>NC_089153.1:14002758-14309633 GCF_009819655.1 Sylvia atricapilla
CTACTGAAAAGAGGAGCAGGTGGTTCCTGAGCTATTAAATAAAAGTTCAAGCCACTGTTTGCAAAAGCTGTCCTTGCAGTATGAATACACAGCAAATCACAAGCGTCCTGCTGTCCTGATTGCTACTCAAACACTCTTGAAACTTACAGGAGGTTTTACGTTGTCTCCTCTACCTTCATGTTTCCCAGCATTGCCATCTGAATTTGCTGAAACCTCTGAAAATGAAAGAGATTGAAATTGTTACTGGCACAGTCACCTGAAGGAGTGAGGGCTGCAGTGGCTGTCAGTGCTTCAGTCAAGGAGTAATGAACTCTCAGGGAATGAGACCCTTGCAAAACCAAAAAAGAAGGATTAGTTTCCACCACAAATGGTAGCTGAGGAAGCTGTGGGAAACAACCTTCCTCAATGAAAAGGAAAACCCAGGGACACCTTCACTATCTCCAGTTGCTCCGAGTTCCATCCAACCTGTCCTTGGACACTTCCAGGGATGGGGCACAGCCACAGCTTCTCTGGGCAACCTGTGCCAGAGCTTCAGCACCCTCACAGGGAAGAATTTTTTCATTATATCCAATCTAAACTTACCCTCAATCACTTTGAATCCATATAAATAGTGTCTCTCCAATATATAATCCCATTAGGGAAAAAAAATAACGCTATCAATTTAATGCTATTTTTTTAAACTTTTCAGAGTATGTTATCCCATGAATAAGCTAATCTGCCCTAAATATCTCAGTTCTGACCAGCCCCCTGTGAGAGCTGTGCTGATGTGTCTCCACATCCCACGTGCTTGTATTTTATCAAAGACAAGGCATGGGTAGCTCATGCCAGTGTATGTAGAAATTAGCACAGAAGTAGAAAAGACAAAAAGCACTACAGCTAAACAAATACAGGTAATAAAACTCCAAAAAGTACTGAAAATCCCAGGGATGTGTGAACATTACATTTTGTCATATGCCTGGTTTATGACACATCCCTCTCTTAGAGGTTTGTTCTTCAGAGCTATCCCAAATCCACAAGAAATGCAGATGTCACAGTGACAGTCCAGCAAGTCAGAGTTAAATTTTATGGCAACATGTGCAGCCCAGCTGATGGGACCAACTATTTCTTGTTCAAGAATCACTTTGATACTTAAAAGAGCAAGGATGTTTTTGAGATCTGAAGTATGGCTGGTGCTGCCACAGTTGTAGCTGGGGGAAAGCAAGTGAAGAGAGAAGAGAAATTAAATCAGAGCCTGGTCAGCAGGAACCATCCACCCTAAGCAACCCAACCTATCTGCCAAAAACTGTTCTTGGAGATGGAGGGCTCTTAACCCTGGGCTTCTCTCCTGCTGTTGTCACATCAATACAATGTTCAGCAACAAATCAGCCTCCTCTTACCTTACAGCAAGCCTGAGCTGGGTGCATTTAGGGCATTATTTCACAGAGTGAGAGGAGACCAAGGCAAGAACTGGACTTGTGGTTCTCACCAGACAACAGCCAGTTGTGCTGCAGCATTTTCACACCTTGTGACAGTTTGACACAAGGTTTTGCACATGTGGGAGTGACTCACACCAACAGGGTACATCTGCTGGTGTTACTGCTTCTGTGGTGCCTCTTTCCACCTCACTGTCACAACTCAAGTTGCTCCAGGAATCCTGGAGTTGAGACCCTTTGTAAAACTTCTTATTTACAATGACAAAACACAGGCATTTTCCATCATGCCAGAAGGGTGATAAGTGAGACTGGAATGAGAAACCCTCACAAATGCTCAGGAGACCAGTTTAGTCTCTTCTGTGAGCCCTCTCCAGAGGCACTAAGGAACACTCTGCTCTAAGTCTTTAGGTCTTTCAAAAGAAGACCTGCAAAAATCAAAATACTGAGGGTTTAAAAATTAAGAGATTCTTGGCTCTTACTGGAACTAAGAGGCCAAATACAACATGTCATCCTCAAATTTTAATATTAAGTTCTCTGTTGAGGGCCAACACTTGGGAAAGATTTAAAATGGAAATCTCAATTAACATAGTGATGACAAACCAGATATCTGAGAATTCAGTGATGTTGAAAAGTTTGGTTTTGGACTTCTGTCAGATCTGAGATACCTAATAGTCATGAATTATTCAAAATCAACTTGCTTTGGAGGTATAAAAACATGTTTCTCTCAGCTCTTGTTACATTCTGATTTCAAACAATTTCTGTGTGGACCCTGAATACTGCCAGGTGCGATGAATAACTATCAGTACATGCTTGGTGCACTCTTAAGAATACTCAACAGGGTTTGTTTCCAACTTTTTAAGTTCTCTGAGCAAGCAACTTTCTGACCTTGTAATGTTATCCTACTCACCCATGACTGACATCTCTTCCATCAAGTCAGAGATGCTGGTTTCCTCTGCTGCTGGAAGTGTACCTGGGAATTCAGTAGTCACTGAAACAAAGTAAAAAAGTAATGCTTATAAAGATCACTAATTAGAAAGGTCTCCACATGGCTTTCAAATCTGTGCAGATATCAATCTGTGGAAATGAAGTCAGTAATGAGGATAAAGCAGTAACCTACACATGGTTTGATAACAGGTCACTCTGATCACTAATAGGACCCTTCACATGAGATGAGAATGTAAATACTCAATTTTAAACATGTTTTGAATTCTCACTATTTCTCAAGCAGAACATACTCTAAATTCAACTTCACCAGGGAATTTCAACTGTCTTTCCCAAATCAGGAAAAAAATCAGTGCACAGTTAAGTGTATCTCACTTACTTCACCTCAGGTGCTGGGATTCACATTTATTTCTGCTGTACTTCATGAGGTTTCTGTCATATTATTTCTCCGTGTTAAAGCTCCTCTGCAGGAGGCCTGACCCTCTGCTGCCTTGGCCCTTCACCCCAATTTAGCATCACCTACAGCCTCTGACCTGTGTTTGCCTAAACCCCCAGAAACACACCCATAGGCATTTCAGATATAAATAGAAGTATTTGGAGAGTCCCTATGATGCCAGTACCACAGACCATGTCTGCTGCACAGAAAAAGGAAAGGATTGGTGCTGGTTACCCTCTGGACTTCCAGGGAGCGTGGAGCAGAAAATGGCATCTTCAGCAGCTTGGGAAGTTGTTGAAAAATCTGGAGGAGCACTCGTTTCCATCGTAGTTACAGGAAAAATATCATTTTCTGTCAGAGCAGCTGTTGAGGGAGCAGAGATCTCCCATGTAGTCACTGCTAGAAGCTCAGGGGTTGTGGTTTCTGGTGGAAGGGTGTTGGATGTCAGCAGGACCTCAGTCTCTGTTGTTAGCTGGAGATCTGAAGGTGCTTGAGGAACAAAAGTTTCTGTGAAATGTTCAGAGAAATCAGGAGTTTTTCTGGTGGTGGTGGTGGTTGTAGTCACTGGAGGGGCTGCATGGAAAAAACACAGCCAAGGGAAAAGCCAGGTCAGAGCTTTTGTGAGATAACTCACACCCACCCCTGAGGGAAGCCAATGCAGAAATGAGTAAAAATTATCTGGCTGCTAAAATACTGAAAATGAAGGTGGGAGAGTTATTTTAATTTTAATTAGCCAAAAGCATGACCAGTCAGAGAAATTCACAGACTTACAGATTTGCTTTTCTTTTACCAGTCTACCATTGTAGAAATGGAAGGCCCAGGACCTTGTCTGGTAAATCCCCAAAGCTTGACAACTTTCTTATTTTGCTTTTCAATGTCCTCATAAAATACAAAAAATAAAACACCTCGGTTTTTCAGCTACAATCTTCTTGCTAATCCTTGCATCTGTTTCTTTTTTCATGGACTGTTGCCCCCAGCCTCAGGGGCAGACAAGAAATTGCAGCATTTTTCACCCTCTCTCTTGTTGTATTGCTTAAAACAAACAGATGTGCCGTGTGCACCAATTGTGCCCTATAAAAGCCAGAAAAAAAAAATCTTTCTGCTTTGTGGAGGGTGGATATAATCTCCTTTTTTTTTTTTTTTTTTTTTTCTTGTGCAAGACCTTTATCCTGCAGTTCAGAATAATAATAGGAAAGGGAAGAAACCCTTCAAGACCCTGAGACAAAATTTCCAAACATGTGGGTGTTGAGGACCCACCCTTAAGGGGAAGGAAGAACCCTTTAGGGTGGACAATCCTAATGTGCCTCTTCTGACATGAAAAGTCTTTTCAGTGTTGGGGTGAGCCTCAAATGAAAAACTGAATTTCATTCCAAGGGGCTCCTTAAATTCTAAATGCCTTTTAAATTCCATTGTCTTTTAAAAAGTCAAGAATAGCTACACAATGAGAAATGAAATATTCATTTGAGAAGCAAAAAAAGGGTAAAATTAGGGTGGTTTTTTTTTTTTAATTTAAACTGCCAATTGAATGTGACTCAAATTGGCAACCGGTTGCAGATCTCCCTTGAAAAAGACGTAATCTGGGAAAAACACCTTTGGCCAAAACAAACCACAAAAGGCACACACAGACCCCAATTTTTCACCATCCAGGGAGTGTTTTCTCCCTGCTGGACGTGTCCCCCAAGGTCCCCAGACCCACCTCTGGCCAGCTCCAGCCGAATGTTGGTCTTGATGTCGTTGAAGGGGCCGGGGATCTCCACGCGGCAGCAGTACATCCCTGCATCCTCCTCCTTGGCCACCCTGATGGTCAGGGACACGTCCCCAGAGGACACGTCGCCACGCAGGTTGTACCTCCAGGACTCTCTGAACGTCACCTTGCTGCCGGTGGTGTGCAGAATTTTGTTCCTGCACTTGGAATTGGGGCAGCGGTCCTTGCCCCAGCACATGTCGGAGATGTCGCTGGGCCACCTCACGCGGTAGGAGCAGGGCAGTGTCACAGGCTGTCCCACCGTGCCTCTGACAACGTCTTCAGACACCGTGTGCGCTGTCAGGGAGAGCCAGGAGAGGTGAGTGCTGCCAGCCTCTGACAGAGGGTCATTCACTCTGCCTACAGTGAATGAGCAAGGTGTGGAGAAAGAGCTGCTGGGCCCCAAGACTGCTCCTGTGGCAGTTCATACCCCGAGGCATTATAGATGGTAGCTCTCAGGTTTTGCTTTGCTCCCTGCTCTAGTCCTGGCCAGCTGCTGGAGGGAGGCTCATAAAATGCATCAGATATGTGGTGAGCAAAGCTGGGCTCTGTTGCTGACAGCCCGGGCACAGGCAGGACCTCTGCAAATGGAATTTAAAAACTCTGCTCCTGTCCCGTCTCCTCTCCTAGGAGGCTGTTTGGAAGAACCCTGTTGTGAAGGACATCTGGTTTTCTCAGCCCACCATCACCTCCTCTGAAAAGGAAATGCTGTCACAGTTGCCTTTCACTGACAGTCTCAGTGACTGTCAGTGCAGGGTCCAAAATACCTATTCATGTGTGAAATTAGGGTCTAATTGAGCTGGCAGAGCAGAGGGATCTGTCTGTAGGAACCTGTTCTCAGAAAGTGCACTGAGCAAGCCCTGCCAACTAATCCCACTTACCCTGTGGAACTCTGTCTACACAGAATCTTTAGTTGTTGGTGTCATACTGATGTTAAAAAGAGCACATACACATTTTGTTTGTCATCTTACTCTTAGTGACCAGCTTTAGTTGGTGTTTACAGCCAATGCTCATCTTGGCATCTGGTCTGAATCTTTGCTATATGTGATTCCCTCTTAAATGTTTATGATGCTCCCAGACTGCCTTAAAATAGATTTCTTCTTCACAAAAGTCTTTATACAAGAAAAGGTTCCCAGACAGGAACAAATCCTTTCCTGGTTCACATTCACCTGGTCTGTGTCAGCCTTCCTACCTTTCTTTTGTCTCCATGTTATCATTTAAACACTGTGGAGCAGGACCTGAGGGAGCTGGGGAGCAACCAGACCTGTGCTCCAACCCTGCAGATCTCATGGCCAGCTTGCTCACCTCAAAGAGGCCTTGCTGCTGCTGCTATTATCACCAGCTCTGGCCCTGGTTTGCCAAACATTTCTATTTTGCCAGCTGTTTGAATGCCTTTCCTTACTGGCACGACTCCCAGATAGCAAACAGATGCTTCCAACTGTGTCCATGTCTCCTTTGTTTTCTCTTTAATGGACAATTCCCTAGGTGAGGCTTTAATCTGTGGCTGGCTGCCTCGTGACTTGTTATTGGGATGACATTTCAGATCCTTTATTGCTTATCCCACTGGCAAGAGAAGCCAATCCATTCAGGTTTCCACAGCTCCAAATGCTGAAAGAATCGAGGCAGACAAAACAACGGGCAATACAGCCTGAAGGACAAGAGCTTCTGCACTGAAATGAAGGCAGGATATGCCAGAAACCGAATTCCTGAGTACAGGATAAGGCTTTGCGAGATGGTGGCTTTGGCCCCTGGAAAGGGAAGGTTCATTTGCCTTGAAACAGCAAAACAGAGAAAACAGCCTCTCTCTCTATGAAGACAGGATAAGACATGCAGTTGACCTTGAAAGTATTTCTGTGGGAGCAAGGGTTTAGTCATGAGCAGGTTAACATATATTTTCAAGACAGTACAATGAAGATGTGTGCAAAACAGGCTAAAACTGGTGCTAGAATTCAAGTCACTGCTTCTTGAGGAGAATTGGGCTCATCTTCTGCTGCTTCAGCCCAGATCTGCATGAAAGCCTTGTTAAGCTATCCTTTAACAAATGAAAATTTGCCTGCTCTTCTCTTTGAAAGAAGCAGACCCCTGAACTTTGTAAATAAATAACTAAGTAAAAAATTTTTAAAAAGAAGAGGAAAGATACAAGGCATCGGAGTCTCTTCAGTGCAGTTTCCCTCTAGTACTCCTGCTAGAAAGTTACAGGTTTTGCAGTTTCGATTCCTCTTTCAATTTGTGTGAAGGTCATGTTGCCAACATCTGCCTGCACTGCAGGCTGGTGAGGAGAGCTTCAATACTGCAGCAGCCTGGATTCAACAGCATGAACCTCTGCAAGGAATAAAAAACTTACTTCTCAGGTGCAGCCTCTTCTACAGACTCACCTTCCAAAGGAAGTAGTAAATAGGAGGGAAGGAACATGTCTTTGAAATTGAGAGCTTCCTGAGATCCTGCTCTTACTGTGGGGGGAATCCAACCCTTCTTCATGGCACTGACCTTCCAGGCATCCAGATCTGACCTAAGGCTCTGCCTGGGTGTTCCCACTGAAGTCTGTGAGATGTGCCACTCTTAAGTCCTTCATCAGTGAGAGAAAAATGGACTCCAGATGTTTCATATGCCATCCAACATAGAAAGGGGTATTTGTAAGTGGTCAGATCACGCAGGTATACTCACATTTGTGTACAGTCTCCCCCAAACCCACCCTCAGGGGCAGCTGGCACTAAGCAGTAATTCCAATAGTTGCTCTTCTAGTTGTCTTCTCTCGCACAAACTTGTCATTGGATGGACAAAAACATCCTCCAGCCAAGACAGATGTTTGATAAAATTTTTTTTTCCCCTTGATCTATGCCTGGAATAATTTTCCTACTTTGCAGAAGATATTTGGAATCTTTGCCCTATCAATCCTTTTATTTCTTTCCTTACTGAAGCTTCTTTACTGATGAGATAGCCCAGGATATTACTGATAAACAGAAAAGAAGCATTTAACTGGCTATTGAACCTCAAGACAACACATTCTCAGCACGGAGCTGAGTTAAAGAGCAGGTAACAAAAAGCCATTCTCATCCTTCAGGAGCTCTGCAAGGGAAGAGAACAAGGGAACTAACACAGAGGAAACTGCACACAGTTTTAAAAGTGGAAAAAACCACAAACCTCAAGCAGTAACTCAATAAATTAAGAAAATTTTTGAAGTTCTCTATACAACTATGATCTTTTTCATTGTTTTGTTTTCACAAAACAACTGTTGCTGGTGTTCATTTGAAAAAGAAAAAAAAAAAAAGTTAGTTTCCTGAGCAAACACACAAAAAGCAGGTGAAGACTCACCTATAAAGATCTGTATCATCATCCAGTGGAACAGCACAAAATGGGACATTCTGGCTGAGGGAGACACCAGGGCAGCAAGTGGAAGAAGAGAAAACCAGACTTTATCCTTTCCAGAGGCACTGAGACAGTCCCACTGAAGTCTCATTTCTCCATTTCCAGATTTTACATGCTGCAAGTGTTTCTTTCCTACGCTTCCGGATAGGAACTGGCCAAAGAGGGGATCTCCTGCTGTGTTCAGCTGGTGCAGCCCCACTCAGGGCTCTGTGGGCAGCTCTGGGACACACAATTTAATGACATTCAGGTCCTTGAATGTGCCCAGACAAGGCCAACAGAGTCTGGATTGAATGTCCTGTGAGGAGCAGCTGAGGACTCCAGCACTGGAGAAAAGGAGAGTGAGAGGAGCTCAGAGCTCTCTGCAGCTTCCTGAGGAGGGGACATGGACAGGGAAGTGCTGATCTCTCCTCCCTGGAAGCCACAGGACACATGGGGATGGTTCCCAGCTCACCAGGGGGGTTTACACTGGACATTGGGAGGTATTTAGAGGGAGGACAGTAAACCCTGGAACAGGCTGTCCTTTTCACCTTTCCCCTTCCAAGAAAATCAGCATGCTACTGTCACCAAAAAATTCAATATTCTATTTGCTTTGCCATTCCCTGGAACTCTTAAGGCTCAGTTCTGTTCCAGGGTCCTGAGTGGCAAAGACAAATTCTGTGCTTTTACACTCCTGAGCATTTGGTGTATTCTCCCCTCAAACTTTGTCTTTATTTACATTTGCTAAATCCCTCATTTCCCATGATTCTGCCCTCTGCTTGAAGACCCCTCTCTTTCCCCAGCTTCGTATTTTCTGTTTGCAAAAACAGCCTTGGAGGAAGTTGTTACAAATGTTTTGCTGCCAAAACCACATCCTTCCCAAAGAAACGCAACATCATCTTCAAGAAATATATTTCACTCCTTCTGACTGTTTTATTTCTTTCTGACCAATTGACAAATAAGTCCTCTGGAAGTTCTTCTCTGAAACAGCTGAGTAATAAAGCAAAAGTAATTCAGGGCAGTAGGGTCAGGAGTGAAGAATTGCAGATAGACAAAATTCTGTGCAAATAAATGTAGCACAGTGCAAACTGGAGTGCAATTCCAAGTTCAAATGATAAAATGATGGGCTTTTAACCAGGCATTACACTTTTAGTAATGAGATTTTGGGCTTATCATGATAGTCAAGCCCATGAAAATATCACCCTTCTGTTTGCTAGCACTGAAAAAACCAAATAAAATCTTAGCAATAAAGGCAATGAGTAAAATACCTAATTTGCTATATTCTATCAGGTACCGTTCATACAATGGCCCAGCCCCAGCTCCCCTGTGAACAGAACTAATGAAACCTGAGGCATCCAATATCCTGAAGACTTTTTCCCTGCAATGATCATAGTTTCTCCCATTACTCCCCAGCCAGCAGTGGCTGTGAGCTGATGTCAGTGCAGGGAGCAGCTAAATCTCCCTTGGGGCACAGACTTGGGTCGTTATTCAGCTACAAATTTCCATGAAGCTTTTCCAGACAGGATTGGACAGTGTCATAGGCAACCAGGAAAGGCACAGGATGAACACAGCATCCTATCACCTTTGTTTTTATACAACAGAAGCAGAGTGCATTGAAAAAGGCCATCAAAATCCCAGCGTGCTGAGAAGAGCCACAAACACATGGGTCACTTTCTGCTTCTGTACTGCTACCTAGTGGCTTCTTTCGGGCAGAAAAGGCAGAGGTGTCTCAAAAAAGAGAGTTTTCAGCTCATCAGCCTCATCAGCTCAGTGTGCTGCCAATCTCCTGATGGCTGAATGGGTTCCTAGTGTCACTTGCTTGTCTCTAAGGCTCGTTTTGAAATGTCTGTTCCAAGATCCACTGACACAAGAGCAGGTAACGAAAAGCCCAGGGAGCTTCAGCCTTTGTGGATGTGTATTACACTGCATGCCCCAGGCAAAGTTCTTGCTCCACACAACCTTTGCAAAGTCTGTTTACCAAGCAGCTGCAGAGCAGAAAGATTTCGTTTATCAGATACTCTAGAACTTGATTTTACATTAAAAACTTGCTGATGCAAGAATTAGTCTGAATTAATCTGTAACAATAATTCAAAAACTCCTTACAGACAAGCATCCTTCATGATTAGGAGATAGTCCACAAACTCCATAAGAGCGTGAACAGTTGAAATCAGATGATTTTGGAGATCCCACAGGTCTAACTCTGACCCCAGTAGAGACTGATTACATAAAATTGCGGAAAGCAGAAATTGCTGAGGTTGTTTCCTGAGAGCCAGTTCAGAGACCAGATCAGACTTCCTCCAGCTCCAGCCATGGGCTGGAGCCTGCAGCAGCAACATGCTCAGCCAGGAAGAAAGAATGCAACATCTGCAGCAGGGGCAGAGATTTGGGGTTAGTTAGTAATTGTTATTAATAGTCAGATGCAAAAATACAGTCTGACACCAGCAGGTCCTTTCTGGTTTCAGTACCTTCTTACACAAAGCTACACATGATGTGAAGAAAATGGCAGAGCCGGTTTTGTCCATCAGTTTTCCTGGCCCTGGGATCAGTGATCACCCAGTATCTGTGCTCCCACTCTTCAGCCAGCCATGAATTCACCTTCAGTTTTTAGCCTTTTCAGCCTGCTACAACAGAGAGCCCAGGAGAACACAGAGCATGAGTGAAAATACCAAGAACCTCAGGGTCACCTGTTCCAACTTGCTTTGTATTCTTCCTTCCTCAGCAGGATGAGCCTTTTCCTCCTGTGTGAGTCTGTGCAAAAACACTCATCTGCAAGATCTCACCTGAGCCAGACCCTGTGTGACCCCTGGGGAAAGCACTGCCCTCTCCAGCCCAAACTCTCCCATCTCCACCAATTTCTCCACTGACCCCAACTCCCCCTAAAGCACAACCAGATCGTAGTCTTAAATGTCTCAGCTGTTAAAATAAATATTTACTGATTTTATTATTATGCCTCATTGCATTGTTGAAATCATTTTGGAGTTTAAAATTAACTCACTGGTGTTTGTGGTGCATCTTTGAGTTTTTCCTGTGGCAGCAGTGTCTGCGTTGGGTAATTCCACATTGCTGCTTAAGATGAGCTTCAGGGGAAATGATTTGACCAATATTTGGTAAGAGTTGGTGTCTCTTCTGCTTGTGGTGCTTTTCTGCTCTGTCCTCAACCTCTGTTTAAAATGTGTTCTTAAAAACACTCGGGGACAGTTATTCTTCCCCTTAAAGGTGATTTTGGTGTGTTGTGTCTTTTGCTCAGCAATTCCTAATCACAAGACTGACTCCATTTATTTATTTACTTGAAGTAAACCAGAGTTTAGTTTTGCAGAGAATAAAAGCTGAGGCACATCACTAACTGAGGAGCAATAGAGGAAAGGCATTTGGCCACAGATATTTCCCATTTATGAGGTAAAATCCATCAAACAAATTCAACATGTTTAGGAATTAAAAGTTGTCTGATATCTAGAGATGTGTGAAGAGAAGGCCAACTTGCAGCCAATATTTTGTGCAATGTCCATGATTTCTCTGCAAGCTAAGAAATTAATTTAATTAACTTTACAAAAGCAGAGGAGAAGGTTGTTCAGATTTTTTTAGAGACTTGGAAGTGAGACTTTCCACCCCAAGGGCTTCTCAGGGTAAAGATGTTCCCGAGGAGAAAGCCACAGAAAAGTAATGACGTACTTTGCCAAAAACCTCACACTTAGTCATAATTCTCTGCACACGAGCTGTGACTGTTCTGTCCACTGAGGACATGCTGCTGGAGAACATCCCCTGGGGGTGAACAGCCATAGCTCCTCCAGATTTAATTCCAGGTGGACAGGCATTAGTCTGTTCCATGACTGAGCTGTTACCAGAACAGGCCATACCTGATTTCAATGAAAATACAACTAAGTGTGTATTAAATTACTAATACAACCAAGGCTGGCAATGTGACATCTTTGTCACACAGCTCTGAGATTGTTTCTGCCCTCTGATGGCACAGACTCTGTGGAAGGTGGCAGATAGAATCCACAGTTAACACAATCGTGCCCTTTTGGCACTTCCTCTTTTATTTTTTTTTATTTTTTTCCCAAAAAGGAAGCGAGAATTTGAAGCAGATAATAAATACAATCATAACTTTCTTTAGGAAATGGAAAGTTCCACCAATGCCAGTGTTGGTTTCTGTCTCTGGAACAGGCTGATAAGGATTTTAATCAAAAATGTAGCTTTTATTTGTTTTATTATTAGGATGTGAATAATGCTTCAGTAATGCAGTCACGTCCAGCTGCTGAGCAGAGGGAGCAGCCAACGTTTTGCAAACTATTTAATGCCCCAGCAGTGACAAAGGCAGCCATGCATCCAGTCCTTAGTGCATGATATAAATATTTTCCTCTGCATGATTCTCATCTTCCAGGACACTGTGGCTCCCCATACCTTGTGGCCTTTGAAATGCAACAAAGCTGCACAAAAGAGTAAAAAAACATGGTATTAAACCAAAAACAGACAATAAAACCATAGAGAAACAGATCAACCAGCTCACTAGAAAATGTAAAACTATGCTTTAACATGTGATCATGACTGATAATGAATCATCTTTCCACTTATGAGACAATTCACACCAGAGGTTAGAAAGCCCCCGAATGCCCTGAACTGACAGAGACACTTATTTTGGCTTATTAAGTAACAAAAAGTAGCAGCAGTTATTAGTGTCTTTTTAAAATATTTTCTATTAACTTGAGGTTAAAAAAGAAAGCCAAAGTATGTGGTGGGAATGGTCAGCACACCAACATTTCTTTTCCACAACCTCGTTTGTCCTATTAGCAAAAGCAGGAACAGAAAACTTACCCTGCAAAACCACCCATCTTCTTCGTGTCGTAAAAATATTCTAAAGAACATCCAAAATAAAAATAAAGAAAAAATTTAAATAATTTTGTTTAAATCATTAGAAGTAAAGTAGTGGGTTCAAAGACAAATTCAAGTGTAGGAAACTAAATAAGAAAACTAACTCAAATGTTTTCAGGATAGGAAATTCCCACTGTGAGCAGCCACAGCACAGCTCCCTGCCCTGGAGTGGGAGATGTGGCATCAGCCACAGCTGGGACTGCACAAAGCTGAGCAACCCTCGGGGAGCTGCCTCTGGCCAGCACTTACGTTTGGTGAGGAACAGAGCCAAAATCAGGATGAGCAGAAGAGCTGCACATGAGCCAATCCCAATGTACAGCCCATGCTCTGGGTGCTGATGGCTGGGAAGGGACACAGATGTGTTCTGTCAAACACAAGCCAAGGAGCATTAGTGGAACTGACAGCAAGAAGCCCGTGCAATACCCAAAGGCCTTCTGTGTGTTTTGCAGCCCTGCAGGAAAGGTATACCTGAGAGCAAAATCCTAATTTGAGAAAGAGGCCCAGTTTCAAGCAGAATCTCTGCCACAATTGTGTGAACCATGCCGTTAAACACAATGTTTGAGATTTTTCAAAAGACCTGAAGTTATGATAAATCCCATTTATTCAGGTTTAATAATATTTGGTGGATTTTTTTGAATGATGTCTCATGATGTCACACCCTCCCAGCTGTGCTGCAGGACTCAGCAGGACACACAGAGCTGTCTGTGTGACCCTCAGTGTACAGGGAGTGCAGGGCACTCCCCTGTGCTCTCAGGTGGCCAAAGTTCCACTCCTGCCCACATCCTGCCATACCTGCAGGTTTGCAGCCACATCCAAGCAGTCTGAGGGGTCTGAGCAGGGACTAGAGGCCTGAAAGGAAATACAGATGTTGCTAAAGCTCTTCCTTCTCTAGAGGAAGTACTTTGTGCATGCTAAGCAGGGTTTTCTCCCCCCAATAATGAGCACATAAGCACTCTTCATAACCACTAAACACGCAGACTACAAAACAATATCGTGTTGCAATCAGACAAAAGGAGTGGAAGTGACCTGTAGGGATGACCCAGTAACCTCTCAAGTCCACCCACTCTGTGTGTGCTACAGCAAGGTTCATGCTTACAGTCTGAGGAGCTTCTGAAGCTGATGGCCAGGTCCTTGTGACAGTAGAGGAGGATTCACTGGTGCTGCCAGGAGCTGAGCAAAGGCAAGACAAACACATCACTTGCACAGAGAACTGTTCTGCCTTGACAGAGAAGAATTTGTACAGCTGACTTGGGCCCCTGAACTTCTGTGGGTATCTTTTGTGGGCTCTGCATATCATAAGAGATTGGTGCCTTCAGAGGGCAGCACCAAACCCTGAGTATTGAAGTTTCTGCTGTTCTTTTCAGAGCTCTGAACTCCTTCTTAGAAATGCTTGGCTCTTGCTGTTATCTCAACACTGGGAAGGAGTTACCAGTCAGTTCTGGAGCCAAGAAGCAGTGGCCATAGAATCATAAAACAGATGTGGGCTTAAAAGGGATCTTAAAGCCCATATCACTGCAACCCCCTTCCACTAGACCAGATTTCTCAATGCCCCATCCAACCTGGGCTTGAAGCAAAATATGATGCATAAAGCAAACTTAGGTTATCAGTTGAAAACTGATGAAGATTAGCTCAGGATCTTGAAGCAGCACATGTTGCAGAGTCACAGAAATCAGGTGATACTTCTAAAAACCCAGGCAGCTATACAGTAACCAGACTGAACAAAATGTGATATATTTGCATAAGAACCTGCAGCACATTTTGAGGTAATTTCCCAGAGCACAGCTGTTGGCAACATTTAAAATTAAAAGCTACAAATTTCTGTCTTATTTATCATCAGTCTCAGTTTCTCCATGTTTTACCAGATGACAAAAATCTTCTGAACACAAAATCTACAGTTCTATGCCAACCCCAGGTGGTTGCTTTTGTATTTTAAATTGTTGCCCTTATCCCATAAGCTTTATTTGGAAGAGGACAGGATCATCAGCTTCCACTGGAGATTCTAGAGTATTTCTAAATCAGAGGCACATGGCCACCTGCCTTTTCCAATCTCCCTCAGTGTGAACATGCACACACTACCTTGCATTCTGAAAACTTTAAACATTGTTCCACCAACAGCTAAGGAAGAGGTGACATAGATAAGAAAAGGCCTGGGTTCTAAGATAGGAAGCAATGTTATCTGCAACTAGAATAGAAACTGTCTGAGAAAGTTTTCACTTCTTCTTCCAAAAAGGAAATGCAACTGTTGTAACACTATTTTGGAGTTGCTTAGCTGGAAACATCCAAGATACAGGGAGAAATACAAATGGCATCCCTGATTTTTATTTTTTTTTCCAGAATTCAGAGAATAAGCCATTAGATACACCACGAGGTTTCTCTTGTATAGTGGAAATTAAAGTTGTCTTTTTCAGACTGAAAAAGATGCAGCTGAGTGGGTTTGTGATAGAAGTTTATCCTTTTGTAAGAGGAATGTAGAAAACAAGTGAGGAATAGCTGAGCACTGTCTCTTCCTCTGCAGTGAGGGACCTCACGTTATTAAATGTGCACAGGAGCCATGGGCAGCCTCTGGGACACACCTTTACACCAGGGTGGAAGAATAATTTATCACTGTATCACAAAACTAATGCCATTTTTCTTCCATCCTCCTTAATAATCTGCTGCTGACTGCTACAGGAGGCAAGAGCCTTAATTCAATGCTCTTTTGAGCTAGTCCAATAAAACAGTTCTGATTAAATAGTGGGTACACCCAGCTCCTAAAAGTTGTGTTTTACCATTCATGGGATGCATTTCTAGAAGATGAGGTGAGATTTTATGCCACAGAAAACCCCAACAAACCAAAACAGCAGTCAAATAAAAGCAAACCTTGCAGCACCACTAAAACATCTATTTAAGTATCACACCTGGAAGCAGCTTCCTCCCAATTACACATGTTCCTTCTGTTAGATTCTGTATAATACCAAGCAGAATTTAAATCCAATTTCTGATCTTTGGTAATGTTTAATAAATTTCAGCCAAGACATTTTAATCATCTATCATATTTTTTCCCCATTTGCAATATGGCCTGTATATGCTATTAACACTGGGATAAAATTTACCTGAGGTCTGTTCAGAGGTGTAAGTGTGAGGACTTGCAGTAGAGATTCTTGCTGATGTTAAAAAATAAAACAAAATCAACACATAATTAACCTTATTGGGTATTTGTGTAGTGAAAAAGAGACATTGTTTCCACAAAAAAAAATTGCTAGCAAAGCACATTTGTCCACTCGTTCTATAGAGTATCACAAACAAGGGGAAAACTAAAAATCAAAGGAAGAACTGATAAAAAGCTTCTCTTTACCAATTTTGCATCCCTGGGCTTTAATCTAGAATCAAGCAGGGAAAATCAAACACAGCTTTCAAGAAAAAGGTGCAGCAATAAAGCCTTGGATGAGTACTTTATGCTGCACCTTTCTTTGAAATTCTTCAGTGTCTCTAAGAATGCTCCATGAAAGCATCATGTCCTTTTATAATTGCAGTGACTGAAATGGGATAACAACACTGACAAAGGCAGTTTAATTGAGAAAGCACTAACAGCAGATGTGCAAGGTCCTCAAGACCACTCTTATGGATAATTGCAGAAATCATTTCCACCACAAGCTTTGCAGATCCACCACGATGGTACTCACAAGAGCACTCCTCTGCACTCACCTTTCTTTACCACAACCTTGTGATTAATCAATTGGTCGTTGAACAACCCTGGGATCTCCACACGGCAGCAATAAGCCCCAGAGTCTTCTTCCCTGGCATCCACGATGGTCAGGGACACGTCCCCCTTCTGCAGGTCCCCTTTCAGCTGGTACCTGTTGCTGTGCTGCTCTGTCACCCTCCTGCCATCTGTCCAGATGATGGGCCGGGAACACTTTGAATTGGGGCACCTGTCCCGACCCCAGCACATGGATGTGATGTCATTTTTGTTCTTGACAGTGTAGTGGCAGGGCACGGTGACATCCCGACCAACCTCTCCTATCACTAATTCTGAGACTGTGGAGCCTGTGGACAAAAGGACAAACAGTTATTGAGCACAGTGCAAGTGGAAGCTTCTTGTGCATCTCATATGTTCTGAAATCTCCCATCTCTCAAAGAGCACCAGGCTTGGCTGGATCAGATTTTGCACAAATAGATGTGCCATGGCAGGACTGGTGCAGTGAGGGATAATGATCAGGCCAGGGACACCATCAGAGAAAGAACATTTTCTGCAGCCTCTGCAGGCAGGCAATGAGGTGAAGAGATTCTGTGCAGTCTCTTGGCTCTTAACTTTTTCCTCTGTGTACATTTAACCCAAGCCACACACACGGGGGAACAGTAAGACGCTGACTTTCCTCAAAGCCACTCTGTGAAACTCTTCCCCTCCTTCAATGAACTAAACTGCAGGTTTCATCAGAATTATCACTGCTGAGTGAATTTCCTTTTCTCTTGCCTTAAGGCAGGTTTTGCCCATTCTTATCAGAAGAAATCTTTCATGGCTTTTCTGCAGAATATCATATATATATATATATATATTTTTTTTTTCCCACTACCTTATTCCATTCTAAGTCTTACGCAGTTTCTAACTTGTTTGCTTCCCCATAAATTTGTCACGTTTCCAGGAGGCTGTGTCACACCACTCGGGTCAACACAGTGAGCCGTAACACCCAGTAGCCCATTCATAACAGCAAAAAACCTGTTTGCCCAGTCCAGCTCAGATACTTTCCTAATCTATTATATTTAAAAATAAACTTGCATGCAGAGATTTTGCCACACTATATAACACACTAGAAACAAGTCTCTGAAACCGACTTACCTTATTGAATATAAAAAGAAAGCTCAAAATGAAACTCATCATAAAATGCTTTATAAAGAGCTAAAAGAAATACTTGAAATATCCCTTTTCCTTCTACTGAATTTATCTTACCACCAAGTTTTTAATGTCTGTCTTTATTAGTACCATTTCACAACCTGCTGTTTTCATTGCTGTTGCCCTTAACACTCTAGGACTGCTCCCTCAGGATTTAAAAAAAAAATAAAAATTTTCAATTAGCCCCAATAATATTTCATATGGCTAAAAATCACCAGAAGCCGCATTTGATCTTTTTCCTGTCTACCTACGCATTCATCTTCACCAAGCCTGTCAAAGTGAAATTCCTTGTTTTACATCTTCTCTAAAACAATTTAACATTCTCTGCTCAAATCGTCATTATCTAAAAAAGCCCACTAATAAGATGAGCAGCCAGCCCGAGAAGCAGCATCTTTAAACCCACCATACCCTCAGCATGTTTCTGTTTTCCAAAGGAGATAAGGCCATCAGGACTCAGTTGAGCCACTGTGATGAAGTTCTATTTTAACACTTAGAACTGCAGCTCCTGTGATGTGGCCACTCCTCCTGCTGCAAGATAAAAATTCTCTTTGCTACCCTCAGAACCCCTGATGCATGTTACCTCCACCCACCTCCATCCCGTTGTTTCTGCCCCCTTGGTTACCTGTGAACAGCAGCAGGAGAGCCCAGTTCAGGCAGATGTGAGACAACATTCTGGCTGACAGAATGAAGGTGACAAAATGCCCCCTTTTGCCCTTTTCATTCAAGAAGAGTTATCTCCTTTGTGAACTTGCGTGTTTTCTTCTCAGCACATCATCTCCAGAGTCAGCTGTGGGCACCCCTCGGTCAGATCTGGGTTGTTTTGCCCGAGGCTGGGCTGTGGGGCTGTGTCAGCTGTGCACTGCTGGGGCAGGGCACAAGTGCACTGAGCTGCTGCCAGCAGGGCTCTGACTGAGAGGTGACAACACTTCACAGCCCCACACAAATCTGCTTCTCGTTTTTCACCAGATCTGTTTGATGACTGAGAGTGAAACTTGACAGCACCGAGCTGACACGACAATCACCAATTCACTGCCTCAGACTCTTTCCCACACCTGCTTTTGTCACAGCAGTGTTTGGATAAAAGGTTACATAATATGTAGCAGACTGTAGTAAATAGAAAGGGCTCAGCCAAATAACAGATTTGTGGGATTGTGGACGAACTATTCCAGCTTTTCATGGTAAGTTTCTGGTTCTAATACTTAGAAGTGACTCAGAGCATCTTCCAGCAAATTTTCTTTGCAGCAATACTTTGGTAGTTTTGAAAACCTGTTACACAGTTGAGGCTAATGGAGTGCCAGTCTTTTTTCATATTTAAAAATTCCATGTGCATCTGCGTTTTTGCAACATAACATAAAACACCCAGAATAGAGAAGAGTCTTGAAAAAGTAGTGTGGAAACCATGACTCAAGGCTCACTCTGACAAAATGCTGGAATCCAGCATTGGAGAAATGCTGTTCCCTGGTCACTCTCCCTGTGCCTGGATCACCACACTCTCCTCTGGGATATCTTGTCTTTTTATATTGTTTGGCCTAGAACTGCACGTGTAATCAAGGGCCAAGAAATGTTCTTTGCTGAAGCAGCTAAACTATTTCACAGTTTTATACAGGTGAAATTACATACTAAGGAGTTATTTATGAGTATGTGGAAGATGCTAGAATTGGAACCTGGCCTTGCATGAATGCCTTATAGGAGAACAGTGTGAAAATCAGGAAAACCAAGGCATTAATGTAGCTGAGAGACAAACTGCCAACACACTTGTAGGAAAGAAGTGATGAAGCTACGAAAGAGGGATGAAGGGCGATTTTTGCATGCAGCAGCTGGAAGCAGAACTCCTTGAGAAAAGGCTTCCTCTCAGCTCCTGTGGTTTCCGAGGAAACAGGAAACTGCAAAGAGCTGCAAGAGGAACAATTTCTGATCCAGGATCTTAAAACTGCTCTGCAAAAATGGTAAAGGCATGGCAGGCTGCTCTGCAAGGATCCCAGAAAAGCCATTGTGGTCACACAATAAAATGATGTGAGAGCTGCAGGACAACAGTTAAGCCACTTGCTTTAGATTTCACCTCAAACAGAGACTGTAAGGAATGCTCTGATTTGAGTTTCTGTGCGCTTGTTTTCAAGTTCCTGGGTGCTGTTTTGGAAGAAACGAGCACCATTTCTGTAGGAATTTTTTTCTGGACTGAGAGCATACAGAATTATAGAACGGCATACCCAAAACAAGCAGGAAGTGACAAATGAAAGGAAAATGACAGGAAAAAACAACTTTAATCTGTGCCTACCACCTCACACGATACATTTAACAAAACTTAGACGTTTTTATTTCTATCAAAAAACCACATATCACAAAACATCAGACATTTTCATCTGCCCAGTCAACCTCCCAACAGGTGCACAACAAACGCTTCGTCTGCCTGTACAACAGCAAAACAAAAGACAAAACACATATCCTTAGAACCCCTTCTGTCTCTCATTGTGGTGCATTAACAAAACCAGGTGTTTGCTTCATGTCATTTCATCAATAATGCTGCACATTGCTGCATCTTTGTCCAAAACCTGATCTCTCTTGCCACCGGAACGCTCCCTCTGCTTTTCGCTCTGCCCAGCACAGCTGCTGCCATCCTCAGCCTCCATGGGCTCCACGTTGACTCTCAGTCCCCCCTCTGCATGGGGCAGATCATCGGGCAGGGAAGCCAGGCAGTTGTGGATCATCTCCACCACTCGCTCCAGGTGCTTCTGGAACCTCTCTGCTGTCTCCAGGCGCTGGCGTTTCTGCACCTCCATCATCACCCTCAGCGTCTCCCTGGCTTGGTGAGGGCGATACTCGTTGATGAGGTGATGCACGTGGACAAAAAGCAGCTTCAAGTCTTCCAGTTTCTCTTCTCGCTTTATACTCCCTGGACTCCTGATCAAGATGTCCAAGAGGTCCAGAAAGTTGACCAGGATGGACATGTTCAGTTTTCTTAACTCCTTCTTGTGGTCAAACTGCATAGGGTGCAGCCGTTCAATGCCCTGGCTCTCCAGGGGCCGAATGATCAGATCATCACACTGGAACTGATTCCCAAACATCATGTAGCTGTCCTTCACAGGGGGAGGTGGCTTTGGAGCCAGGCCTTTACGGATATTTTCATCAGTATATTCTTTGATATATTGCATTGGAGGAGGAGGAAGGGCACTCACTTGCTGAGGTTCACCCATTTCTGCCAGAGGAAGTTCCTAGGGAACCACCCAAGAAACAAATGTTAACAATTTGTGTCGTGAGGTTATAATATAAACATAAAGAAAATAAGGGAGGTGGTTGTGAGAAAATGAGCCAGAAGAGATAAATCCATGTGCAGAATACAGGAAACTCCTGGCAAATTCATGTTGCTTTTTCACTAAGGTTTGCTTATAGCAAAATTAACTGCACTAGAAGCACACAGAACATTCATTTCCCTAAACATGAAAAAACAGCCTGTAAACCGGGCAGCCAAAGGGAGAGGGGTGACTGCCTTTCCTAGATGGTGCTTGGTGGGCAAACCCCCCAGAATCACAGAATATCCCGAGCTGGAAGAGATACACAAGGATCAACTCCTGCACAGGACACCCCAACAATCCCCTCTCTGTGCCTCAGAGCGTGTCCCTAAGGCTTCTTGAACTCTTTCAGGCTTGGGGCTGTGATCAAGGAGAACCTGAGGAACTTGTTCAGTGCCCGACTGCCTTCTTGGGGAAGAATCTTCTCCTAATATCTACCTAATCCACCCCGCACAGCTCCAGCCATTCCCTCGGGCCCTGTCACTGGGCACAGAGGGCACAGATCGGCGCTGCCCCGCGGGGGGAAGCTGCAGCCCGCGGTGAGGTCACCCCTCAGTCTGCCCTTCTCCAGGATGACCAAAATAAGTGACCTCAGCCACTCCTCGTGCCGCCTCCCTTCTTTCACCCGCGCCCTACGAGAGAAACCAGGCAGGGCCCACACCGCCGCCCTGCCGGGCTCTAGGGAGGCCCAAACCCCGCGGCGGGGCTCGCCAAGACAGCGCTGAAGAGACAAGAGCCGGAACCACGACCCGGCGGAGGTCACGGAGCCCTCAGAGGCCTCCCCGACACCCCTGCCCTCACCTGCCCGCTCCGCCCGCCGCGCTCCCTCAGCGCCGCCGCCGCCACTTCCGGCCGGCCGCCTCCTCCCCTGGCTCTCCATTGGCTCGCGGCCTCTCGGTGCCGCGTTCTGATTGGCTGTCGCGCAGAGCACTCAGCTTGCTCGGGGGCGGGGCCAGGCGCGGGGCGTGGCTGCCGTCATGGCGGGGCCGGGGGGCTCTGAGGGGCGGCGCTGTGCGGCGGTCGCTGGGACCTTTCAGGGTTGTGTCGCCCCTCAGGTTATGTCGCCCCTCAGGTTATGTCACCCCTTAGGGCTCTGTGGCCCCTCAGGGTGCGGGCCTCCCTCGCCACAAGCCACCCTGAGGCGGCAGGACCTGCCGGGACGGGAGGGACCCGCCGCGCGTCTCCCGGGGGTGACCGCTGCGCTGGGACAGCGGGGCTGGGTCCGGGCGGCCCCGCTGCTGGGAGACACAGAATCACAGAATCACAGAAATCACAGAAATCACAGAAATCGCAGAATCAATTAGGTTGGAAAAGACCTCTGAAGGTCCCTCCGGGGAGTGTTGGCAGCCTTCCTGCGGCAGAACACACTAAATCTGACCATCATTGTGACAAACGCTTGGGCTCCGTTGCTTTTCTTTCATTTTCCTTCTCGGAGGAGTTGAAGTTAACATCGCGGGTTTAAGGTTTTCAGCGAGCTGAGCTTGCTGGCATCGCTCCTGCAGGATTTTCTCCCTGGAATGGCCAACAGGGGAGGATTTTTCGACCCCTGGCCGCTCCTGTGCCGTTCGCTGTCCCTCAGCAGATGGCAGCAGTGGCCTTGGTGACACGGACCCGCCGCCACACACAGGCGGTGTCATTTACAGCTTCACTCTTCCAGATCGATCATTTACTAAGAAAAAAATCAATCGAATGATAATTACTTTGGATCTTGTTAATTATTTCTAAAAACATGCAAAGAAGATCTAGAATCGTTAGATTTATTTGATGAGAAAGCCTGAAATTATGCACAGAATATCTGAATATTTATATATTCCAAACTGAGCTACACTTTACAATTTACAATTAGCTGAATATTTATATATTCCAAACTAAACTACACTTTAAAATTTACAATGAGTTGAATATTTAAATATTCCAAACTGAACTACGCTTTGCAATTTACAGCGAGTACAAGCCTGGCTGTGAAATAGGCTGATTTGTTTCCATTTGTAAGCAATTGGCTGAATTCAGACAAGGACGCAGTTCCTTGCTGCAACTAAAAAAAACGTTTCTGCTTTGGAAAAGGAAGTGTCATTCCTTCACCCCTATTCCTGCTTCCTCATCCCTCCCTTTTTTCTTCCCTCCCTGCTCCTCCAGCTCCTGCACTGGCTGTGCAGCTCTTTCTTGTCACTGCTTGTGCCATCACCATCAGGCTCTGGATTGCAAAGCAAGCTGATGTAGCCCCAAACCCCATAAAAAACATTACTGCAGTTTTTTCTTGGTTAAGTTTTCATCTTTTCTAGTGAGTTAGGTTAACATGCTGTGCTCTGTGCCCTGTGAGCATCAGGGAGAGCTTTTGAGAGAGGAGAGTGCATAAGCAGAAGGAAAGGAGGAGGCTGGGGAACATGGGGTAGGGGATTGTTCTCTCCATTTCTGTGATGGAAAGCTCTTCCCTTGTCTCAAATCATCTTGCTACATCATACTCAGAAAGACAGGCAAGGAATAAAAGTCATCACCTCCTGAGATGCATGAGATAACACGTGTCGTAGGAGGTACCAACACACCTTTGGTTTTATTGGACTTTCCAGACTTTGATTTCACATTCTTTTTCCAGGAGCTGAGCTTGATTCTCTAGTGCCTTGCACTCAGTGAACCATGCAGCAAGGATGTAAAATGCTGTGACTTCAGGAGCAGGCACTGAGAGCCAAGCTCTTGTTTTTTACTCAGTCTCTGTGATCTCCTTGACTTATTTTCTGTACAATGGTGGCCAAGACAGAGGGGATATAAGGTCAGTCTTGTTCTTGGTGACAGGGCTGGTTCTCAGAAGACCCAGAGATGACCCTTTTCAGCCCACGGGAGGCTTCTGACACTTCTTACAGTGATTCTAAATGAGAAAGTAAGAATGATGGGGAATGTCAAGTGTAGCACTCTACAGGTTGCTTTCTGCTCCATTCCAGCTCTTCTCTGAAGTAAGGGCATTATCCAGTACAAACCTACCACTGTTAATGAAGCACAATTCCTACATCATCTCCAGCCTGTGGGAATGACCTTGGACACCCCTTCAGCAGATGGTGAAGCAGTACCATAATATTCTCTGCCTCAAAGACTCAACATCTTAATTTACAGCTTTGGCTAAGTTTATTTTCATTTTCTTCATAACTAATTTTATGCAAATTGGCATGTTTCAGTAGCAGGCACTCCAGTTCTGTTAATTCATCAGCAGTGTGTACAGTGTGTGCCATTGCAGTATGCTGTTATTTTAGCAGAGCTGGAATCCAAACATTGTACAAACACAGTAAATATAAACCCTGTTTTCAAGCATACTTTTAGAACAGTGCTGCTCTCTTCTGTGCTACAACAGATTTCTTTCATTTCTTGCTGCCATTGAACTCCAAGTAATAATTAATTAATTAATTAATTGATGTGTGTCTTTCTCGTGTTGTCTGAAATACAACCCCAAAGTCAGACTCACTTCCAGTCTCTAGTTTGCTGTGGGTTATGGTTATATCTTATAGCCTAGTTAAGCAATGAGCTCAGGAATTTCCTTTTTTGGTGATTGTTACGGGCTTTGTTGCAGGATATACCAGGGAGGAGGGCGAGAGAAAAGGAGCCCGTTGGGGGTGAAGGAGACTTAACGAAGCTTTATGTCTCCATCTGTTGTGGTTAATCCCCATCTCCCTCTCTCCTGCTGTGGCTTTGGGAGTTAATGAATTTGCAGTGCAGTACTGTGCAGCCTTTTCTTCCTGACTCCTCAGACTAAAATATCAGCTGCGGCCTATTGGCACACCTGCTAATGCAGGAAAGGACTTTAATGTTCCCATCATGAGAAAACTGGGGCACAACACAGTGTAGTGCACATGACAGCTGAACTGTTTCTTGCTCTACAGTCTATTA
Source organism: Sylvia atricapilla (assembly GCF_009819655.1). NCBI lineage: Eukaryota > Metazoa > Chordata > Aves > Passeriformes > Sylviidae > Sylvia > Sylvia atricapilla. The sequence continues at coordinate 14,027,534 of NC_089153.1, forward strand.
TCAAAGAGATTCAAAACTCAAAACAGAGCTTTCATGGTTATTTAGCAATAAAACAGGTATCTCCCTACTATAAGAAAACTGATAGGGCTTAAAATCCAGGCATGTTTTGACAGAATCACCCAGCACTCCTTCCTATGTTTGTGGTCATAGTATTGTCTCTGGCAGCAGCCCCTCGACCTGATTTTTAAGCCAGACATTAATGCTGGGTGTTTTCTTACTCACATGCTTGTTGTAACTGCTTATTCAAACACGTAAATGAACCAGTCTCAAAAAAATGCATCTGCATGGCACAAAGAATGTGGTAAACCCTGGGATGTGCAGCATGTTTTGCCAGCAGTGCCAGTCCCACCTTTGTCTTCAGAGACAGGAACCAGGATAACCAGGATCTAATAAAAGGAGCTAGAATAAAATCCCAGTTTGGGTATGACCCCTATGAAACGAGGTTTTCCTTTCTGCATTTTTGTGTAAGAGAGAACAGCTGAGGAAAGGATTAACTGTCCCTTCATCACATGCCTGGCCTAACCCTGTGCAAGTTCTCCAGTATAGAACACGTTCTCTATGTTACTGCCAGTGCTGGGAATTATTCACTTCACAAATGATGGATAATTCACTACATCCTCTCAGCAGATGCTCAGAACAAGGCATCCACTTTCCCAGGGCTCTCAAACAGTTCACAGGAGAATCTTGCTCTGCTTCTACAACTCACTGGGTCACTGGGAGCAGTGTGAGAAGATTCAAAGGTGCAGTTGTAAGACCTCGAGGAAAGCTGGCTCGTAAAGACCAGGCTAATTCTTCCCTTTTTCTGCAGCTTTCTGTCTTGTGCTTTGGGTCTACTGGAACCGTGTTTATTGGGGTGATAATGAACTGCCAAAGAAGCAAGACAGCTGAGTAACCTAAATAAGAGTTTCTCACACTCTATGCTAAGTAGTAAAATGGGTTGAATTCTGGAAGTTTAGAAGTTGAATCATAATCATCATATTGAGCAGCTGGTGTAAAGGAAGAGCTGGCACCCAGGCAGTAAACCTGACCCAAATATTGCACATGATAGAAGGATATAGGTCAATTTATGAGAGTGAAGAGGGAGCTGCAGCCTTCCAAACTGTGTTGTTTCTTTTTTTACAGAAACAAAAACTACCTATATTTAACTTCATAAATTTCTCTGCCGCCTTCAGGTATCAGAGCAGGATGTGCGGGTGGGGAGATTTTCGTAGTCTGCAGTAATCAAAGTGAGAACTGCATAATCTGGGTAAAACCCCTATGAAAAAAGTCCAATCCATAAAATAACTTTTTTTTTAAGTCAGAAATAGAGCAGTTTGCAGGAGGTAGCAAGGAAAGAATAAAGGTGATTGAAAGAAATAAAGGATGCCACAGTTGATAAGAACTCCATCTGCAACCTCAACTTCCCCAGCCCAAAGGAGTATTTAGAGCACTCAGCAGCTCAAACTTCAACCTGAATAATTTAAAATAGTTCTGATTTTCCTGCATATGGACAGAAAAGTGTCAAAGGGTACATGGTAGCAAGCTTTATAAAAGCACTGAAGCAGAGGAGATGTAGAATACCTAAAAAATTCATCAGCCCTCATCATGAAGTTTGGTCTTACAGTGGTTTAAAGATATTTAGGACAGTGTTATTTAATTCTTTTCTACGAAGGATACAGAATTTCTGTACCTTGCAATATAAAGTGCTGCCAAAATTCTTGAAAGGAGTGTTCAGTGTAAAACTGTACCATCCTACAAGGTCAGGGTCCAGAAATTAGTTACTTATGTTAGTGGGATATTCCAGCCCTCCTGAGGAGCCTTTTCAGAAGGGCTTTGTAGTTTGTGTCTAGCAAAACTAGTTTTGTCTCTGTCTGCAGAGACCCTCACATATTCCAGCTCTGCAGCCAACTTGGTCCTAGGCAAGTGGTGCATTTCTACATATATATATCTATATCTATATCTATATCTATCTCCTACTCCACTATAGAAGGGTCCTGAAGCACTTCAATGCCTGAGGCTTTCTTTGTAAGGGTTATATCCTTTATTTACCCAGATGGATAATGACAAATGATTTATGTCTTGTCAGGAACGAAGAATGTTAGTTTAAAATCGGTCAGGAAATAATGATCTTTGAAATTCAAATACACTTAAAGAGGTTGATATCTTCTAACAATTAAATATAAATACAATTCTTAAACCACATGTGTTTTGTTTATAGGTGTCAACCTGGCTACACATTCGTTAGACTTAGCATTCCTGTCTGGTTTTGGCTTGCTACATTCCAGTATTTGTGTGTTTGCTACACATGGGGTTTGGAATTAAAGTGAAAAAAGAAAAATGAAGGGTTACACCTGAGGCAAGAGTGATACAAAGATACATCAGCCTCTGCTTTCCTCCCAGTTCAGAAGAGTTATCAGCTAATAAAGATATTGCAAAACAGAACTAGTTAGCAGCTCTCCATGAAACAAATGCCCATGTTTATATGAAATCTACCTTTATATCAAACCCCATGTTTAACCAAATCTGGCTGTGTTGACTTGTTTCCTTCCTCAGGGTCATTCTTTTTTTCCCTGTTTACTCTCTTAGCTGGCCTAAAAGAGTAAACTCACTTTAAACCATGGAAAACTCATGGATGTCACCTGCTAAATCCTGCTAGTTCTTATACTCCAGGCCAAAATCTGTGATTATTCTCTTCAGTTATTTTCGTATTTTCTTGTGCATCTTTCTGCATGTGTTGTATCAAATCTGTGTGCTCAGTTTCTCCTTGTTTCTCTCTTCCCCATTTTACCTGGCCCCTCGAAGCCCCTTGCTGTCAGACAGGGTGTCACATCATGCCATCTTTACACCAAATGCAGTGCAGTTGCCAAGCCCCTTATCTGCGTATTTGGTCAAATTGCTCCCCTCTCCGTGTCCCTCGGAGAGCTCATCTCTTATCTCATGAACAAATCAAGCTGCCAGTCTCTATGTTCAAAGAATTTCTTAGCTCTCCCCCCTCTACTCACCACCTTGGTTAATCTTCTCTTCCCCCACATCCTCCATCTCCAGCAGCACCTCTCCTCTGAGAGATTTCTGTGCCGGCTCCTCAACTCTCTGCTGTCTTGCACTCCTTCTGTAGAGCTGCAATGTCACACCCTTGTATTTCTATTTATATTCCATTTTCTGATAAGACAGCGTGTACATCTCTGCCAGCAGACTGCAAACCACTCTGGCCCAAGCTACAAAGATTTTTCAGCAACACGCTACAGTTAGTGTGAAGAGGAGACTAGAAAGAGTCACAGTGCTAAACAAGTGTTACTAGCTGAAAATACAATGGCGTTAAAAATTGCCATTATAAACTCAACTGTACTGACTCAGATCAAGTGAAATATTTGTAGATCAAGGGAAATATCTTTTGATCAAGTGAAATATTTGTTGATATTACTCCCAAGCCTTTTTGAGGGTAATTCACTCTTGCAGGCACAGTGAAATCCGTAAGTGTATTGGCATTCCACTGCATGTTTTTGGTTCATTAATTACAAGAAAGTATCTCGGAGCATAACTTACACCAGCAAATTCACAAGCACAAGGAAATTTATGAGCACACAAAAGTGGTCCTATATTTTGGAGGTGCAAAGTCTGGAATTTATCCAAATAGCTGCTGCTTACACAGGGCTCAATTCCAGAAAACTCACATCAAACTCAGCATATTTTGTACACGTGTGCTGCACGAGGCAGACTGGCTTGTAGAAGAATTGGGAAATTTGGGCTGAGCATTCATCCTAATCTACAAAGAGGTATGAAATCCCCCTTGAGAGCAGTGATGCTTTTTTAGGAGATCACACACTTGTGTCATCTCACCGCAAGATTTCCTTGGTACTCAGTCACTCTGCCGAGAAACAAAGTACAGATTTACTGGACTTCAGCATGAAAAGTGTTACAATATCTGCTGCATCTTCTCTTCAGCAAGACCACCATACTTATTTTTTTAATATTTATTTTTATTTTTAGACATATATATGTAGGCATCAGCTGCCCAACAGCTTCAGTTTGTCCTCATTTCTGTCCTATGGTACTGCATTGTCTTAAGCAAAATCTCTACAAATATGTACATTAAATATTTAAATTGTATTTTTACTGCAAATGCACGTTCTTGATTAGCATTGAATAAAATTGTTAAAGAACATTTGATGACCCCTGGAGCCTATTGCCTAAAAAATGTAAAACACAGAAAGGATATGCCACTTCTTATTTTGGGAGGGATTGGGAGGGATAAACAGTATATTCTCTGGTTCCCAAGGCAGCCCATGAACTGCCCTAAAACAAATCCAAATCTTCACTTTTCTTTTTTTGCAATTCTGATATTTGTTCTGATGGTTTTTTCCTCATGAACTGTATTTAAAATAATCAATTATTTTCTTTTGAACTTGCAAACAACTCTAAAAATACGTCAGCAATATGAAGCTGCCTCCTTATACCCTAATGCTGGATTAAACTCAGCACCAATAAATTATTTACACTGGAACAATTTTCAGAAATATCACATTAATGAAAATACTTCTTTTATCTTGCTGTTTACCCATGTTCCACCTGACTCCACCTCTCCACGCCTCTCTACCATCAGCAATACAATCATACATCAATAATAAAAAACCCACAAAATATTAAAAATAAAGGAACAGAGAAATATTAATTACATTTGTTTTAAAATAGAACAGTGCTGTTGTACTGACTGCATTAGACACATCATAATTTTTTTATAATTCTATATTAAGCCTGGTGCTGACTGCCCTGAGCAGTGCTCTGGAGACCTGAGGAAACCAGGTGTGTTTGAGTGGGTGTTTGTGCCCATTTCACTGCTGATGACACTGGTCTTGATTGCATCCACAGAGGGAATGTTGTGCCTGTGCCTCCTGCACCATCCAGCCACAGCCTCACCAGATACACCTGAGTCAGTAATCCCTAAGTAAAAGTAACCACTGATAATTAATTAATTATTGGTTATTGTAACTGTCAGTTTAAATATTTACTGACTGAAAATATTTATCATTCCTTATACAAGTATATCTTGAATATCCTTTCTCTTTGCTTACATGGTAGGAATTTTCATGTCATCACAGAATCATTAAGGCTGGAAAAAAACCTTCAAGGCCATTGAGTCCATTGAGCCACTGAGTCCAACTTTTGACCTAACACCACCTTGTCAACTCAATCATTACATGGGGGACTCCCTCAAAATCCGTTGTATGAAATCTCTGTGCTAAATACTCTAAATGGGAAGGTATCATTCCTTCACAAAAGAAATATGGATGCATGACCTACATCTAGGAAGACAGTAGGGACACTCATCCTGTGGATCCATGTTGGGTGTGTGCATTTATTATTGTATTTACCAGATGAGCCAGTAGGAGACAGATGCTTAATCATGCCACACCCCTTTAATTTATCCTTAATCATTGATTCACATCTACTGCATGTCCCTCAAGTGTTCTTTTTTTCCACAACATTTACCTTAGCGTATATTTCAACATGTGCTGTTCGCTTTATGACTTCAGAGAGGATGTGGTTATGGTCTGGCAGAAAGGAAGCTTTGCTGTAGATGGGAAGATAAAGCTCAAAAGCACCTACGCTGCCTCTTGAACACTTTTTTTTTATTAACGTCTTCTTTCTCGTGTTTCTTTCTTTGACAAGGTGCACAGCACAGACTTCCCATGTCCTGGGAAATGAACATTCTTGGCTCAGCCATGAATAACTGTGTGCTCCTGGAGGAACTTCTGATCAAGAAATCCCAGCAGAAGAGAAGGACTTCACCCTCCAACTTCAAAGTGCGCTTCTTTGTCCTGACCAAATCCATGCTGGCTTACTACGAACATCGCCATGGGGTATGTTGGTCATTGTCTCTCTCAGAGTAACGGAAGGAAGGATGAAATTTGTTTAAGGGAGGGAAGGATGATCTTTGTTAATTTTTTTAAACTTTTCTGGTCCTTGTACAGCACCACGCACTGGAAATTGGTCAAATGGGTTGATTGCAGCTTCTGATCAGCAGGCATTTGGTGTGAATGGAGGAAGAAGACTACCAATTTATAGGAAGGATCTAGTTTTATTGTAGGAATTCGGGACAGGCTGTAAGAGTTATGTGAGCCTGTGCCTGGCACCTCACATGGAGACAGGGGTGACCTGGAGAGGAGTATTGTGAAGATCACAAGTGTACCCTGATTGTATCTGTGAAAAAGTAATCCACAGATCTTCACTCTCATTCTTTTCTTCGAGGCATCAGGCTGATGGTTTGTAGGAGATCCATCGATCATTTTAAAATAAATTCAGCTGCCACATGTAACGTGTAGTTTTCAGAGCTAGCTTCAGACAGGCTGTGATGATGAGACCCAGGCTCAGGCCAGGCTTTGTTTCCCCAAGTTTGCATTTTGCTGATTTGCTAATTATGAAGAAAATTAAAAGTCAGTCTGTGCACCCCATTGTGTTTAGAGCTCTAGTGAAGTAAGAATTATTTCCTTCTCTTTAGCTGGATGTTTGTGGAGCCTCTTCACAATTGTAAATAATCTTGTTTTCCAACAGTCCCTGAATGTGCTGTTAATCCATTATGTTTAGGCATTGTTCCTGAGGCAGAGAAGAACTGTGCTGCCTTGGATCCAGTACTGGCAACTTCAGACCATCTATCTTGCTCAGTTGCAGAAAATCAAGTAGAAACAGAACCCAACAAAAAAAAGAAAAGCACAATGAGGCCTCATATTTTATCACAACCTATTTGGGAATATAAACCAGTTTTAAAGGCTAAAAAGCTTAAAAGTTAACAGTCATTTTCACCTGCATGTCATTTCCCTGAAATATACCCAATGAAATGTTTCTTTTTCTTTATAGTCCATGTTTTTCTCACCTGCATTTTAAACAGGACGCTATTTATTGCTGCGTAGTGTGACTGTGGCTGCAGACTATCTTTGTCTGTTCTCCAAACTATTTTTCAAATGTCATTTTTTAAGGTTTTAAATTCCATTATAGCTGTTCCACTTAATTATTTGGGGCTAAATTTTGAAAAGCATCTAAATGATTTTGCTGTAGGTGTTGTTTAAGGAAATCTTCACTATTAGTTTTCTTCGGTGCTTTCTGAGTCTCGGTGAGCCTGAAATGAATTCAGCATAACTCTGACTAGATACATTCACAGTAGGTGACTTGTCAGCATCTTTAGGGACTGAAATAGTTTGGAAAATCTGACTTGGTGACTTTCAGTGGGGCACAGACTTCACATACTATGTGTTTGTGGAAATTTTCCCTCTGAGTCTTCCAAAAGGTCGCTGAGGTGAGATGAGGGTTTGGTGTATCATCCACTCTGCCTCATATATTATTTATTTTAAAATGCACATATTATATATGTGTAAACATGTAGGTAAACATACATGCAACTTTAGAAGCTTGTGCGCTTTTGAGGCATGGGGGGTGTATTTGTAATCACAGGGTTGATTTTCCATGAAATGCTGATTTTCTTCTTATGCAAACTATCAAAATCAGGGTGTTGCATGAAAAGAATCTGTCCCAAAGTAAAGAAAGAAGAATTTTTCCTGTGAAATGCTCCCAGAACTGATCATTAGCCTCTTCAGTAATCAAAATTAGAGCATGCTCTGCATGGTTAGGCCATTGCTGCTCTGGAGAGGAAATCTTGGGGCAGCCCATGCAAGAACCATCTTGTTTTGTGCTGAGAATGAAGGGAAGCCACAGCATTTGAGTCATGGCCAGTGGAGTGAGGATTCCAATCATCTCTGGCCAACACAGGGGCTTTCCCATTCCCAGGAGTGCACCAGGACCAGGCTCCATGTGCAGATGTTGAAATCAATGATCTGGTGCTCATTCTCTGGTGCAATCCTGGCTCCACAGCGACTCTCAGATAATTTCTGGGGCTGGCAGAGGTCAGAGCAGGCTGTCACCATGGCCAGGGGGTAGTTTGCATGTGGCCCTGCTCTGGATGTTTAGGGACATTGCTGACAGCTGGCTGCAGTGATGAGGAGCATGGACTGACATATGGATGGACCCAGCAAGTGTCTGGGCTTTTAAAAGGATTTTTTTAGGGAGATTTCTGAGGAGGTTTTCATCAAGGGTTTTCAATGAGTTTCTTTAAGGACCCCTCACCAACCTGTCTGGTGAATTCCTGTACTCAGTTTTGTAATGTACAGGTCCCATCTCTCCAGTCCCTGGTCAGTCAGTAACAACAGCCTGTGCATAGTCAGGTAAAACAGCGACTGAACTGCTTAAAAGTTTGAGAAGTCCCACTGATTTCAGTTGGCTGACCTATGCTTTAAGCCCTGGTTTATACATTCTGCCTGTATTTAACACTCACTCCCTTTCTCTGCATTTTTAAATCAAAAGTATAAAACAACATTTAAGAATTTTTTTGTACCAGCCCAAAACAAGGAAATAAGCAGGCCAAAAAGCTGCAGGGATATTTCTGAAAAAGATACCCAAAGCTGTCAAGACAACTGACATCATAAAGTCAGGTTTTCTTTGCAATAACTGTAATGGCATTTTCATTGTAATTTTCGTCTTTCTGCCACAGCTGACAGAGAGCACTGTTCTCCTCAGGGGCCAAGCACACAGTGGCCCTTAATGTTAACGAAAGATATTTACATGTCTCATTAGGAAGAATGAGCCCCCAATAACTGACAACAATAAGAAACTGTGTTTTCTGGAATTCATTATGCAGTGCACAATGCAGGGCTGTCTTAACATAAAGCAAAGCCCTGATAACAGGCACATGTATTCAGCCCCCGTCTCTGCTAAAAGACAGCAGAAGTGTCTTTATTACAACATGCAAACCAATTCCAAAGGCAAAAATTATTTGTTTCAGGGTCTGATTTTGTAGCTACTGTACATGTGAGTAAATAAGCACATGGGGGTAATAATTTTAAGTATTTCAATGAGTTTGATCCTCACTACAATAATGGATAATTTAGGCACTGTGGTACTCTCAGGGTCCTGGTGCACTTGCTGCTCTGCAAAAGCAGCAGAGAAGTGAATCCGTTTGGGGAGGTGTCTGGGACAGAATTTCAAATATCTTTACTCAAACGCAGCAAAAGCACTTGAACTGGTGAATTATCTGTACCACCTTCACCCAACAGCTTATGGTCCTGGGTAAATCCTTCAGGCACATAAATATTTTGAAATTTTATATCTTCATGCACTTGTGGGCTATTATTAGTCCAGCTGATAAAGGCAGCAATTAAAGGCTCACCCAGAAAAGGCGATTTTCATTTACATCAACACAATTCTTAGACTGGTCAGATGCTCAGGAGGTCACATAGAATGAGTCAGCCTTGTCCTGGGCTCTTTCATTCAGATCTTTGATACTCACATATAAAGATGGCAAAGATGGCACTTTAATGGGCCTTGAAATCTGCTTTCAGTCTCTTGTTACATGAGAACAAACTAATAAACTTGACTGAAAAGGCTTTTACCAGCATCCCAAAAATGCTCCAGCTGCTCTGTAGCATTATCTACATGTTGGGTTGCTTGCAGTAGCCCAAATACCCATGGGACAAAAAGCAGAGCTTTGCTCCTCAGTCCAGTCCCTTTTACCTTGATTATTCTACACAGAATCCAACTTGGTTTTCTCCCCCGAGACTCTAATGTAAACAGACTTAAATTTTTCTTCTGAAGATCTCCATTCTCGTCGTCTCGTTGGTTAGAATAGCCATTCATACCATTTCTCATTGCTTTGTGTATTCTGAATACCTTAGCACTCATGAAGCTGCGTCCTCACCTAAAGGGAGATTTAATTATGGTTTTAAAGACTACCTTCCAAATAAATACATCTGACTAGATATGTCATTCTTCATAACCTGCCATGTATTTATTAACTAGTACAAACAGAATTTGCAGTACCACTTGCTTTCTGATGCATATCTCCAACTAATTTATTAATAATACACATATCACCCATTTCAATTTTTATGTAATAAAATCAAGACAACCCTAAATAAGATGGAGACAAAGTAAAAATCTGTCCCTTAATGTCTAGTAAATCTCTGAAAACTTGACAGGAATATTGAATAATATAAATTATATTATTGGAGTTGCTGGAGGATGAAGTTGATATTTTTTGTCACAGTGAGCCTCATTTCTCACTGTGAGAGGTACAGAATTATGGTAATGCTGGTTGGAGAGCACTTCTTAAATTCATTTAGTTGGACTTTTTGCCAGGTTAAGATCAACACTCAAAGCAGGACTGTCATCAACACCAGCACAGGTTGGCTGTAACATTGACTGGCCACTGTTCCTCAAAGCCAGGGACAGAGATTCCACATCTTTCATCAACCCATTCCAGTCCATCTTACCCAATATTTTTCTGGATATTTGCAAAGTTCCTGTCTATTGCTGTTCTCACTTATAACTCCTGCAGCAGCATCCTGGTTCAGGGTGGTGATATTGTCCAGACAGGATTGCCTTGAGCAAAATGCAGGTTCTCTGTGTCTGGTGTCTGAAGCCTTTCTAACTACACAAACATGTGGTAAAGTCTGGTAATAAAAATAGCTCCTTTTTTTTGCTGGAATAACTAATTTTATCTTCCAGAATATGATTATAATAATTTTCTACTTGCCCTTACTGTGTCTGCCCAGTTCTGCGCCTACTAGGTCTTTTCTGTGTGTTTATTAGTCTTTAGTATTTGAAGAAAATTTTTTAAATTCCTTCTGAGCAATGTTTTTGCAGCAAATCTCAGACACTTCCATTTTGTTTAAATTACAAAGCTCAAATTTTCCTTCTATCAGAGAACATTGAGGATGTAGCAAAATCTTCAACCCATATTTTCTTTTATTTTTATAAGAAGGAATATCTCCTAATTTGAATATAGAACAATAAATACGCGGTTTCCTAACAGTTACCTTTTATTAGACTTCTTTATTGTGGCCATTTTTTGGTCCCAGTGCCTTTGACTTTGCTTTATATTGTAATCAATGTTTTAACTTATTTTGTTGCAATGCCTGCCTGTTGCTCTATACACTTTCATCCTTTCTGGCTGATTTTTAATTTTGGCCTTAAAGCTTAAATTCTTCTTTCATGAAAAAGTGATGTCATATAGTTGATTTAATTTGGCTTCTTTTCTTCCACTGAATCCTTCATTCACTGCAATCCACTGCTCCCAGTCTTTGCTGGATTCAAGAATAGCTTTGAAGAAACTAATAGAGTATTCAGGAGTTGTTCCATGTTCTTTTATGTAACATAAAAGGCTTATTTCCATCATATTAGAAAGCTCATTTGAAAGCCAAGAATCTTCCTCTTTTTATCCCTTCTGTTTTTTGATGATGGCATTGATTTTCTTGTCCAGCCACTAGTGCTGATTGTAGAGACGGGCACCCTGATAACCATCTTGGAAAGACTTGAGCCAAAGTGAATTCTGGAATTGGATTTGGTGGAAATACAAGGCTTGATCGGGTCTATAAGATTGTATAAGGGTAATACACAGTTGAACGGAGGCATCTCAAGCACCAGTTGCAGATGGATTTTGTTATTTAACAGATGGTTTTGTTATTTAACACAGTTCTGTGCACTCTGCATCCAGGGTGTGCCCACCCCTAAAGCACTTTCATGTTCTTTAGATGTGAAAACAGCAGTAAAAAATAAAAATCTTTTTAGTTCAAGCTGAAGGACAAAATAGTCATGATAGACAGGTAAGACAAGAAGACACATTTATGGATTTAAATATGAAATACAGCAAAATATATTGGAGGTATTAAAATTTAACACAACAGCCAGGGTTCTGCAGAAAATCCCATTGTTATCAGGTATCACTCCTCTCCAATTTTCCTTTAGAACAGTTAGCATGACAGGAAATGCAAAATCCCTTACGACTTTCTTTTAAAAATCAATTTGGTCAATTTAGTTTTCAGATTCAAATTAAAAATTGGTTACATTGTGGGTTTTTTCCCATAATCCCTGAAACCATCAGTGTTCCTAATGTGAGAAAACTCACGTTTTTGTGAAAAAAATCACAAAATACCCAACGAAGATAGTGTCCAACTGGCAAAGTTGGTGTGAATCCAGCATTCAACAATTCTTAATATCCTAACTATTAATGAGAAAAACAGCACATTCCACAGAAAAGGAATATGATAAGAGGTGGAAAGTAATTGTATCAACACAGTGTTCAAGGAGGTTCAAGCTCAAGTCTTTTGGTCAGTGGAAAAATACTTTAGCAGGAGGGCTATCATTAAAAATAATTCCATCTTGTTCCCGTGATATCTCATAAGCTTCTGGTTACTATTTCTACATCAAGAAATTCCTCATCAAAATCTTTTGGAAGCTCAGCAAGGCCTGAAGAAAATCTTTGAAAGGCAGGAACACATGACTCATTTAAAAGGCTGAAGCTGACCGAGCCAGCTGAGCTCTCTGCCATGGGGAATTCCACCTTACACAACCCTCAAAATCAGCTGCTGCCTCTGTCCAGGCTGAGCACCGACCCCAGCTGGACCAGAGAGAAGGGAACAGGTGTGTCTTGGTTTGAAAGACAGGTGTTTGCTAGGAGCAGGAGCCTCCCTTGGAATGGAACATGTAAACCCTCTCTCTCTGAATTATTATAATTTTATTTATTTTAATAATAATTAAATTAATAATTAATTAATTAATTAATAATTATTTTAATATTTAATAAATATATTTAATTATTATAATTTTGAAGGAGCTCTTGGGCAAAAATATGAAAATAGGAATAACAGTTTTTTTACTAGTATGTGTAAATAAAATAGAATTTTAAAAAACAACCAAAAAACCTACAATTTAATAGGAAAATTATAATAGAATGCAGCAGTACAAAAACACTGACAGAATCAGAATACAACCTGACACCCTGTCGGTCAGGGTGTTGGTAACAGCCCAATTAAATGGTGGCTGCAGTCTTCCTGCAGTGACAGATGTAGTTCTGTTGAAACAATTATCCCGTAGAGGGGTGTAGTTTTCCTCTGAAGATCCAGTGGTGGTGAGATGGGTCCAGTCTTCCTCTGGGAATCCAGTAAAAAAAGGCTGCCTGTAGTGTTCCAAATCCCAGGTTTTATCCAGGTAGGAATGCTTGGCTCCTCCCCCTGGGTGGAGCATCTCCTAATGGAATGAGGTCATTATATCAGCCATGCAGTGAGCCTGGTTGGCCCATTAACAGCAGATATCCCCTGGAGGCAGGATGGGTCATGGGAGAGATAAAGAACACTGCCCCACCTGGTTTGAGCAACTGACCTATTAACAGAAGTGACCCCCTGGAGTTATGAGGGGGTATGAGTATAGAATACAGACTTTTGGCTACATCTTGCATTGCAACCTAAGACAAGATGATGCAGCTTCAAAGCAAAGATCTTTCACCTACTTAATCACCAGTTAAGTGTTGCTCTTTTTAGTCAAGACAGTAAGTGTGGTGAATGAAGTTTGGCTCAGATTCTGACCAAAAAAACCCCCAGATGGGTACAGATTAAATGCTTTCATTGATGGAAACGTTTTTGTGGTTGAGCTTGCTGAGGCCTGGAATTTCCTACCTTGCTTCACCCCAGCTATAAATCAGCGTTCCCCTGCCCTCCTACCAAGGAGACATTGCACAGGAAGGGACACACAGGAGATGGGAAGACATAAGGTGAACACAAACACAACTGGGCAGGGAAAGCCAAGCTGCAGCATGGACAGCCCTCAGCAGGGACTGCTGCTGAGGAGATTGAGGCCACAGGAATCTTTAATGGCTTGGTTTTCCCCTCACCAGAACAAAAGAAAGAAGATACAAGTTGTTATGCAACTTTTGAACCAAGCCAGCTTTATGAAGCACAGCGTGCTGCCTCCCTACCAAGAAATGCTGCCTTTGGTCTCCTCTGCAACCTGAAATGGGGCTCTGCCCTCCTCTGCCTCTCCTCTCCCTTCCCTCTGCTCCCAGCTCTGGTGGCTACACCTTTTGCCAGGGCCCTTTGACAAACACAGTGGGGCTCAGCAAAACCTGTAAGCACCCACTGAGGAACCTTCAGCCCCAACTCTTGGTGCAGAGCCTTTCAGCCCCGGATCTTACAAGATCTCAGACCTTTGTGAAGCCTGAGGATGTAGGGCCGTGGTCAGGAAGTGTGGTCACAAGCAGACCTGTGTCACCTGCAGTGGCCACTGACAGCTCCCTCTCACCATGAGCTCCACATCTCTGCCTCAGCCCCAGACCTGAGCTGGAGGGAAGTGTTCATTTTTTTTGGTAAGCAGTAGTGCTGGTGGCTGGTTTTAGCACATGATAGATGCCAGGCAGCTCATTCCTTAAGCAAGCACAGGGAGATTCCTCCTTGTGTTGCAGGGTAGGGCTGTGTCCATTGTCCCACAGTCAATCATCCCAGCATCTAAAGCAATCAGGGGCCACCAGAGTCATCTGGTTTATGCAGCACACACAAATCAAAGGATTAATCAATGGAAGAGCTGCTGGAGCTGTGTGGCAAGAAGAGGAGTTGTACCAAAGATGAAGATATCAATGTACTGGGCCGGTGATGCACCAGGCTCCTTTCAGAGCTGTTCCCAGAACTGATATGTTGCAAATCATGGACCAAAAGAAAGAAATCTGGATGGCTGATCAGCAGCATGTGTCCTTCTCCTCATGGAACATCAGCCTGCCCTGGTTCTTTCCACACGTGGCACACAGCAAGACCACTGATGCTTTTACTGACCAACCACCTAAAATATCTACCCAATTACACTCTGGGCAGACTGGAAACAACAAATGGAGATCTGTCAGCATGTTTTGTCTCACCCTTTTAGAAACAAGTCTGTGAGGTTTTTCAGAGGCCGTTTTTAAGAGGCTTTTCCTCTCCCCTCCCTTCTAAATGGCCTTGTTGCTTTTGTTGATTTAAAGTGCAGTGGAATATCACAAAAGCAGGGATATGTTTAGTATCCAGCCCAGTTTCTGGGTAATGGCCTGGTTTGTGAGTGGTAATTCCAGTTGTTTGTCCTGCTGGAGGACTGTAATTGCTTTCTATCAGCGGTGTCCCATCTGCTGAGGATCTGCTGGACAATGCTCTGGCTGTGAAACACACACCAATGTGCTGCAGCATGAGATTATGAGGAGCTTCCATCGCTGAGTTGTGTGATTAAAAGGAACACTGTGGGTCACGAGAGCTGCAGGACAACTGCACAAAGCTCCTTGAGAAGGCTGGACCCTGTCTTTCGGCAGAGCCCAGAAATTCATCAACAAAAACCAGTCTTCAGGGAAAGAGCAGAGCCTGTTCCTGGCACAGCATCACTTACTAAAGCCTTGGGGGAGGAATGCATGTGGGTAAAGCCTGGGACTTCAAAGGAATGAGATGAAGGAGGGTTCAGAGCTAGCAAAATTGAAGGTTTTTATAAGATATAAATGGATTTGTGCCTCATCAAAAGGGTAGAAGTCCCAGGGGTAGAACAAATGATAGAGGAGGTTTTGCAGAAGAGACAGAGGAAGCCAAGTCTGAAAGAAAGAAGTGACTAGATAAGAATGAAAGGAAATAGATGGTGAAAATGGGGTGCAGTAAGGCCTTCTAAGGCTTGCCAGTGCTCTTGAGACTTAACTGGTATTTACATCTGGGGTGCTTTAAAGTCTTGGGATTATTGATTTAGAAGAATCCCACACCCCAGAGAGGTACACAGGCAGATGTCTACAGGAGACAGTCCTGGCAGTAAATCTGGAGACACTGGTTAAGCTGCAAGCAAATACAAATACCAACCACAAATGCACCAGCAAAGGCCAGCAAGGGCAATGTGAGACCACACTGTAATGATTTTCCTCTTTTGCCTCAAGTCCAATTATACAAAGGCAAAATACCCAGCCAGTCGTGCAAGAATGAGGCTTGGGGAGCCTCGGGGCCTCTCTGTTTTGAGGCTGTTTGACAGTGCTCCGTGGCAAACCTCCCCCCATCTCCGGAGGCAGGAGCTGCTGCCCTGGTTTAGGCAGAATTTAACTCTGAAAGGCGGCAGGGAGCAGCAGTGGGGTTGGCACAGTGGTGGGGATGGCTGCTGCCAGCAGGGCAGGGCTGCAGGGTGCGGGTGACAGAGGAAAAAAGGGGCAAAAGGGAGCTGGAGGGTGTAAAAGGAGCTGGAGGGTGTAAAGGGAGCTGGAGGGTGTAAGACACAAAATGTTGGGGCCCAAGGGAGGGTCAGAAGGTTGCCAAAGTCTTGCTGGTCTCTGAGTGATAACCTGTGGCAGGTACAACACAGCAGCTGAAGGTCAGGCTGTCTCCTGATGACAGTGTTTGGAAAACAGAAGCTTTGCAGTGTTTTGGTGTTTCTTAAGTCTCACTGATTTCCGTCACACTGTCCCAAAGCGGAGTGGGGGGACAGCTAGTGTTTAATCCCTACTGAAAATAAATCAAAACAGGAAACCAGCTCGCTCTGAAGAGCAAACTCATGTAGTGAATCCTGCACCAGAGGCTGAGCCTCAGCTCCACATCCACCAGCTGCCCTCACCTCCTCTCTTGAAAAAGCTGAGTGCCACTGGCCATGGAGCCGTGAGGTGAGAATTCCACAGGGAACAGGGTACACCAAAGATGCTGGGATACATGAATGTCTTTTATTCCTTCCCCACTGCCTGTTCTGTTATTGGGGTACCTGATATACCCAAACACCTGGTGAGTGAAAGAACAGCAGAGGATGCCAGAGAAACAGCTTTCTTGGCAAGTTTTTGAGGATAATGTTTTTTTTCAAACTTCCCTGTTGTTTTCTTCTTAGCTGAAAAGCCAGACAAAACAAAAATAGAGGAATGTGGTTTTTTGGAAAACCAATAAAGTAAAAATGTACCTTTTGGATGAAATTAACAGTTTCGAAATTCTCAGTACCCAAACTCTTTTTAATAAAATATTTATTGGTTTATATGTTTTCAGTATGAAACAGAGATGTTAGTAAACTGAAAATTTAATGAAAATAGTTCTTTTTTGGTTAAAAAGGGATTTCATTTTGCTGGAATAAAAAAAGCAAAAGCTGAATTTCAAATGGAGGTTTTGACTGGTTCTCTAAAATCCACATGCAGAGTTGAAATACATGTATGTGCATATATGTATATGTATGGAAATACATATAGAGATGCCAAATATAAGAATTATTCTTTACATTCTTAATGTCTTACATAATCAGCTAATTTGCTTCTGCTCCACTGAAACTAAATCTCCCACGGACACAACAATCTGGTCTAATTATTCACTTAATCCACAATCATTAGCATCAACCAAGTGCTTTTCTCTGTCTTTTAGAAAAAGAGGACTTTGAAGGGTTCCGTGGAGCTTTCCAGGATTAAGTGTGTGGAAATTGTGAAAAGTGAAATCATCATTCCCTGTCAGTACAAATACCCTTTCCAGGTGAGTCTGCCGGTTTAGCATACTGAGAGAGACATCACTTCATTTTGTATTTCAACAGCCTTTCCTTCACAGTGCAGTCATTAATAAATCCAACACTGGGTTTTTTTTTTATCAGAATCTCCACTCCAATTGAAATAATCCAAAATCAGTGAGGTTCAGAGCTGCCTCTGAACAGTCCCTGCTACTCCACTTCCCCACATCATCATTTGGCACCTAGCTGGTTGGCCAGAGGGCTGCTGCCTCTTTCCCTTGGTGCCTCCCTTATTTCCAGTGTATCTGGGATGGCTTCTCATGTTTGTCTCCTTTCTCCATGCCCCTCTCCAGGTTGTCCATGACAATTACATCCTCTACGTGTTTGCCCCCAACCGCGAGAGCCGGCAGAGATGGGTCCTCACGCTGAAGGAAGGTAAAAAAAAAAACCCTTTGCCCACCCAGTTGCGAAACGTGTCTGACCAGCTTTGTCACAAATAATGCAGAGAAAACGTGCAGGAGGAGTCAATGTCTCCAATCTCAGCAGTCAAAGTGTTTATAACCCAGGTAGTGGGCTATAAAATCGAGTTGATTGTAAATCTGTTGGGTGTGTTTTCAGCAGAGATGGAAGATTTGGATGTGGGATGGTTTTTTAGTGACTGTCTGTGTCTGTAGAGAGGTGTCAGAGGACGGAACAGCTCTGTTTGGTGGTGCCAAGCTATGGGACAAGAGGCAGAAATGATGCCCAGGAAGATCCACCTGAACATGAGAAAGAACTTCCCTGTGCAGTGACTGGGCATTGATTGCCCAGAGAGGCTGTGAGGTCTCCCTGCCTGGGGATATTCTGCGGATATTCTGTGCCATGTGGGATGCCCCTGCTTGGGCAGGGAGGCTGAACCAGATGACCCACTGTGGTCCCTTCCAGCCTGACCCACTCTGGGATTCTGTGATTTTTGTCTTTCTAGAATAAACTCTTAATAAATTATTGTAATTTGAGTTTTTTTTTTTTTCTTCAGGAAGAGATGAGGATTTTCTTATGGCTAGTTTTTTTTTAAAATAACCTTTTCTACACAGAGGATTTTTCAGCTCTTATTAACAGAATTTTTGGTTAGATAACAGCCTTCTTAGAGAATCATAATTATTAAGGAACATTTTTGTGGGTAGCTTTCATTTCCTGTTCACCTCCTCAGCTGTGCTGTGGTTCACTCACAAGGTGCTGCAGTAACCAACACTGGGAGCAGAGACAGGCAGAGTGCTTGACGTGAGGAAGGTGTCAATTTGTTACATAAAAACTGCACCAGGCCTCTCTCACAGTTTTTTTATGTTTTACAGCACTGCTGCTGTGTTGTTCCCTCTTGAAACCATTGTGCCTGATGGAGATATTGTGAAGTTCATGCACTGACTCTTGCAATCAGTTATTCCCCTACTCCAAAGCTTCTACTTTATCACCTCTTCTCATTCAGCCTTTGGAGACTGTCCCCTCCTTTGGACAATTTGAACAGTCTCTTGAAGCAAGCCTGCAGAAGCTTCTTTAAAGAGCAGATTATTTCCATTTAGCTCTAGATGACTTCAAGAACGAATGTGGATGCAAATAAATTAATTTCCCTCCCTTCTTTTTCTTCCCCAAATGTTTTTCAGAAACCAGATACAACAACAGCTTGGCTTCAAAGTGTCATCCAGACTTTTGGTTAGATGGCAAGTGGAGATGCTGTGCTCAGACAGAGAAGATGGCAACTGGCTGTGTGGTATATGACCCCACCAAAAATGGTAAGGGACTTGTTTAGACCATTCTGACAAGGAAAATATTTATTCCTAGCAAAAGTAGAGGATTGAAATTTTTTTGTACAGAACATCAAAAAATATTATGTTAGATTTCCATAAAGACACATGTTCCTGGCTTCTTGGGACGTTCTGGCTTATCTTTTACTGTAGTGGCATTCTCTTTTTTTGAATTCCCATTTTTCTCTGTGTGGTGCTTGGGGCTGCTTTTGGAATGAGATGGAGAACTAAGAACTTGATCAGCTGTGGTCAGTCAATAAGCCATTCAGCAGTGTGTGTGCTATTTTAACCAAACCATATTTTGTCTTTGGTTTCAATGGCCAAGCATAATCTTTACTTTGTCTCCTGAAAATGAACACACATGGTCAATCATTCTTCACCAAAGAAACATTTACCTTATATCTTTTACCTTGATTCTTTAAGTGATCTGTACCCATTTCCAAGCCCTGCTGAGACTTACTGTGTAGTTGGCAAGTCTTGCTCTCAAAGTCCACAGCTCACTCTTCAGTGGGTTTGTATCACCTCTATCAATTCATTGCGTTGATTTCTTCCTTGGTTTTGTCCTCCTACTTCAAATTATCTTTCTTGATTTCTTTTCAGCCTCAAAGAAGCCTCTTCCTCCCACTCCTGAAGATAACTGGGTGAGTGCAGTGATGCTGCCCTTAGTGTCCTGCCCTGAGTGATTAACTACCAGCAGGGAATATGTCCTTATTAATGTTCACCACAGTGCAGTGACCTAGAATTTCACCTGTGATAACATTCCCTGGGCATTCTCTGTGTAATTCACATATTTCTATGAAATTA
Organism: Sylvia atricapilla; assembly: GCF_009819655.1. Taxonomy (NCBI): domain Eukaryota; kingdom Metazoa; phylum Chordata; class Aves; order Passeriformes; family Sylviidae; genus Sylvia; species Sylvia atricapilla. The sequence goes on from NC_089153.1 coordinate 14,047,357, forward strand.
ATTGTTTGAAAATGCTAAAGATTCTCATGCTGCCACCACACCCCACTAGATGCTCTGGGGTGCTTTGAGGCTTTTGAACCCAGGGGACACCAGTGCTGCCAGGAAAATACCACTTTAGAGAGCATGCCACTGGTTTTTATAATATGAATATTAATATGAATATGAATGTGATGAGCCTTTTGCCTAATTTGTGCAGAAATTGTTGCTAGACCCCAAGGAAGCCGTGGTCATTGCCATATATGACTATGCAGCCCAGAACCCGCAGGAGCTGACGTTACAGTATAATGAGGAATATTATGTGATTGACAGCTCTGAGGAACATTGGTGGCTGATTCAAGATAAGAACGGGTAAGTCCCTCTTCAACAGCCAGTGGACAAGTCCTTTCTATTTCCAGTTTGTTCTTCCATTAACAAACGTGTTTAATCCCTCTTGTTCAGCATTTGCAAAGCATCCTCTTATTTACAGGGAAAAAGGTTATTTAGGGTAACTTTCTTCCATTTGCTGTTGCTTCGGGCAGCTGAAGAAAAGGATCTGAAAGTTAATTTTACAGCAATAGACCATTCAGACTGATATTTGCAGTGATACACAGGGGGGAAATTGTGAAACTCCAAGTTTAGAGGTGCAATCAGTTGTTTTCTTCTCCACTAACCCTACTCAATATACACCCACCAGCACTTTTATCATGCAATGAGCAGGCAAAGCTTTCAAGGCTGACTCCTACAGATGCAGAGAAAATCCTGTCTGCCAGCACACTTACACTTGTCTTGCCTCTCAACAGGCACGAAGGCTACGTGCCTAGCAGCTACCTGGTGGAAAAATCACCCGAGAATCTGCAAGTTTATGAGTAAGTTGTGCCTGTGTTTTTCTTGCACCTCTGAGTGCCCTGGATTTGAAGCTCCAAGGCTTAAATGCTCCCCACCCCACCTGGCATTCCACCCTGGGGATGCTCCATTCAGAAGTTTTTCAGGAGAAGCATTCCTGGCCTAGAAATGCTGATTCAGAGTATTTTGATGTTTTCAGGTGGTACAATAAGAACATCAGCAGAAGCAAAGCAGAAACACTGCTCAGGGATGAGGTAAACCAGTGTCATGTACGGGGTGGATGGGAAATAATAATTAATTTGCAACAGATGAAGCCTGCAAGGGCTGCTTTGTGTAAGAGAGATGAACCCTGGGTTCTTGCTCTGTTTGTGTCCTTAGTGTGTGATGTGAGATAAAGGACTACCAGCACATCCCCCTTATCTCCACATTAGCTGAGCATGGATGGAGCTGTGCCATCCAAACACACCAGTAACTGGGACCAGAGGAAAACACGGCTTCAGACCACTGTGCCAGCTGAAAACTGGGCTTTTAGCTCATCTTTTCTGTCTCTGCAGGAGGCCTGTGGATGCCAGTAGTTCTCTGAAAATCTAACCAATCTTGTGCTGAAGTATTTTGGGTGAAAGCCAAAAGTACTGCTGTGGGTTTTCTTTTTTTAATTGTATGTGTGCCTGTAAGCACACATCTTTAATTTTTCAGTTGAGCCAGAGTTTTCCAGTGAAAATACAAAGAACAAGCTTCTTGTTCAAATTTTCCACACAAACACAACTTTAATTTTTAAATCAGCTTTTACATTAACAGGTGGCCCCGTTAATGAACACAAATAAAGTGCTCCTTCTTGAAGCAGTAGTATTTTATGGAAATAGGAGCATTTTTGTGTGGTTTTAGAAAGTCTTGTACAAAGTATTAGAGGACAAGTCCACACATGGTGTAGTGGTCTTATTTTTCCTTTCAGTCCTGCCAGTACAACTTTTCTGTGGTAACTACCCCCATGTGGCTGCAGAGACTTCTGGTTCAAAGCCTTGTAAACTTCACAGCTCCCTCCAAAAATGTGGCCACGTTTGTGAGTGATCTTTGGCCAGGCTTGGTGTCAACTGAGAACAGAAGGCCAAGAATAGAGCTTAGAGTAACTTGGGCAGGATGCTGGCTCCAAAACTTGCCCACCTCCAGTCCTGAAGCCCTCACTGTGCGTGACTAAATGCTTCTACAGCAGCAGAGAGACCTTTTTCAGAGCTTTGCTGTGCCAGATATTGCGTGGTGCAGATGCAGCAGATGTTGTGCAGACACTGAAGGGCCAACCCTGGGAAGTTCACAGCTCAGAAGGCTGATCCCACCTGGGCAGAGCTGCACAGTCAGCAGCTCATGCCTGGGGATGCAGGAGCAGCTCAGCCTCTGTGTTCACCTGGAGCTGATCAAACCCCTGGGGAAGGAGGCTCAGGCAGGGTGCACTTGGTGGATTAGCTCTGCATGAAGCATTGTGGGTGGGTAGAAGACATAAAATGGAGGAAATCTTCCATGTAAAGCAAAGGAGGAGGGAATTTAAAAAATCAGGCATTTGGGATGCCAGATGAAAATCTTCTTTATTTGCAAACAGAAGAAAAATGTGGGTTTTTTGACCAATATATAGGTCTGTACAGCACATTCCAGCCAAACTGTGATGTTAAATCTCCTTTGCCATCTGATCCATCCAGGCCAGTGGGATAATGCCCTATGAGGCATTTTAGCATTCAGATGAGTGGAAAGCAATTACACTGAAAAGTTAAAAAGGAAAATTGTTCTGTGAGTGCCACACTGCAGGAGCACTGCTTTCTTACCAGTTATGTTTAGATACTGGATAACTGGTGTACCTATAAAAGGGCAGGATCATGTCCAAGCTTTTCCAATTTGTGATACATTGGTAAATTATCAGTCCTACACTCCCACATGGATTCTCTAGTGCTGAATAAACTGTGATTTGTTCTGTGGCTGCTCACTCCACGGGGAGCACTCAGAGGGGTTTGCCTTTCCACTTGGCCACACATTTCATTGAACATGTGCTCTGTCAGATAGGGCTGAGGGCAGTCAATGGATTCAGAATTTCCAGAGGAGAGATTTGGAGGGACAGAGAGGCACACCCACATGTGCTCAGCACGAGTGTCTACATCTCATTTCCTCTGAGAGCTCTGAGAGGAAGCTGAGCTAAAAGCACCTAACACCCAAGAGAGACCTGCAGAGACCTGGGCAGCCACCAGAGCTGTGCATGGAACACACCAAGCTCTGTCAGTGGGGTGATGGCTCTTTTTTTTTCCTATATGTTTAGCACATCTTCATGACAGGGCTGAAATAAGCACAGCTTTGTCCCCAGCCTACTTAATTTTTTTTTTTTCCATTATGTCTCTAACCAGTTTTCTTTCCTTTGCTCCTGTTCCAGGGCAGAGAAGGGGCCTTCATGGTGAGAGATTCGAGGCAGCCTGGCATGTACACAGTCTCTGTTTTCACCAAAGCATTAAGGTACAGCCGAGCTCAGCAGCTTTTCACATCAATTACATCAATGAAATGGCTTCTATCAGTGTGTAATCTCTGTATAGTTGTTTTGGCATTATAACAAGAGAGCAGAAGGCTCATGAAAATGATAGAGGGAAAACACTTCCAAAAAAGGCAGAAGAGTCAGCTGCCAGTCCCAAAGTGTATTAAAGGCTCCACTTCTCCCTGAATCTAAATATGTGCCTATAAATAGTCCCTTGGACATCACTGGGACTGTCATTCTGATGCCACTGTCCCCTGAACTGAAGTGTCAGTAGGATCCACATGGGCTGTGTGCTGGACTCATCAGAGGTGGGTAGTGCAAGACAAGTGAAAGTGTTTCAGTGACGGGGCAGAAAGTTTTTTTTTCTTTTTTATTTTTCTTTTTTTTTTTTTTTTTTTCCACAAAGAAGAGGCAGAGAAACTTAGTACACAACCTTCTCTTATCAGGAAACCTCAGCCTTTCTCTCGAGATGAGACCATCTGTGAGTGAGAGGGAGAGCACACAAGTACACAGAGTTCATTGGCAGCTGCAGCTCACTCCTTGCTCCTCCTCCATTCTTTCTGGGGGAGGGTTCTCCCCTTTGCTCACTTGTTTCTGTTTAAACCCCAAATTCCTGACTTTTTGCTGCAAGCTATTTTCTCTCAAAGAAAACCTCCTCTTTTTCAGCACGGACAACAATCCTGTTATCAAGCATTATCACATCAATGAGACAACTGACTTTCCCAAGAGATACTACCTGGCAGAAAAGCACGTGTTTGATTCCATCCCTGACCTCATCAACTACCACCAGCACAATGCAGCAGGTGAGTGAAGCTGATGCTGAACACAGAAGTTGCTGGTTTGCCAGGTGACTGTTTTGAATGAAGGAGGGCTCCCAGGCCCTCTGTCCTTACAACGAAATGTTAAATGGCATCACTTTTTCTCTCACTTATTCTGAAATGAGCATTTCAGGCCAGCTTCCAGCATTACATCCTCACTCTGGTTGTCCTTCTCAGGCTGACCATGGCCAACACAGATGTCATAATGACATGTTATAGAGAGAGAGCCCTGGGGGTGTATCACTACTGCCAGGCCAAGATATCTGTTGGAATTACACTGCAGGGCTTTCTCGAGGTGATCTATCCCTGGGCCTTGATTTGACACAAAGACAAGGACATGGCCAGTATCCATAACCAGGCATGGTGACTTCCATCCCCATAGTCCAGGAGTACCAAGGGAAATACTGGGCTTCGAAAACACCCCATAAATACATTTGGAAATTCATCAGAGTTTACAGAGACTCAGAGCTCTGGATGTGAGAATGGGAAATAAGCTGAAAGTGCTCAGAACTGGTTTCCTTCTCACAGGCAGGAAACCAGAGCCTGCACAGAGGTTCAGCTGCCCTCAAGTGGAGCTGAGAACTCAGTGCAATAAATCTGCTTCCAGAATCCCAGCTGCCCTCTGGGGTGGTGGCAGGCAGGCTCCCCATGGCTGTGGCAGTAACAGGAACGTGTCCCCTGTCCCCAGGTCTCGTGACGCGGCTGCGATACGCGGTGTCCTCCTGGAGGAAACAGGCCCCCATCACCGCAGGGCTCAGCTATGGTAAGGCTCTCTCACGGCTGCAGGGGAATCAGTCACACTCCTGGCTGGCTAGCTGGGTGATCCCCATGGATATTGAGGAATATTCATGTGGTTACAGCCACAATAAATGGGTTTCTTCAGGCCTTCCCAGTGCACTGTTCACCAGATTGTTTTCATCGTGGCCATTGATAAATGACTGAACTGGTCGTGCTTGAGGGAAGTGATGAGAACCCTGAGGTCTCAGTGAACTCAACATTAAATACCAAAATGAATGCTGAACAAAGGGGATGGAAATGGGAGCACAGAATAATATGATGAAAGCTGAGTCCCTCCTGAAAGATGCCTTCATTTGAATATTGTTGTCAATGGAATTTTGCCGGTATCGTCTTCATTGTAATTCTTGGAGACTTCAAAGAAACTTGAGCCCCACGTTGTGCTGGGTACTGCACATAACCCTAAAAACAATCCTCCCTGAAGAACTGGATAGGCAAGACAAAAAGCGGGGGAGAAAGGGGATGTTGTTGTTCCTACCCTTGAACATGACCTGCAGCATGGACTAGTCAAATGAGCTATCAAAGGTCAGACATGCAATTTGAGGGAGAGCCAGAAAGTCTCACTTGGAGTCCTGCCCCAGCGTTTAACCCACAAAAGCTTTTTGTTTGGCCTTCTACTGCTCAGTCCTTACTCTTTCTCTCTTGCAACCAACAGGAAAATTGGTCATTAATGCCTCTGAGCTCACCCGAGTGCAGGAGATTGGCAGTGGTCAGTTTGGGGTGGTCTACCTCGGCTACTTGCTGGACAGGACCAAAGTAGCCATAAAGACCATCCGTGAAGGAGCAATGTCTGAGGAGGATTTCATCGAGGAAGCCAAAGTCTTGATGTAAGTGGTAGATTCACCATGACAATCACACCCTGTGGGATTCATAATGCTGAACAGAAGTCAGGAACATGAATAGGAAATTCAGACTTGGATTATCTGCTGTATATCTTAATAGTAAATAGACTGGTGAGCTCTGGTGGCTACAAAGGAAGGCAATTCAGAGTGTAGGTGAATTAAAGTGCTTCCAAGTCTATCACGATCCAGAATGGTCTTCCAGATCTCTGCTGTTGAGGAAAGCAAGGATAATTGATGGTCCATTTTGGAGAGCAAAGTGGTTTTTCTCAGAAAAAAAATCTCTTAAAACTTAAGACCAATATCATTGAAAAGCCTCACCTGTAAAACGTTCTGCTTTGCACAACTGAATATATTTGTCTTTGGTCTTATTGACTTTTTTTGCATTTTTTTGCATTTCCCTCCCCACAAGACAGACAGAAATGGATTGTATTTTTGTTTGACGGGATGGTTTTCCACACAGAAAAATCTTTTGGTGACCACTACCATTAAAACGGGATGATATTTAGCCCTTGGTCAACACACCTGCAAAGCTGGCCTTTGCAGTGAGCTGGGCACAGCACTGTGGCATAAACTGCTGTATATAACACACATAACTGTGAGGATGGCAGGCACTGAGCCTATTTCAGCCTCTTTCCCACCTTCCCTCCCTGCCCCACAGGAAGCTGTCTCACCCCAAGCTGGTCCAGCTCTACGGGGTGTGCTTTGAGGACTCTCCCATCTGCCTGGTGTTCGAGTTCATGGAGAACGGCTGCCTGTCCGACTACCTGCGGAGCCAGCGGGGCAGCTTCTCCAGGGAAACCCTGCTGGGCATGTGCCTGGATGTCTGTGAAGGAATGGCTTACCTGGAACAAAACTCTGTCATCCACAGAGACCTGGTATGTTGGTCCCATGTGGATTTTTTTTTTCTTTGCTCCAGAGGGGCTTTTTTCTCTACTTTCTTTCCTAATTTCAGCTTCCACACTCCTCCTGCCTGTCTGTTTATAGGGGATGCTGTATCTGCCCTTACTGCAAAAGCAGGACAAACACTTTAGGGGGAAAAAAACCAAACCAGGCACTGGAGCACTGATCAATCTATTCCCCTTAACTGGTTTTGGGAGAGAAGAAACAAGCCTATAAAATTTGTCTTTTTTTCCTGAGTGGACTCTTTTGCTCCCCAAGAGCCACAGTACTGACCACTCTTCATGTCTAAAATCAGTGAAGATGACAAAAAGACCTGTTCTAGCATAAGTCATGTATAAACGTGCATTGATGATAAAATAATTTTAATTAAGGGGGTTTCAGTCAAGCTCCAGCAGTCACTGCTGCAGTTTCATTAGGTGTGAAATGCTGTGAGTAGCTGTGGCTATTTTAGAGTCTTGCTCCACCCTTTCTGGGCAGCAAGGGCCTGAAAGCCAGAGTGATGGTTGAACAGCTTTTCTGGCAGCAGAATCATGCTGCAAAATGTACAAAGACCATGAGAAGCTCAGGGGTTTGTCATTTTTGTATGGCACAATGTCACTTTGATGCTCCTTTTTAAGCATTATCTGCTCTCCCAGGATAAAAGCCCCTGAGTGGCTGTGACAGTGTTTTGGCTCTGATCTGATGCCTTTGCACCTTGTTTTCTTGCAGGCTGCCAGGAACTGCCTGGTGGGGGAATCCCACGTGGTCAAAGTGTCTGACTTTGGGATGTCAAGGTAAAGGCACCGAGGTTTTGCACCATCCCTTGGGTCTGTCATAGGATGGGGGTAACTCAGCATTCCTTCTTTTCCCCTTCCAGGATTGTCCTGGATGATCAGTACACCAGCTCCACAGGGACCAAGTTTCCAGTCAAGTGGTCTGCCCCAGAGGTTTTCTCCTACAGCAACTATAGCACCAAATCTGACGTTTGGTCGTTTGGTAAGAAACTCTGGTCAGAATGGAGAAAATGCAACAGCCCCAGCTGAGAAAAACAGGGGGCTCAGGGCTCAAGTGATCTCTCCTCAACACTGCATCCTCTGGACTCCAAGGGTTTTACCTGAATAATGGCTTAGGAAAGCAAGCCTAAACCACTTAAGTGAAAGAAAGGAAAGAAAAGCAAACTAGATTCTAGTGCCTAGATTCTTCAGAACACTCCAAATATTGCCAGTTTAATATATTATACATGTGCAACTCTAAATAATACCAAATAATGAACTCTGTTTCATGCTGACATAGCAGGAGTGTCCAAGAAAAAAGCAGGAGAGGAGAGGAGAGGAGAGGAGAGGAGAGGAGAGGAGAGGAGAGGAGAGGAGAGGAGAGGAGAGGAGAGGAGAGGAGAGGAGAGGAGAGGAGAGGAGAGGAGAGGAGAGGAGAGGAGAGGAGAGGAGAGGAGAGGAGAGGAGAGGAGAGGAGAGGAGAGGAGAGGAGAGGAGAGGAGAGGAGAGGAGAGGAGAGGAGAGGAGAGGAGAGGAGAGGAGAGGAGAGGAGAGGAGAGGAGAGGAGAGGAGAGGAGAGGAGAGGAGAGGAGAGGAGAGGAGAGGAGAGGAGAGGAGAGGAGAGGAGAGGAGAGGAGAGGAGAGGGATTTCATCTCTCTGCACGTCAGTCCTGGGGCACTGATGCCTCACTCAAACCCCTGCCCTTCCAAATTTGCTCTGCTGACTCCATTCGCTTTATGCTGATCTGAAAATGTTGTTTCACTGTTCACACTTCTCACCTCATTTCCTGCTCCACAATGCATTGTTTTATGGTTTATGTCCATTCTTTGGGCTCCCTTCTGGACCCTGACAGATAAGGGCACCGCTGTGTGTTTTTCCCCAAAGCCATAACAAAGGCTGTCCCCTGGGCTGTGGATCTGGCACACTCATGGGCCTGGCCCCTCTCCAGCCCACACAGTGAATGGGGCAGTGTGCTGTGCACAGCTCACAGTCAATGGGGTGCCACTCAGCCCTGGGGCCAGCAGTAAATAATGCAGGATTATAACCTTTGCCAGTCTGTGCCAGTGAATTCTGTGCCTTCCCTCGCCCTTTGCTGGCTGAAGCTGTGCACTCCTGGGGTGGGCTACGAGCAGCACAGCAAGAGCTGGGTGCTCAGGCTCTTCACAGATTCACCAGGGAGATGTTTCAGAGATCCTAGCTGGCATCCTCAAACTTTCCAGCTGTGTACAGGACTGGTTTTTCAGCTGTCTACTGAGAATCCAAGTGAAAAGGCTTTTTCAAGTAACTGGCATCAATTGAGTTGCAGAAAAGAGCAGGTGGAAGGTGGCCCTGGGCCTGCTGAGGATTTTATTTGCCTCTTTGTGATTTTTTTCCTGTTTGGTTGCTTTAGGAGTGCTGATGTGGGAGGTCTTCAGTGAAGGTAAAATCCCCTACGAGAATCGCACCAATGCAGAAGTGGTGGAAGAAATCAACGCAGGATTTCGGCTCTACAAACCCAAGCTGGCCTCCAAGGCCATTTATGAGGTGATGAGCCACTGCTGGAGGATGGTGAGTATTGTACTGGAGAGCCCCTATTTCCCAAAGAAAATAACTCCCTTCCCCTTGGCTTTAAGCAAGAAACAGAGTTATACACTCCACAAGATAAAATCCTGGAGGTGAAGCACTGAAGTTTTCATTTGCACTAGCAAGCAAACTCTGGGGTCTCTACCTTTTATTTGACTTCACTGAGAAGCCCATGTAGTGCACCTAACTCAAGTTAATTCCACAGTTTCCTGCTGAGAAAGCTGTGGATGTGTGGGGCTGAGTCCTAACGGTGGTAAAAATGACAGCCAAGCCATTACAAGGTACTTGGTGTCCACCAAGCCAAATTCACTGAAAAGAAATAGAAAATATAATTGAAAAGAAACACCGCACAGAAGGAAGTTGGTTCTTCCACACTGGCATTTTCTCTATAGGAATAGACTGTATTTTTGTTAATACTCAGTTTCTTCCCAAGTTTTTCCTTGCTAACCTTGCCATTTTTCTCCAGCTGACACTAATGTTCTTCCTCTCTCTTCTCTCTCATGCTCAGGCGAAAGATGAGCGGCCATCCTTTTCTCTTCTGCTGTTTCAGCTGAGTGAAATCGCTGAGTTTGATGTGTAATCGTGGCACTGTGTGCTCAGCACAGCCGAGAGAGAGTCTTGAGAAGAGAGAAGGCTGGATTTTCCCCAACAAAGCATTAACAGGAATCCTCTCACCATAAACACTTGCCATATGCCTGGGGAGAAGGAGAGGGCAGAGGCTGGTACTTCCAGACAGACAAGATATCCCCAGGTCTTCCAGAGCCTAGACAGACACAGGCTTTGGTTTGGCCAAGAGTGTGGTTTGCATCTTAAAACCAGAAGTGACTATTGAACATGGAGTCCTGAACCACATGGTCCAGCAAGGGTGTCTCTCCTGAAGAGACAGCCTCAAAATTAAGAGATCTGACACGGCTGTTCTATTTCTGTGAACTCCCAAATGAAGGACTTCCCTGGAGGGAGATTAAAAAAAAAAAAAAAAAAAAAAAAAGCTTTCTTTAACTAAGGAGGACTGTTTAGACATTTCTCTGGCTCTCTAATTCAGAGTGGGCTGGACCTGAAGGCTCTGAACAGGAATAAGCCTGGGAGACACAGAAGCAGGCTGGATTCAGTGACTGCATTTCTGATGCTGGTATTTCAAGGTGGTTTTGTTTTCCCTTTGCATGATTTTCCCTGCAACTGTGGCATAACAGGAACAGGATTTGGATGCCTGGTAAGCTGAAGGAGTTTCTGTGTGTGCATGTGAGTTTGTGAGGGAGGAAGAGAAAAAGCGATGTATGTGCTGAAGAGTCTTGAAATTTTCTCAAATTGCATTGTACAGTGGGGAAATGGGACTCTGAGGCAAATGAAGACATTCTTGGAGGGGGGAAGTCAGAGCTGAATGTTTACATTGGTTTTTTCTTTAGTCTTTCTACATCAGAAGATTAATATGTGACCTCCACCCAATTTCTTTGAACAAAGTATGAAGGACTGAGCAGTGCACAGTGTTATCTGTTCCCAGTCCAGGACAGACTCCCAGGATCTGATTCCTGTGAAAGGTACAGGAGTCTACCCCTGAACTGGTGTACTGGGAAGGAAGGAGCCAGAGGGCTCAGGAGGGAGCCAAGAGGAGGAAACGTGCAGAGCGTGTGCTCAGATCACCAGGGAGCGTGAGAAGAATTTTCTCGTATTTTAAAAACCAACAGAATCACCACAAGTAAAGACTTCTCCATCTCTCCTGTGAACAAAGGCACTGACCAAAGAAAAAGTCCAGTGTAAATGGCATGCCTGGGTTCTTCCTCCTCAAGGAGTTCCACATTACCTGGTGACAGCAGAAGGTACCAGCAAAATCCATCTCCTGGTATTTCAATTAAGATTTCACTGCAAGGCAGAGACACTGTTTTGACATCATAGACTCCAAACCCAAATGTGTGGGTGTTGGTGTCCTGCAGAATTTGTAAATAAGATCAGGACCTTTTGCTAAGCATTAACAATCACTAGGGAAGTCAAGAGGGCTCACAGATGATATGTGCAGATATGCAATGTGTATTTTTGATGCTTCTCTGTTTGGGCAGGTGAGAACAAGAGGAAACCTTACATGACAGCAGCTTACAAAAACTCTGAAGCACAAACTTTCAGCAGCAACCTCCTGTCATTACACAAGTCAGGTTCAAATATGTTTGCCAACAAAAATGGAACAAGGAAATAATGTAATCCCATGATCTCACATATCCTGTGTCAAATTATTTCTTCATAGAAGGACGCTTAATTTTTGGTATTTTTCAGGCTCCTCGTTCTAGGGTGGCTTTTAGGTGCCAGAATATCTTTTCAGGCATATGGATATAGGCAAGGCATCAGTTCCTGCCTTATACATCTCCCCACACTGTGACGGGGTGTCTACAGGCTCACAGAGTTCAGCTTCTGGCTCACTGTCCCCACCATCCTTGAAGGAACCAGGGGTCTGCTGAGCATGGACATTGCTGTTAAGAAGTAGCAATATTGCTCTGCTAGGTGACATTTCTGAGGTTATATTTATATTTGGATAAGTGTAATATTTATTAGCTAGAGTGGGTTGCACAAAATATTATTGTGATGGTTTATGCTCAGTTTTATTTTGCAGTCTTTCTATGCACACAATATGGACTTTTACAAACAATAAAATTGCTGAGTCCCAACTGTGACTTTCCCTCTATGTGAGCAAAACTGCAAAAAACATGCACCTAAAATCATACAGTTGTGTTCTGGGGTTACACAATGTGCTGGGTTTATGGGGGTAGGAAGCATTCAGAATATCTGTAAATATGGTCATTAATTAAATAGACACCAGATTTTTAGGTCTATATATCCATTATGGTGGCTTTAAATTCTCTGAATCTTCATAAAATTGAGGGTGGTACTGTCTGAGAGGATGTTTCCCCATAATTTACAGGGCACTTCAGGAATCTCAAAAGGGCAGTGCCAGAGTGGGATAACTGCATGGTATCAGTGCACTCTAACACAGTCTCCCCTCACCACAGCAGTGTCTGAGGCAAATTTAGGTGCGTGCCCTTCATGTGGCTTGACCAGATCCATTCCAAAGCAGAGGTGAGAATATCAGTCTCCCACTGCAAAGTGAGTCACCTTTCTCTGAACACCCCTTCCCTGCCTCCTTAGAAAGCATTTCCAACGTGCTGGATGTTTTAGCTGCTGCCCCTTTTCCTGGCTGTGTCTCACCAGGGTGGGAGGTTCTGCTAGTCCCTCCTTTTACCCGCTGGTTATCCCTGATGGGTGCACGGCTCTGCACACTTGGCTGGAGCCAGGGCCCAGAGCTGTGTCCCAGCATGTCCCCAAGCTGCTGCTGAGACGGCCAGGCACAGGCACAGCCAGGCTGGAGCCCCTGCTAGCAGAAGGCACTCAAGCAGTAACTTCATCTAGAGAGAGCAGCTGATGCTTCTCAGTGGAGACCAGGGACTGGAGCGTGGCAGCATTAGCCATGAAAAGCTCTTTTCTGGGCATAGGTCAGTCCCCTGGGGATGTGGGTGATGATTCAGTGCACAATTACCTTAAAATCAGGCCAGAAAAAAAAAATCTAGAATTACCTGAAATGTTTTTTAATGAACATGTTGTTATGTGATGTTATGTTATGAATGTCCCTCTCTAAACGCTCCTCAGTGCAGCAGGATTCAGGTGAATGACTCTGCTAAAGCTCACTTGGCAGCCACCACAAATTCATGTGTGTTCTTGTGTTCAGCTCACCCCACCATGGTGTTCTCCCTCCTGTCCACGCTCTGATGCACACACTGCTGCTGTAGCTGCATGGGGCTGCCCCTCGCTGTCATTGTCCCCATCTGGCAGAAAAATCTGCAGGACAAATGCAGGGAAGCTCATTCTATCCTTCTACCAGCTAAGACAACATGGAGCAGAACATAAAAATAGTATCACAACATTCATGGAATTCCCATCACATTGAGCTTGGCTGATAATGGGACCAGATTAAACTGTGCTAAAAGAAGTCCACAGCAGTCTTTTCTGCCAGTTTTTTTGAACTAACCTTGTTTCACCCACGGCCTCAGAATGGTATTTGTTGTTAAATCTTTTGTGTCTGTAACAATGCTCAAGTGAGTAACAATGCTCACTCACTGATTTTTTTCTGACAAGTATACTTATAAAAAGAGGAATGATGACTAAAATGAGTTCTAGTCAAGGGCGAGATAGAGTTCTCTGATATCACAGAATCATAGAATAGTTTGGGTTGGAAGCGACCTTTAAAGGTCGCCTAGTCCAACTCCCAAAGAAGAAATGCTATGCAGAGAAAGGTTCTATGCCCAGAGATTTATTGATACATTTTTTCAGGTGTGGTCCTGTCCTTGAAAACAAATCTAGTTCCTAAGACCGTTCAGCTGCTTTTCTAGATTGCAGACCCCAGTGCCTTCAGCCCATGGCATGCATTCAAACTGCAGCAGCAGATCTGCAGTGTAAACCTGGTGTCCAAGCTTCCCTGCACAGCCAACAGGCATCCAGAGGAAGCAAGCTCAGCCCCACACTTCCATGGACAACAGCAGCAGCCTCTAAGGAATTGGAGGGGTCACTGTAATCCAGGAAAGGCCAGGCAGCAATCTGATTCTGGCAGAGGCTCATGCTCAGGAAAAGGGCACTGCCAGGGCCACCACAGAAATACATCTGGATCTGGATCTAGCCTTTCATAAAACCTTGGCTATCCCACCAGTGTCTTTCAACAAACAAGACAGCCCCATAACAGGGTTTATACCGGTCTCCATGAGGCAGTGACCCTCTGAACACTGTGAGCTTGGATTTCCCAGTACATCTGAAGAGCTGTATTAGAGCTTTAAACAGAAGTATGAGCAGAAGGACTGGAAACTTGTCCCCGGAAAAAAGCCAGATGCCAAAAACGCCAAAAGGGAGACCTTTCGGATGCGGTGCTGACTCAGAAGAGGATTGGAGCTCTGAGCAAAGGCGCTGCTTTCAGGTTTTGATCCCCAACATGCTCAGTCACCCGAGGCTCTGGATGTTTTCTATATGTGCACCTATTCTGCCACCAGGGCGTTTGTCAAGATGGCAGGTGACGCCTAACAATGGTCCTCCGAGGGGCAGCGGGGCTCCACACCCGCGACCCAGCAGCAGCGAGATGGAGAATCCCAGCCTGTCCCTGCTTTCTCAGGGACCCAAACCCACTGTGCCAGCACCGAGCCCCCCAGGCGGGCTGCTGCAGCCGCCCCCTGCTCTCTGCCCTCCCCGCAGCGAGCCACCGGCGCCGCGCTGCCGCCAGCCCGGAGCTCCGCGCCGCGGGGGAACGCGGCCCCGGCCCCAAACAGGGACAGAGCCCCGGCCCCCGGCCCCAAACAGGGACAGAGCCCCGGCCCCCGGCCCCAAACAGGGACAGAGCCCCGGCCCCAAACAGGGACAGAGCCCCGCCCCAAACAGGGACAGAGCCCCGCCCCAAACAGGGACAGAGCCCCGGCCCCAAACAGGGACAGAGCCCCGGCCCCAAACAGGGACAGAGCCCCGGCCCCGGGCGGGGACAGAGCCCCGGCCCCAAACAGGGACAGAGCCCCGGCCCCAAACAGGGACAGAGCCCCGCCCCAAACAGGGACAGAGCCCCGGCCCCAAACAGGGACAGAGCCCCGGCCCCAAACAGGGACAGAGCCCCAGCCCCAAACAGGGACAGAGCCCCGGCCCCAAACAGGGACAGAGCCCCGGCCCCAAACAGGGACAGAGTCCCGGCCCCAAACAGGGATAGAGCCCCAGCCCCGGCCCCGGTCCCAGCCCGGCCCCGGGCAGCGGCAGCGCTCCGGCCCCGCCGCGCATCCCCCGCGCCGCTGTGGGAGGAGCCGCCCGCGCCGCTCCAGCCCCTTCCCGCGGAGGGGCCGGGGCTCCCCCCGCCGCCGCGCCGCGCGGAGGGGCCGGCGGAGAGCCGCGGAAGTGCACTTGCTGCAGCCATTTCCTGCTCTTTGTGCGGGCGGCGCGGAGCATCCCCCGCGGAGCATCCCCCGCGGCGCCGGGCACCGCACCCGCGGAGCGCAGGTGAGCGGGGCGGGCGGGGGTGGGCGCGGGGCTGCGCGGGGGCTGCGCGCCTCCATCCCATTCCTTCCCTCCATCCCCCGCCTTCCCTCCATCCCCTCCTTCCCTCCGCGGGGCTGTGCCCGCCGCCGAGCCCCATCTCCCCGGAGCCCGGGGCAGGTGCGCGCTCGGCGGGCCGGCAATGTGCGGGATGTCGGGGCCGCGATGTGCGGGATGTAGGGGCCGGGATGAGCGGGGTGTGCGGGCCGGGATGTGCGGGATGTATGGGATGTATCCCACAATGCCCCGAGCTACCTGCGGCGCTCAGCCTGCCCGCAGCCGCCGCACAGCGCCGGGGAAAAAATAGCGCAAATCCTCCTTGTCCTTCCTTCCCCCGCCCCGCATCCCCGGCACGGGGAAAGGGCCGAGCCCCGGGCCCGCGGTCGCTGCAGGCCCGGCCGCGGCAGCGCAAAGCCGAGCCGGGCTGGCGGCGGTGCCGGAGAACGGGGCGCGCAGAGGATGCTGATGATGGAGCCCCGGCTCCCGGAGCTCCCGTGGCGTGGCAATATGGTGTTCCAGCGGGATGAGGGTGTTGAGGGGGATGGAGGCAGCGCCGGAGGGAGAGGCAGCGCTGGGGATGAAGGGCTGGAGCGGCGGCCGCAGGTCGGGGCTGTGTCGTGGGTCGCAGCCGGCGGAACCCGTCCCGCCCCGAGGCGCCGGTGCCCGTGCGGGGGCCCGGGCAGAGCTCCTTTGTGCTCAACTTTGCCCCCGATGCCGCTGGAAATGCCGCTGGAAATGCCGCGTGCCAGCCGCATCCCACCGGGCGGGAGGAGGAGGAGGGAGCCGGGGGATGCATTCCGCAGGAAATTTTCCGTGGGTTGGAAGGACCGGGAAAGAACGAGGAGGAGAAGAAGAGGCACACAGTGAAGGCTCCCTGCGTGGCCGAGGTTCTGGAGAAGGGGGCAGGGTGCAGGGTTTGTGTTGCTGTCAGGGGACGCTGCCAGCAGCGGAGCGTGGCCCCCTTTGCCATCTGCCGCTTCCCACGGGGGTTCCTGCCCGGGGGCTTTGGATCACAAAGGTCTCAAAGAATTAGGCTGAGTGGCTGAAGCCTCTGCACCCTCCTGCCCTGAGACAGCCGAAAGAAAAATCACTCTCATGTTTAGAGCGGTGATTGTATGCTGGGGTTAGTCACAGAGATGGGTGACTAGCCCAGTGTTCTGGTGTCACTGCCGTGTAATTCTGTGCTAATTCCCTGCAGAAGAAAAAAATTTTGTTTCCTTTTCTCTGTACAGTCGATAGTTATTAATGAAACCTAAGGAATAGGAAAAAATCTTCCATGTTCTGACCAAGGTCTCTGGAGTAAAGCAGAATATGCTGAATGAATTTTCACTGAATTCAGTTTTATTAACAAAAGCTATCATCTTTGCATGAGAAACGAGAAGGTTTGTTTTGGAAGATCAATAATTGGTCAACTATTAACAATGTTTGCCTGTGTGATTTGGTTTCCCAAACTTTAACTGTCAGCAGTGGGTTGCTTATAAACTTGCTGTAAATTTCTCATCTCTATCAGAAATGGAGTTTCATATACCTGTCTCCTTCCTTGACCCGCTTTCTTTGGCACCCGAAAAAAAAATACTATTTACTTATTCTAAAAGAAATAAATTCCAGAATAATTGTGTTGCTGAGAGACAAGGATGGTGCAAATGCTTGGAACTCAACCCTAATGGGATGGCTGAAAATGTAGAGTGGAAATAGAGAAAAACAGCTTCAGGAGTCATGCAGTTTGGCTTCCTTTTTTTAATGGGAAGGGTAATTTCATGGTTATTAACATCTGTGTCTGTGTAGAGCAGAGGCCCAGCTCTGCCAGCCTCACTCACTCTGCAGAGAGCCTCCTGGCTGTGGTGGTGGTTGCAATTACAAGTCCTGTGCATTTTAGGCAGGAGTCAAACTAAAGTTTTACACTGTGAAGTTATTTTTTATTAAATGTATGTTGGTAGCCAGGATCCTTAATCCTCCTGTTGCTGTCAGGCAGTGGGTAGCAGCTAACACTTCGTTCTGCTGGGTATTTGTTGGGCCAGGATAGTGCCTGCCCCCTGGTTTGGTGTTATTTTTGGAGAAGGAGAGAGAAGCATTTTCACAGGGGTAAAACTAAATTCAGTGACTTTCCCAGGTTACCCAGGGGCTGGGAATCAGAGCTGGAGAAGAATCTCACATCCTCTGAGGGTGACCAGGTTTGTCCTCCTCCCCATTGCCACCTCCCCAGCAAAGGTTTGTTTGCTGCTCACCTCACCCCAGGCTCACAGGACTTGGACTCTGGGCAATTCCCATTTTTTCTTGCCTCCTTTCCTGCTCTTGGAACCTACTACAGCACCAGTGTGAGTGTCTGCTGTAGGAGCAGGCAAGGTGAAAATCCTGAACAGCCCATGGCACTTCCCCAGAGCTGGGAGCTGTGCAGCCTGGGAGCTGAGCACACGTGCAGGCAGCATGTTCAGTATGGCCCTACTTTTAAAACTCTTTATTTCCCCAAGCTGCTTCACCAGAGAGGATGATACTGCACCAATACTTCTGGGCAAAATTTTGGTGGGGAAGGCAGGACGTGCCCTGTCAGTTCAGGTATCTGGGATGTCCATCCTCAGTCTTCCTGTGCTGCCTGTGAAATCTGGTCCCCAGGCTGCTGCCACAGCAGTCCTTGTGTCAGGAGCTCTTCCTTTCCATCTGGGGCTGGTGGATGCCCCGTGTCTGCCTGGCTCCCTGCAGGGTCTGAACCCCGGTCCTCTGTGTGATCGTGTGGCTTTAGAGGGTGTGTGAGATGGCCAGAGGATTGTGTGACTGAGGTGTGGGAATTTCTGCAGCAAATGAGTAAGAAGTGTGGCCAACGCTGCACCCATCAGCAGCAATGCTCATGAGCAGAAGGAAAAAGCAGCCCAGTGCAGCATCCCTGCCTCGGGTTTCACTGGGGTGGGGTTGTTTTATGCCAGTTTCACCTTCAGTTTTGCAAAACGTGTAGGACCGGAGGATCTTTGGTTTCTCTGACCAGGGGCGGGATGTGGAGGTGGCTCCTGGCAGCCTGTGAGTCCAGAGAGGCAGGATGTGCTTAGGGTGTGCAAGGGGAAGCCTCACCCCACTGTGCCTGTGCTGGGGCAGAGAACAGCCCTGTTCCTGGGCATGCTGCTGTGCTGCTCCTGCTTGGGTGGAGCCCAGCCCCATGGCCACATCTGCCATGGCACTGTCACCAGGCCACCACCACGGGCTGGGTGTCTCCAGCACAGCCACCCCAGCCCAAAGCCCAGGTGGTGGATGGCAGTTATGGCTTTTTGATGAGTGTCCCCAGGATCCCTGAATTCCCTGAGCTGGGGCTGCTTGGCCGGATTATGTCACAGCTGCCCCCCTTGTCTCTGCACAGAGCTGGATGTGCAGGACAGCCCCAGCATGTCTGTGTTGGAACCTTTTCTGCAGGGAGATGAGGGAGGGCAGCACGAGTCTGGGGGAGTGGGGTTTCACCAGCCATCCTTTCTGGATGATCTGGGGTGATGATGCAGGTCTGCTGGCCCTGGACCAGTGTCCCCTCTGTCCCACAGTCTGTCTGTGAGGCTCCTGTCTGTGGCAATGTGCTGCAGACACGAGGCCCAGGGGAAGTCCTGGCTGACCACTCTGAAGCTGGAGCTGCTGTTGGGTTCCTGGCTGGTCTTAAGAAAGGGTGGAGTGGAAACTGGAAGTCCCCATAAAACCTCATGTGTTAAACCCTCAAAGTCTGTAGTTTTTCCAGCTGCACCTGGATCCTTGCACTGCTCAGCCATGGCAATGCATGGTGGCTGATTGCACCTCTCACTTGCAATTCTTTTGATGTATTCTTTTCTGTTTATGCATTTCTGCACCCTTCCTCTCTGTCTGTTTGAGTGCAAGATTTTTAGGGTAGGGACCAGCTTCACCCCCAAGGTCTGTGCACTGCCTGGCACAGCAGGACCCTGATGGTGGATTTGGTGTTCTTTTCCTGGGGTGGCCCAAACAGTAGCAATAATTTTGTCCCTTGAGTTGCTGAGCTCTTTGGGTGTCACAGGGTTGTTGTGGGAGTGCCTTTGGTTACAGCAAATGGGCAACACCTTGCACAAATGGCCTTAGAATTGGAGAAAAATGGGGAATGAGCCCAAATAAACAACCACAGCCCTCAAAGCTATGAAATGGAAAGTTTTGCCTTCTGGAGCCTGAAGTATGTAATGAGGCATGAGTGAGTAGCCAGGAGTGTTGTTCTGGGATCCCAGTGGTGAGTCCTGAGGTGCTGGAGGATGGTGGTGGGCAGTTCTGTGTCCGTCTGTGGGGTGGGCAGGCTGAGCCTGCCCTGCAGAACAGCCCTGGGAGCCTGCAGGGAGAGAGGAAGCTGCACAAATGTAATGTCTGGGTTTGACAGTTGCTACAATTTGTAACAGGAAACCATTTTACCAGACAGAGGTAAAAAAGAAAGCAGAAATTTGAGTGTGGAGGGAAAAAACTGCTTGAGATTTTGAGGTTTTTCCTGGCACTTATTTAGTGATGTTTTAGCTGAAGGTACGACCAAACCTGTTTCTCAGCTGCCTGGTGCCTTGGGGAGGCATTTGTGGAGCAGGAATGAGTTTTGCCAGGCTCATACATATTCCTGCAGCCTACAGTGATGAGGCACAACTACAGACTCTTTCTGACCCAACATGAAGCCACCCCAGGACTGCACACTGTGCCTCCCCCTTAGCTGTGGCCCTTGCTGGGTGTGTTTGTCTATCCATGGATGTCCCAAAGCCATTATTCTTCCTGCTCCCAGTGCTGGAAATAAAAAGCAAACTTATTTTCTTGGAAGCAGTGGGAGATGCTGTTGTGACCAAAGGAGCTGCTGTGGTTGTACTCGAGGGATGTTCTGCTGTTATATTTGGTGCTTGTGCAGACACTGCCATAGTCCCTGTGTCCTGCTTGCTACCCCATCTGGCAAAAAAAAAAAAAAAAAAAAAAAAGTTGCAAAAGCTTAGAGAAAAGCCAAAGAGATGATTAAAGGATTTGAGAACATGCTCTGTAATGAGGCAGGCAAAGAGCTTAGCTGGCTTGCAGGGTGTTTTACTGAAATGTGTGAGTATCTCAATGGGAACTTTGATTTAGGGAGCTCTACTGTCCTGCACATCAGAGCAACGAAACTCAAAGGCTCACATTTCAAACTAGACAGGCTCTGAGAGAGGCAAGAAGCACTGGAGGGGGTTGATTTGTTAATTGAACGAGGTGTCAATATTTAAAGAATTCTCTCTCTGCTAATGTCTAAGTGCAGCAGGGTGTTTTTCTGGGAGACACAGGCTCTAGGTCAGCAGCAGCTATTGCACAGGATTAGGCATTAACTGGGGAAGCCCTGTGGCTGTGATTACACAAGGGCTCAGCCTGGGTGACAGCACTGTCCCCTCGTGCCTGAGCTCGAGGAGGTGAGAGCAGGGGAGCCGGGGACACACGGGTTTGTTCTCTGGTTCCCACTGGGCGCCTGCCTGGGGTAAGCACCAGCCAACTTTCAGTAGCGTTTCCCTTTGATTTTATTTGGTGTATTTATTTTCATTTTTGCAGCTGGCGCTGTTGGCAGCTCCAGGGCAGGCTGGGACTGGGCAGGGGATGCCACGTCAGTGGTAAAAGCAGGGAAATTTAACAGCAAATTTTTTTTTTTTTTGCTGCTTGCAGTGCCACAGCTTTGCCTGCGCAGCACTCGAGCCTTTCCAGTTCACCTCTGGGAATTAATGCAGTTGGTTGTTTACAGTTTCCAGGGCTGTTCATGTGTGTGAGAAGAAGAGCATGTGAGTGTCAGCATCCGTCGTACTTCTCTAATCAAGCTGCTTCAGGAGATATTCTTGATAGCACCACTTTGCATTTCGGAGCACACGCTTTCACCCCGGGCTGCTAAAGCTGCACTGCAGCACCCAGCTGCTCTGTCTGAGAGAGTTTTGCATAGAGTTTAGAGAGAAGTGCCTGTGTGGGTAGCTGTGTTTCTCTTGTTCTGCATTCCTGCTCTGCTGTTGAATCGCAGAAGGAGATTGTTGAAGGAGAGAGATGACACAGAGGTTTAATGAGATGCATGTACGTTTAATGCACAAGAAAAGGGAAAACAGATAGATTGGGATTTTGTCCCCTGCAATGCCAGCCAGTTGCAGCTCTGGTTTTGTCCTTTCCCACTCAGTCTCCTGCCTGCTGGCTTGTTGTCTTGTCTGTCTACCACCCTCTCTTTTGCTTTTAATTTAGCAGGGCACTGAACATCCGCAGCCATGACGACTCATGTCACACTCGAGGATGCCTTGTCCAACGTGGACTTGCTGGAGGAGCTGCCCCTGCCAGACCAGCAGCCATGCATCGAACCTCCTCCCTCCTCCATCATGTACCAGGTACTTCAGCTCCCCGAGCCACGGGGCTGGAAGGGTTGTTCCAGTGCTGTGAGAACCAGCCAAAAACATCCAGGGCTCAGTGTGTTGAAGGAAGCCTTCAGGACAGATCTAGCCACAGATCTGTTCCCAAGGACTCTAAAAGGGAGGCACCAGAGATTGGTGAAAGGGACTTTTAAGGCCGAGCGAAAATGAGGACCAGAGTGCCTGAATGGGTAGGAAGCAGGAGATAAGATTTGTGATAACAACAGAAAGTTCTCAGCCGTGTTTATTTGTGCACATATTTCTGTGCTTCCCCTTTCATGACCGTGCGTGCATCGAACTGAGCGGGGCAGGCTCAAAGTCCTGCCTGACTTTGGCTGGCCTGTGCCTCCAGCACAGCTGGAGCTGCTGGCATGCAAGGGAGGGCAGCTGCTAGAACCACTTCTCTGCCCTGAACAACTCAGATTTAGCTGCAGCTGCAGTGACCAAGCAGAGCTTGGCAGGTGCCCAGGGCACGGCTCCTGCTTTTGCTTCCACAGTGGGATGCCTTGGCTGCTTGGCCACCACACCCTGCCCTATAGCACACACCCAGGGTTAAATATAATAGGGGGTTCCTTTCTCCATCCTGCCACTCCTGAGCTGCTGGCTCACCCCTGGCAGTGTATAAATACACCAGCACTGTGATTGTTGTGCCTCGTACACGGGGCTCTGGAATTGCAGGATCACTTTCAGCAGGTCAGACCCCAAGCTTATGCCAGAGCCTTGGTATCTCTGTGGGTTATCAGACCCAAAGGTCATTCTGGGCTGTTCAAATTTCAGCTCTCCCTGAAAAATCTTGATGTAATTATTTGCTTATCTCTTCTTTCAATAAATTTTTAGCCGTTGCTGGCTTGTGTCTCAGGAGGGGCTCAGGGTGCAGCCTTATGGCACAGCCTCCTTTCAGGGCCATGAGTGTGTGGGGCTCATGGCTCATGTGGGCTCATGGCCCACACAGCTGGGCCCAAAAACCTCCTCTAAGCTGAATGTGGAGATGCTGGCCAAGCCTGTTTCCTCGTCATACTCAGTGTGTGTGTAGCCCTCTCCCCTGCTAGCCAGAGAAGCACGTGCAGTCTCAGCTTTTGTTGTCACATTGGTCTCATGTGCTGTCCTGGAGGCACTAAGAGGAGTAGCCCTGTGGCCACAGGTCTGTGCTCCCAGCTTTCCTACTCAGGAAGTCAGTTATTGAGGTGAGTGTGGTCACTACAGTGCTGCTGTCATCACAGGGAGCAGCTCTGGGTGCTTAGGACCTCTGTCTGCCCTGCAGCTGATACCATCAGCCAGCCTTGGCAGAGGAAATTACCAAGCACGGAGCGTGTGGAGGGCATTTCAGAGAGCCTCTGCAATTGCCTCTGCAATTTCTTGCTCCCCTGTCCCAACCCAAAACTCTATCACAGCGTCCAGAACAAATATTTGTCCCAACATCTGTTTGTGCTTGCAAGAGCAACAGTAGCAGTGATAATAGCACCTGGATGAGGACTGACTTTCATATTTATGTTTCCCAGACAGCTCATTCCCTGCCCTTTCTCTGTGTTTATCCCTTCCTCTTCCTGCTGACAGGATGTGGTCTTCCCCTAGCAGCCAGGGCACAAACAGAAGTTAATAAGGCCATATCTGTCTTTGAGTTACCAAGCTAAAATCCTTAGAATAAGTGCTGTAGCTTTTCTCTCTGGTGTGGCTGCAGTAAAGTTGGGCTTGGTTTTACAAGGATTTCTCAGTCTTGACTGTCATATTTCCACACATATTCCCTGCAGGATGACCATGTGTGATTCCAGAGCATCTCAGAGCGTGTTTGTGTATGAGACCGCTTCAGACCCAGAGCTGCAGCCTCTCAAATAGCTCATAAGCTCCTCCCATGCCCCAGGAGCCCTGCTAATTCTGCTTTTTGCCAACACATTCCATGTTAGGCTGTACCAGGTGAGAGCTGTGTGTTTTAATCCCCATCTCTCCGTTTTGCCCACAGGCTAATTTTGACACAAACTTTGAGGACAGGAACGCCTTTGTGACGGGCATTGCCAGGTACATCGAGCAGGCCACGGTGCACTCCAGCATGGTGAGTCCCCTGGCACTGTCCCCAAGGTGCTGCTGAGCCCCCAGTGCCTGCCCTGTGGCACTCACAGCCCTCTGTCTTTCAGAATGAGATGCTGGAAGAAGGCCACGAGTACGCCGTGATGCTGTACACATGGAGGAGCTGCTCCCGAGCCATCCCTCAGGTAGTCAAACCCTTCCCAGGCAGGGCTACTCCCAGAGCACCTCTCTGGTTTTGTCTTGAGGGTGGGTTAGTTTGGAGTGGAGACAGGAGAACAGAAAAAGCAAAGCAAATTAAAGCAGATGATGCTGAGACCCAGCCATGAGGAGATTGTTGATTGAGTACTTTATATGTGCTGCTGTGCTGCTATTGGCTCTCCACAGCAGAAGGCTGTGACCAAGCTGATGGCAAGACAACACTAGAAATCATCTGGTTTAGTGTCCTCCCTGTGACATTTGTGCCTCTCTGAGCAGCTTGTGAGGTCCCTGTCCTTTCCCCCTGTGCTCCCCTCAGGGCTGTGTGTGATGGAGGAGCAGAGAATGCCACAGCAGAGGGTTCAGTTACAGATTGATCAGGTTTGATCTTGCAGTGAGCCCTGTGCTTTGCCATGGGGCACATGGATGTGGCTGGGGGGGTTCTGTGCTCAGCCCCCCGATCTCCCTGCTGGCTCAGGTGCAGCTCCAGAGACTGTGGCTTCACAGGTGAGGGACAGATCCTGCACCTGAATGTGCACCACTCCTCCCTACCCCGACTGCATCCCCATGGCCACTGATGCGTGGTGGGGTTCTCAGGGCTGTCCTGGGCAAGGCCAGGAGCTGGACTTTGGTGACCTGTGTGAGTCCCTTCCAGCTCAGAGTATTCTGTGATTCTGTGGTACTGCCTGAGTGCAGTGTGGAACACCAAGGGGACATTAGATTGCCCACTGCTCCTTTGGCATCATCCCCCATGTCAGGCTGGCTGACGTGTCCCCCCATGCCCTGAGAATCAGCTGCTGGGTTACTGAATGTGCACCAGAGCTGTCAGCCCCATCACAGCCTTCTGGGAGCAGCAGCTGCAAACAGAACCAGAGGAGGACAGCAGGATGCCCTGGGCAGCTGGTGTTTTCCCTGTAAGTTTGAAGATGACTCCAAGTAACTGTTTTGGAAGCGAGATGGATGACAACTGAGTAAGCCTTTAAATTTAGCTTCCCAGGAGTCCGGCTGCAGTTCATTACTGTCAGCCACAGACAAGCCCAGGATTTTTAATGGATCCTCAACAGAACCAGAATAATCCCAGTGAGGCTCTAGCAGAGCTGTAACCTGGTGCCTTGTGTGTCTTGCAACACAAATCTCAGATGACTTCGTGCTACAACAATCCCACATTATACAGCAAGTCCAGACTGCATATTGCTTGTGTTCTAGGCCAGACAAATGCATTAGGAGACTTTTATCCCCCAGAGTCAGGATTGTGCCTTTTTAGAATGCATGGAGAGAATTTCAGATCTGAAATATCCCCTTTTTGCTTTCACCTGTTGTATTGAGAACCAGCTCCTTCTCAGGTCCCTCTGTTGTCCTTGGGTGGGGACAGGACTCCCTGTGAAACAAGGACAAGATGGTGCCACAGTGACCCACAGCTGGCTTAGAAGCTGATGCTGACGTGGATGATTTTCTTTGCGATGCAGGTGAAATGTAATGAACAGCCAAACCGAGTGGAGATTTATGAGAAAACAGTGGAAGTCCTAGAGCCAGAAGTCACCAAGCTTATGAAGTTCATGTATTTTCAGGTAAGTGGTAAAGGAGAGAGGCAAAAATGATCTATTTACTTTAGTGTTAACATCCTAAGCAAGGATCCTGTGCTATCCTTGCCTGTCAGGAGGTCTCCTCCACCTGAGCTGAAACCTAGGACCTATATGAAGGAAAATCTATGTGTCCTTTGCTCACCCCCAAAATCTTCTACACAGGTTAAGGAAGAGCACATCTCAGCCCTTCAGGTTCATGGAGCTAAGGAGCTAAGGGTGTCACAGGCTCCTGTTTTTGGGGGATGTTGGCTGATGTGAAGAGCTGTTTTTCCCTTGCCATGTGGCAGTCACAGAGCTGCTGTGGGCTCCCCATCACCACCTGCATTATAACTGATTGCAGCTGAGTTTCACAATCATCTTTAGGTTTTATATCCTGTGAGGTCTCTGCATCCCACTTTAAAAATGCAGCCTTGATTTTGCAGAACCCCCCACACTTGGGGTAGGTGCGGCTGCAGTGTTTTCTCCCCTCAAGCACCGAGCACGTTTATCAGCAGTGATTTATCACAATGCTTCATTGCATGGGAACAGCAGAGAGGAACTTGGAGCCTCCATCCCCAGCCAGAAGATGTTTTTTTTAAGGGTGGTGGGTGGAGGGGTTGCCACGGTGGTGCCTGACGCTGTGCCCCGCAGCGCAAGGCCATCGAGCGGTTCTGCAGCGAGGTGAAGCGCCTGTGCCACGCTGAGAGGAGGAAGGACTTTGTGTCTGAGGCCTATCTCCTCACTCTGGGCAAGTTCATCAACATGTTCGCTGTCCTGGATGAGCTGAAGAACATGAAGTGCAGCGTGAAAAACGATCATTCTGCTTACAAAAGGTGAGAGGGGAGGAAGGAGGTGGTGGGAGTGGGGACAGGACTGTGCCTGGTCTGCAAGGGAGCTCCTGGTGTGACCAGCACTGAGGGCAGGAGGACTGGGCTGTCCTCCAGGGCTGGAGATGGGGATTCTGTGCTGTCCCAGGCTCTCTTTGTGAATTTAGGCAAATCTTTGAGCCCTGTTGCTTTTCAGTTCCCTCTTGGTGAATAGAGCCATGGTGCAGGGGGGTCTGAGGCTGCAGTGTTGCTGCATGTCAGGTGGAGAAGGTGGGTGGTGACAGTCTCACGCTGGCTGAGTGACCCTTGGTGATGCTGGATTTGTCCCTTGCAGAGCTGCCCAGTTCCTGAGGAAGATGGCAGACCCCCAGTCCATCCAGGAGTCCCAGAACCTGTCCATGTTCCTGGCAAACCACAACCGCATCACTCAGGCACGTCTCTTTTCTCTGGGCCACTGAACCCTTCATGAGCAGGGAGCAGCAGTGATCTTGCTGAGGCTGACAGCACTTCAGACCAGGCTGTGGCTGGAGCTGTTGGGTCTTTGCCACTGACTCTGGTGGTCTTTTGGTCAGGCTGTGTAATTCTAGCAATGTCTCTTCATGTGTCATCCTGGGTGGCTTTGAAGGCCTCTATGTCAAGACAAAGATGAAGGTCTAAAAGATATAAGCTTTGGGAGGTGAAGGTTCTGCCAGAATTCCTGACTGAAGCTCAGCCCCCATGGCCCTCCAGACTTCACAGGCTCCTTTGGGTCTGCTAACTAGTTAAAATATTACACAGAGACAAGAGTCAGATAGTTTACTCAGTCACCCTTATTTATATCTCATTGTCTGATATTTGGGTGTTGTGATCAGTCTAAAGAAGAGTTGTCCTGCAGAGGAAGGTTTGTCTTTCCAGGTGGTGCCATGAGTTCAGTCTTCTGCTGGTAAACTTAAGTAAAGCACACAAATGAGGTTTGAAGGAAACTCTTATTCTACTCTTAATCCTTCAAATGTTTCCCCCCCTGGTTTCTGCTGCTCCTCAGCCTATGTGGATAATGTGGCTTCTGTTGTGTTTCAGTGTCTGCACCAACAGCTGGAGGTTATCCCTGGCTACGAGGAGTTGCTGGCTGATATTGTCAACATTTGTGTGGATTACTATGAAAACAAGATGTATCTCACCCCCAGTGAGAAGCACATGCTCTTAAAGGTAAAGTTGGGCCATGCTTGTGGGGCTGGGTGCTTGCACACTTTCACTGTTCTTTAACTAAAATGAAATTCACTCCTAGGACAACATCTCTCTTCAATTTCTTGATTTTTTGCCCCTTTGGGCTGACATGCATCACTTCTCTGCAGAGACAGAGCAGAGCTCACACAGGTTGTTGTGAGGGCTCTGCCTGCCTGGTACAAGCACATGGTGGGTGAGAGCACTGTTGGGTGCCCTACATCCCCCAAGGCTGGAAGGGATTTTTCTGTTGTGCGTGGAAGTGCAGAATCGTGGGCTTGACCTGTGTAACTGCAGAGGATATTGTAAAATAACCACCAACTTTGTAACCCAGAATTTTCTTCTTGATGCCCATTCCCAGCAATAATTCCCTGCAGAAGGCAGATGTTCCCAGGTTTGTTTTTCTGGCTGTAAAGAGTCCTCAAGATAAACATGCCAAAGTATGTCTTTGTTTGGTATTTGTCCTTGCAGTCAGTCAGTTATAGGTAATCATTGTAGTCACTATTGTTACCATAAAAACTTCATTATAATGGTGTGAGTCAGCTCAGGTTCTCTGAAGGGTAATGTGGGGAATTTGACTCTCTGTAATGATTTGTACTGAATTAATGGGGTGGGAGGAAATCAATCTAGGAGGATATTTTAAATCCTTCTCCAGGAGTAAACTTTTGCCTTTGGGTGGAGAAAGCTTTTGGATTGTTGCTATGTGGAGAGAGGAGGAGCAAATAACCAAGGGAAGCATCCTGTGTTTTTGCACAAACAACAGAAGCAATCCATCGTGTGTTCTCTGCCTACCATGTCCATCCTGGCAGATGCAGGCACATTTTAAACATTTCCTCCTGAGAATCAGGTGGCAACAGGAACATGAAATGGTCTTTCCTCATGCTGAGTGATGGAGAACTGTCTTTGACTTGTGCTGCTGATTTCATGCTGACAAAATCTCGCCTTTCCATCTTCTCCAGGTGATGGGGTTTGGCCTGTATCTCATGGATGGGAATGTCAGCAACATTTACAAGTTGGATGCCAAGAAGAGAATCAACCTTAGCAAAATAGACAAATTCTTCAAGGTCAGTGACCTGTCTGTGTGAGGCTGGTGTTTATTGCAGAGCCATGGATTAGCAGCCTGTACCCACTGCACGTGCTGCTAGCAAAAAGCAAACCACAGGAATCATTTACACATCCAAAAAACCCAAAGGCTGAGAAACTATCAAGGCCAAAGGCTGGGGAATGGAATTGCTGTGACCAGGCCCTGGCACAGAGCTGCAGCAGGGGTGAGGTGAGCAGTGCTGGCCCTCAGTGCCTGCAGATGTGGAGCAATGCTGGGGCTGGCTCTGCTCCCATGGCTCTGGAGCTGCAGCTCTGGCTGCTTCCTGCCAAGGGGCAGAGGATGGAGAGGCTCTTTCATGGATGAGGGAAGAATGTACCTGACTGACATGGCTTCTCTCTCCTTGCACATTCCTGAGGCAGCTTTGCAGTCTCTGTGGTTTCAGACTGCCAGCAAACCTAGCTGGTTTGCTGAGGTCACTGTGGGTGATGGTTCTGCTTCTCTTTCCTTCTGCAAGCTGAGGGACAGAGGACACAGCTGGTGAGCCAGTGTGTGATCTGGCAGTTTTATTTCATGTATAAACTGTGCTCCCTGTAGCACAGAGAAAGCTTTTGAGGGAGTTTGTGTCAACTGGGACTTGGAGGTGTTCAGTGAGATCCTCAAGGGTCACTCAGTGGTTTGATGAACTGTTTGTCTGAGATGTGGGTTTTGGGGAAACCATGAAACCTGGCTGTTCCCAGTGGCAGGGTGGGCAGCAGCCACACCTCTCTCTGCTGGAGCACATCTGGCCATGGTCTGATCCACAGCTGGAGGCCAGGCTGCACTGCCCTGGGACCACTCAGCACAGGAAAGGTTTGGGATAGCCCTGCTGGTAGAGAGGAGGGCTGAGAGCCCACACAGCACCTCAGGGAAGGTGGTGCCTCCTTTCCACTGCTTCTGGGCACAGCCTGGGACTGGGAGGCATTTAGGGTTTGCAGCAGGCAGCTGTAGGAGGCATGGTGGGATCTAGCAAAAGACAAATGAGTTGGTGGCAAAGAGCAGGAGGACAGCAGAAGAATTTCCCAGATGGAGCAATTAGTTTTCTTTGAGACCTACTGATCTTGAGAAGTCTTTCCTGAGTCCTTTATTAATCTTTCCATAGATGGAAAGATTAGTTTCTGTTACCAACACTTGCTCCAGATCAGGGAAAATGAGAAGGTGGTGATTTGTGGGAGGGCACAGAGAACTCCTTCCCCTCACTCTTCCAGCACAGTGGATTCTCCTTGGCACCTCACCCAGAGGTGGGGTGAGGAGCCTGCATGAAGACATGGGTTGTGGTGTTGGATAGAGGATGTCTCCCTGCTTATTGCCCTGAGGTTCAGTTTGTGGGTGATGTGCTGGGTGTGTGCAGGGCAGGGAATGGGTGAGCCCAGGTTTGATGGGAGGTTGATGTGCTGCATCCTCCTCTGAGCGAGTGGGAACCTTTTTACCCCCAGTTTGCACCATTTCCTGGTGACAGCCCCAAGAGCAGGGGCCACAGACACCATAACCCTATGGACAGGGCAATGGTGAAATGTTCAGAAACCCTCCTGTCACTGGGGAGACTGCTCTGCAAAGGTGATTTATCATGTCATTCTTTAGACTGTTCTGGGTTTTCCCTGATTCAGCTTTGCTAATTCAACTAAATCTCTAAATGAAACCTTCAGTGTAACCTGTAGAGTTTGGTCATCTCGGTGCATTCAGACAGATTTGCTGGTCATTGCAAAGTGCTGTGGACCATCAGAGAATGAGGTAAAATACCTTCCATTGCATGGAGTAACTTTCTCCTTTCCAGCTTGATTTCCATTTGCACTTCTCCAGCATCTGCTGTGGCCTCACCTAATCAGTTAAGTACCTCTCCAAACTATCAGATCTCAATAAGGAAAGACCAACTACTCCTTCACTACATCTGCTTATTGCCTTCTGATTAAATTTCTAGTGGATTGCCCGGGAATTTGAGTAGTGAAAATGAACTACCCCTTCATTAAAAACCTCTTATGGAAGTGCCAGTGGGAGTGCCTGATGACAGCATTACACATCCTGTGCACAACTCAGCCTGAGAAGTGTGTGGTAATAGGACAGGGAATTTGCCCCCATCTTCCCTGAATTTTGGGGCAAGGCTTTTGTAGCTGGGTGAAGTTGAAGCTTCATATTTTATTGATGAGATGTCAGTAGCCCTTGGTTGGATTTTGTTTGCAGGTGGAAGGAAATTTAGTGAAGGAGGGACCTGTCTGAGCTTGAGATATCTTCAGAGCATGTGGAAGTTATTTCCCATCCAAAACTTTCTGAGATGTAAAGGGCAAGCAGAGCCATGTTACGTTGCCTGTGTCTTTCTCTTTATGGAGAAGTTTTAAGACACATCACAAGCAACCACAGTGCTGAGTCCCTGGGGAAAGTTGACACCTTCCTGGGTGTCCAAAATAGCAATATGCTGGCTTTTCATCCCTCTGTTCTCTTGGAAGATTAGGCTGGGAGACAATAAGGCCTGCTCAGGACCACACTTCTCTCTTTTTGTTGTAAAAGGAGCTTTTCCTCTGGCTGGTTACAGCACTGAGCTGTTCTGTGCATAACCAGGTAGCAGTGAGCCCAGGGCTCCAGAGCTCTCACAGGGGGTGATTTCCTGGGGCAGAAAGGAGGATCATTCTCAGTCATTTCCTAGGTGTGAAATGACCCTGGCTCCAGGTTTGCACTTTGCTTCAAACATCCTGACACTTTCCAAAGCTTCAGAGGTGCAGCATTTCTCTTTGGAGTCCCTTGTGTTGTGCTGGGGCCAGGCTCTCTCTCTCTCTTTCTCTCTCCTACTCTCCTTCTCTCTGCCATGTTTCAACCATCTTTTGTTTTCTTTTCCAGCAGCTGCAGGTGGTTCCTTTATTCGGCGATATGCAGATAGAACTGGCCAGATACATTAAGACCAGTGCTCACTATGAGGAGAACAAATCCAAGTGAGTGCCTGCCATAATGTCTCTTGGCTTCTGTGTGTGTCCTGAGGGCCGTGGGGGCTGCAGCCCCGCGGGTGTGTGAGGTCTGTGCACACGTGTGTGTGTGTGTCTCTGTGAGGTGTGAGTGCTCTGTGCCAGCTCTGTGTGTCCCTGCATGGGGAGATGTCCTCGCCCTGGGGTGCAGCCAGCTCCCTGTCACCATCCCCTGGGAGCAGGCAGGGCTGGGAGGGGGCTGCCAGCGAGGCAGGAGGAAGGAAGGAAGGGTGGCTGGTGCATGGATTTGGGGCAGCGCCGAGTGCTTGCGAGCTGTGTGAGTGTGAGCAGCGTGTCCCTGCTCTGGGGAGATTTTAATCCACAGTTTGCACCCCCCAGGACAAAATCCTCCAGAGCATGAACACAGCAGTGGATCTCTGCAGTAGCCAGGGTGTCTCCTCTAGCTCAGGCAGGGTTTGTGAAGAAGGACAGCAGCAATGAGGATTAACTCTGGAAGTTAATGAACTGGAGAAGATTGGATGTGGCACTAAGGACTGGATGTGGCACTAAGGACTGGATGTGGCACTCAGTGCTCTGGTTTAGTTGGCAAGGTGGTGATCAGTCAAAGGTTGGACTTGATGGTCTTAGGGGTCTTTTCCAGCCTTAATGATTCTGTGATTCTGAATATTGTGAGATAAGAGCAGGAGTGGAGAGCTCAGGAGCAGCCTGGGCTCACGGGCAATTTGCTGCTGCCATCAGATGAATCCACAGACGTTGTTTCAGTCACAGCAGGCACCTGAGAGCTCCCATTTGTGTTTGTAGCTTTGCATCACACTCAGTGATTGCCAGAAGAATCGTGGTTAGGTTTGGATATCCTTGGAATGAGGTTTACAACCACACATGAGCAAAGCCTGTCTGGGCTGTGGCTGGCGGTCGTGGCTGGTGGGTGGCAGCCAGGCTTTCACCAGGCAGTGGCCTTCACCTGTGGGACTGTATTGTGTGGAAATCAGCTTTCTCTGGTGGCTGTGAGGAGCAGCCAGGCCAGGCTGTGTCTTCAGCAGGACAGGAACTAACCTGCAGTGTCATGGCTTCTGTTTGCTTGTCCCCTTCCAGCCCAGAGGGTCTGGCTTCTCTGCCTGCCAGGAGCAGCCCTCCTCCCCTGTCCTCCCAAAAACTGGTTGAAAAGTGCCCATTAATTGCTCAGGAGAGGTTTGAAAACAACGTGGCAAAACTCCTGAGCAAAAAGTTTTCAATTAAAATTGGGGAAAGAAAAAAAAGAGAGAAAAAATGATTCTTTGTAATGTGAATTTAAAGAATACTTTTGAAAACTCTTTTTAAAAGAGAAAAAAACTTCTGAAGGTTTGCACCTTTTAATCCCAAATCATTCAGAAAGCACATTTCAACAAAAACATGTGTTGGCAGCATTCCTCATTTTCTCATCTCAAAAGCAAGGTAGCTCATGGGCTGTTTTACCTGTGCACAATTTTAATGTGTGTCTTTGAAATCTGTCTCACCAGGTCTGTGTGCCGTACCGTACTAACCAATGTTTCTTCCTCACTCACTTTGCCTCCCCAGCAAATTGCATGGGACTCCCAACTCTAACTGCTGAGGTGCTTCCATGTAATCCCCATTTCTTACTAATACTGTTTTTGTCACTTTCTCTCCCTCCCTGTCTCCGTGCAAGTGGAATTAATTGGTGTTTTTCCCGCATGGCGCTTTGTCTCTGCACTGTGGAGTAGGTTGTGTGTGGCAGGGAGGGCTGGGGCAGCCCTGGCCAGTCCTGCCCATTGTCCACTGGGGAGCACGTGGAAACGGGTAAGAGCCAAACGGGGGCTGGGGGAGGATGGATTTCACAAGGGAGGACGTGGCCCAACATTTCCAGCACCTTCTACCACCACAAATACTGGCAACAAGGGCAACAATTGTAGAGGTATGTTATATCCATAATTAGGGGCAGGCTCGTCACCTTTCTTTTGTATGGCCAGTCTGAATTGGAGAACAGGACTATCATAAGATGGACAATCATTTAGGGGAAAAAAAAAGTATAATCTGAACCTCTACATGGTGATGACAGAGTAAGACAGGAGAATCTCGCTGATACACATTTGGTTGCACAAAACATTTTGGTGGAGCCGTTCTGGTTCTATATCTGGGGCTAATACATTACAGGGAGAAAGGAGATATTAAATTAAATAGACCTGGTTTGTCCTATTCCTTCATACAACTGTGCCTTTGGAAGGGGAGTGCTGCCTTTTTTTAGGATGACAATACACTGTTACATGGTACATGTGGCTCAATGCAAATGAAAATCTGGTTCAGGTTAATCATATTCTGCTCATAATTTATACCCAGGGTTGTTCACTGAGCTGATGGCATGAGCCAGAACCAAAACCAATGGGAGGACTAGTTCTTTGCAGAGTTTTTCTTTGCAGGAGAAGGCAGCACAACCCAGACCTGGAGGGAGGACCTCTAAGGGGAGGATTATCCTTAGGTTTAGCAGAAAGGATGCAAACAATGCAGGTCTTTGAAGTTCATCCTTCCCTGAAAGCTTGTCCCATGCTGGCCTGGGAAATTGCCATCTCTGCCCTTGGGGTAGGTGAGCCCACATGGAGAGCAGCCTTCAGGGTGGATGGAGCAGACACATTCAGGCTGAAAGGTGAGACAAATGTCCCCACCACGCTGTCTGAGGCCACCTCTGGAAGACCCCCCACACCAGAGATGTCACACAGGCTGACATTGCCATGAGGGTGGCACGCCTGGAGCACGCTGAAGCCAAGAGAGCAGCTGTCCCTGGGGTGTCTGAGTGGAAGCTGTGTCCTGTCCTTGACCCCGTTGCTCTTTTGCCCAGGTGGACGTGCACCCAGAGCAGCATCAGTCCCCAGTACAACATCTGTGAGCAGATGGTGCAGATCCGAGACGACCACATCCGCTTCATCTCGGAGCTGGCGCGCTACAGCAACAGCGAGGTGGGCAC
The DNA here is from genome assembly GCF_009819655.1 of Sylvia atricapilla. NCBI lineage: Eukaryota > Metazoa > Chordata > Aves > Passeriformes > Sylviidae > Sylvia > Sylvia atricapilla. The sequence continues at coordinate 14,081,689 of NC_089153.1, forward strand.
AGCTGCACCCTGAGCCAGGCCCCTGGGGTGGGCACCCTGGGGCAGGACACTGCCAGGAGCATTGTCTGTCACAGCTGTACAGCGAGGAGGGATGGAGGGCATGGGAGGAACAAACCGCTCTTGATGCAATGCAATAAAAAAGCAAGTTGCAAAAGGCTCCTGCAGGTACAAAATCGTGTGCACCAGGAGATCTACAGCAACAGCTTCTGCTTCTCCACCACAGCTTTGTTAAAATAAGCTGGCAACTTAAAATACTAAAAATTTTAAATTTTTTTAATACTAAAATTTAATGTATTTTTAATACTAAAAATACTTGGCAACTAAATGTTTATAGTCAGGCAAATGTCAGAGCACCAGTGACTTGCAAATGGGGCTTTTCAATTACACAGGCCTATCGGTCAGGGCTTTGAGGAAAGTTCAGGGAGGCATCTCTGTTCTTTTCATTCCTGAATGCCAGGGCCCTCTCTGATGCCATTGGGACTGTTTTTTGCACATGTGTGATCCTCATTCATCAGTGTCAGTTTAACAAATCGTGGCATTCTCAGGAGCTTCTTTTGTGGTATTTGTAAGAGCTTATTTGAACTTTAATCAGTAAAGGATTCTCAAGGATGTCAGTAGTATTAGACTATCCAAAAGGAGTGGGAAAGTGGAATAAAAACAGTCAGTTATTTGCTCTGAGGTGACAGGTCAGGCTCATTTTTTTTTTTTTTTGTAGGGAATAATTTGACTGCCTGTATAAAAAGAGCCTTGCCAAGGTCCCTTTTTCTGAGGGATAATACATGCTTTCCTCAATTCTGGTTTGGTCATAAGGTCAGGAATTCATTTCAAGTGGGATTTGGGAGAGAAGTCTGTTGACTGAAGCCCCTGCAGCATGTTGCTGATTGTAGCCCTGACATGGTGTGGTGTCTTCCAGGTGGTCACTGGCTCAGGCCTGGACAGCCAGAAGTCAGATGAGGAGTACAGGGAGCTCTTTGATCTGGCTTTACGGGGGCTGCAGCTGCTGTCCAAGTGGAGTGCCCATGTCATGGAAGTGGTGAGTGCATCACTGACAGCAGTTTGGGATGAGTCTGGGTCTGGGACAACTAAAACTGTAATTCAAACGATGATGGAAATTCTTAATTTGCAAAGTTTTGACCACATCTCAACACAAGTCTGTGGATGTCAAAAGCCTGGTATGACTGGCAGCCTCCCAGATAAAGAAAACCAATTCACTAAGAGATTATGAAGCCAAGAATGTCAAACTGTAGTTATGTCTAGTGAATATTTTTTTTGGCATATGGCTTAATTCAGTCTTTTCTAGCCTGTCTTCTTCCTCATTGCAATGTTGACATGGTCTCTTTCCATCTTCTAGTACTCTTGGAAGCTGGTTCATCCCACAGATAAATTCTGTAACAAGGATTGCCCAGGAACAGCTGAAGAGTATGAGAGGGCCACCCGGTACAACTACACCAGTGAGGAGAAGTTTGCCTTTGTGGAAGTAGGTGCCACTTGCACAGGAGTCAGAGCCAGTCCATGCTGGCTGCCTGTCCATGTTCCTCAGGCCAGGGAAAGAGAATGGAAAGGTGTTCTCACCATACTCTGCCAGTTCCTCATCCCTGTGACCCATGTTAAGGGATTAAGGGTTCCCACATCCCTTAATTTGCTTTAAATTTAAATTTTAAATTTTAAATTTAAATTGCTCCTTCAGATTGCTCCTGGCCAGCATTGGGTCTGTCATGGAGCAAGCTAACATTGGCTCTATTGGACATCAGGGAAAGTCACTCCTGCAGCCTCCTGCTTCCAAAATGCTGCCACACAAACAGAACAGGGGGTTTGCAGAGCACTGTGATCTGGAGCAGGAGCTGTGCAAACACAAGAGACGCTTGGCCGGTCCCCAGGACACATCAGCTCTCAGCCTGGCTGTCTGTCAGCAGTGGGAACACTCCTCTGAGCCAGGCTCTGGGAGGCCCTCACCTTCCTCCTGCCTTACACAGCCCAGGGTGGTTTGGGTGCTGCCCTATGGGTCCCTCCACTGTGCTCTTGGGCAGGGAAGGCTGTGCCCTGTGCAGGTGCAGCTCTGTGCAAGCTGGAGCATGTGCAGTTTCCTGGGTTTTTGTGGTATCAGGAGTAGAAACAAGGGACAGGAGCCATTTGCAAGAAACTGATGGTATAAATGCTTTCCTCAGCTTCTTGTGACCTGTAAAGCAGCTAACACCCAAAAATTAGCTGCCTGATTTCCAGGCCTATGTTACTTGAGTAGAATTAATTCAGTCCCGAATTCTCTCAGTGCTGGATTTACAGCCCTCTTCACACAACGGAAGAAAGGCAAATACATCTGGGTTTCACTTTTTCTTCAGGTGATTGCCATGATCAAAGGGCTGCAAGTGCTGATGGGGAGGATGGAGAGTGTCTTCAACCAGGCCATCCGCAACACCATCTACGCAGCCCTGCAGGACTTTGCCCAGGTGACCCTGAGGGAGCCTCTCCGACAGGCTGTCAGGAAGAAGAAGAATGTTCTGATCAGGTCAGTCTGTCCCTGAATGCAGTGCAAACCCCGTGTGTTTATTAGTGTTACACTTGCTGACAGTCCTTGGCCAGCAGCTCCTCCAGAGGTAACTTCTGGGCATCATCCCAGCAATCCCAGCTGTGTGTGACCCCACCTCAGGGACCTTTCCTGTCGTATGTGCACAGCCATAGGTATTTTCATCTTGGAGTGAAATCAGGCTTAAGCACTGCTTTCCCTCTGCCCCCACTCCAGTGTCCTTCAGGCAATTCGGAAGACGATCTGTGACTGGGAGGGAGGTCGAGAGCCTCCAAACGATCCTTGCCTGAGAGGTGAGAAGGATCCCAAAGGTGGATTTGATATTAAAGTCCCACGACGAGCCGTAGGACCATCGAGTACACAGGTATGTGAGGGTCTGTCTCCTGTGTGGGGAATTAATGGTCTTAGAGCCATGTAGGAGTCTCCCACCCTGTGGATTAGTAGCTGTTGTTCTGTTCCACAAAGTCTTCATGCTGTTGTGTGTTAAATGTTGCTCTCATGCCTAATTTGTTGTATAATTCCCAAAGGCTCTTCTTTTAGAAGTTTAATTATCTCTAGCTCTCTATTTCTGATAGTGGCTTATATATGCATAAGGTGGTCACCACCTTGGAGAAGTGTTGCTCCTTTGCTCCCAGAACACCAAGGCTGTGTGTGATGGTGTCTGGAGAGTGGTAACTGTGTGTCACCTTTTTCCCAAAGCTTTACATGGTGCGGACCATGCTGGAGTCCCTCATAGCAGACAAGAGTGGCTCGAAGAAGACTCTGAGGAGCAGCTTGGATGGTCCAATAGTCTTGGCCATTGAGGAGTTCCACAAGCAGTCCTTCTTCTTCACCCACCTTCTCAACATCAGTGGTGAGGTTATGGCAGGGGGAGGCTTGAACCCAGCCCTTGCATGCTCAGAAAGGCAGGGGCAGATCAGCTTTGCTCCTCGTTGACCTATGCAGAAGATATTCCTTGATTTTTCCCAGATGTCCCACTTCTGCCTGCTTCAGGCATGCTTCTGTGTAGTAGTCATTATGTGAACAGGGCTGTCAGCAAGAGCAAATAGCTGCAGGTGGTAGTTTATTTTCTAGGACTGGACTTTCCTTCTGTCCAAACAAACTGAGTCACTGGACACAGAAAAAGCCTTCCAGAATAACTCTGAGCCATTCGAGTGTTCTCCCTGACCCTCTAGAGCAAAAGGGGTGATCCCTTCCTTCTTGCATCACCAAGTGCTCAGGCAGTGTGGACACGGTCTGGGTTTGAAAGCAGAGGCATCCTAGAAAAATGTTCCATACCCAAAAGCAAGGCTGCAGCAGCTGCCTCCTGTGTCATGCCCAGGGGAGTAACGTGGGGGTAACATGTGTCCTCTCTGCATTCCAGAGGCTCTGCAGCAGTGCTGTGACCTGTCCCAGCTCTGGTTCCGGGAGTTCTTCCTGGAGCTGACCATGGGCCGCCGCATCCAGTTCCCCATCGAGATGTCCATGCCCTGGATCCTCACAGACCACATTCTGGAAACCAAAGAACCCTCCATGATGGAGTAAGAGCAGATGGGCTCCGTTGGGCCTGTGCACGTGCTGGGGTTTGGGGTTTTGTTCAGGAAGAAGGATAGGCTGGTGGTGAGCAATCTTTTTGACGTGGGAGGTAAATAGATGTTCCTGGATCAGCTGTCACATGGTGCTGTGTGAACACCTCATTAGCAGACACAGGGGCGACTTCCTGGCACTGGCACTTCTTTATGTGTCGTAAACAGCAGCTGGCAACTGTTGGGATGTGGGCAGGACACGCTGGCACTGTCACCTGCACACAGCACTGAGACAGATGTGTCACCAAAGGGGGTGGGCACGGGCTAAGCCACCTCAACTTTATTTTTTATATGTGGGATAAATGATGAGAGGAATTGCTGTTCTGCGAGCGTAATCATCTTCATAATGTCTTCCTCATTAGGAAAACTTGTGTTTTTGTTGCATGGGCATTGTCAGAGCACTCTCTGAAGTGAGGGCAGGGTGAAAGATTTTTTAAGGGCAGAGAAGAAGCAAGTGTTGGTTGAACAATTCATAATTAACTCACCTCCAGGTTGGTTACAGCTGATTCCTGCAGAACTCAGGGATAGAGGGACTATTTGAGAGGCTGCAGGGAGTGGCAGTGATTGGCATGAAGTCAGAGAAAAGCCTTTTTTTTTTTTTTTTTTTTTGCATCAGGCAGGGCACAGCATGCACTGGCTGCTGATATTTTATGCTTTATGCTGAAAAGCTCCAAAGTTAATTTTATATGTGGTCTGTGTTCTTGCCCTCAGGTATGTGCTGTACCCCTTGGACCTGTACAATGACAGTGCATACTATGCTTTGACCAAGTTCAAAAAGCAGTTCCTGTATGATGAAATTGAAGCTGAAGTAAGTTGTCATCATCTTTATTGTATGGAAAAATACAATACTCAGTGGGGTCGCGCTGCTCTATTTGACCCAGCAGTTCATTATAGGTACCTTTCTCCTGAAAGAAATATCCCATAAGACTGAGAAGTTTTCAGAAAGATCAGCATTTCCAGAGACCCTACAGACTCTCCTGATTAAGGGCTTCAGCTCAGCTGTACCTGTAAGGAGCCATGGAAGGCAAAAGCTGTCAAACACTGGGGACACGGCAGAGTTTGATGAGCAGAGGGTTTGAGACATCAGAGGAAAATGAGAAATTCCCTGAGAGGGAAGGATGATTGAGGGTGGGGGACCAGGACCTGTAAGAACATGCAGAAACTATAAAGAGAGAAATGCAACTACAATTTTCTGCTTACCTTCAGCATTTTGAGAGCTGCAGTGTGGTTTTTTAGGTAGTGTGACCTTTAATACATGTTTGTGTTAAATGAGAGATCTGTGTTGGGTTGTATTGATCTTGCATGCGTAGGAAGGAGCTGTTCTGTGCTGGTGACACCCTCACTAAGTCTTGTTTTTTCTCCCCCAGGTGAATTTGTGCTTTGATCAATTTGTGTACAAGCTGGCAGATCAGATCTTTGCCTATTACAAAGCAATGGCTGGCAGGTAGGAGAGCTTGACTGCTGATGGTGACTGATGATATCACTGCATCCAATTTGCTGTTAACCAAAAGGTTCCCCTCAGGGAGCAGCCACTGCAAGCAGACAAAACATAGATCATCCCTGTTCCCCAGAGCTGGCTGTCCACAGCAGAACGGTGTAGATGGGGAAAATTAATTAAGGAGACACAGTTAAAAGCGAAAAAAAAAAATAATTGGCATCCGAAGTAGCTGTCAGAGTCCAGTTTGTGAGAGCAGCAGAAAGGCAAACTGAGCTTATCACAGGAACGTCCTTGCTTGACTTCTATTTGTGTCTGACCAGGCAGAGGACTGGTCCCATCTCTACAAAACAGGAATATGCACTTGTCCTCACCCTAGTAAAGCAGCAGGATTTGTTCTCCCTTTGGGGAGACAGAACCTTTGCAGCATATCCTCCTTACCAATTTAAAGGACATGCATGAAATCTAGTGAGAGTCTTCTTCTCATGGCCCCAAAGGTGAACCAAGTCTGCCATGTGACTTCTAGTTCTGTCTCTAGGCCACATTTGGCCTTAGAAAAGGAGGACAATCACCATCACCAACCAAATGCTCCCACAGCAGATCTTCAAGGAGGGAGCGCACCAGGGGAACCAGCCAGTACCTGGCACTGATATCTTTCAGCAAAATTTTTAATCTTTTTGAATGTTTTAGCTACAAATGACAAGCAGGGCAGTCCCCAAGATAACAGCCACTGTTCTGTGATTTGGTGTGCAGAGATTTCTTGACATTCAGAGCCAAGATTAAAAGAAGGGCAAAACCAGCTCTGGAAAGAGGCACAGAGAAGCTGATAGAGTCCATTTCTATTTTCCTGACGCTGCTTCCCTTTTTCAGTGTTTTACTGGACAAACGTTTCCGGGCTGAGTGCAAGAATTACGGGGTGATCATTCCGTACCCACCATCCAACCGCTACGAAACACTGCTCAAGCAGAGGCACGTCCAGGTACAGTGCAAGCAGCAGGCTCCAGTGCTCATCACTCCTGGCCTGTTATCCTTTTGGTGGTGGAGGAAATCCTAGTTGAGATTGGCTCTGGACTGAGAAGAGTTGAACCTGTTTGCAACACAAAAATTAGTTGTGCTCCATGTTTCCCTCATTCCTTCTTAAGTAATCTACACTCGGCCAAGGCGTTTGTGCCACCACTTTCATGTTTAAGCAGACTTTGAGGTTTGGTTTTAATTTGTGTGTTGACTAAAAAATAAAACACTTTTTCCCATCAGTACACAGCATGCAAATCTCTTCTTTTGCCAGTTGCTGGGCAGATCAATCGACCTGAACAGGCTCATTACCCAGCGCATCTCTGCAGCCATGTACAAGTCGTTAGACCAGGCCATCAGCCGCTTCGAGAGCGAGGACCTGACATCCATCGTGGTGAGAACTTTTATTGACTCTGAGTATGAGCAGGGAGACAAATACACTGCTGTGGGTGCACAGTCAACTGTCTTCTGTTTTGAGTTCCCCTGCAGCAGGTTTCAACCACTCATGTATCTTCCTTTATGCTGCTGGCTCTTTTACTATTTCTGTTTACGCAGCTTCAATTGCATTATTATCAGACCATTAAGTATCTGTGTAGTCATAAGGTGACAGTCAGCAATTAGACTTTGCAGAGCTCGTGTAAGAGAGTCCTGTAAATTGGAAGAAGGAAATCTTGGCTTTAATTCCCAGCTGGATGAAGGGGGCTGTGACATTGTTCGTGTGTGTACAGGATTTGCTGTCTTTGGTATGTTACAGGAGCATCGGAGTCAAGTAGTGTAAAATTACCAGTTTCCACCTTCGGAGGATTCTGAGGTGAAAGCCAGCCAGTGCTCAGTGGGGAAGAAATTAATTTTGCTTCCTGCAGGTTCACAAAATACTGGACCAGGACCCCCCTGAGTGGAAGTGCAATTGGCCTTGGCCGCTGAGTTAAATTGATGTCTTTAGTTCTGCATGCGTGTGGATAAAAAACCATTCCCCTGGCAATTAAATCAGCTGTATCTGTTGTAATACGTTGCATTTTCTGCTGCTTTATGTGCTGCAGGAGCTGGAGTGGCTCTTGGAAATCAATCGCCTGACTCACAGGCTGCTGTGCAAGCACATGACCCTGGACAGCTTCGATGCCATGTTCCGCGAGGCCAACCACAACGTGTCCGCGCCCTATGGGCGCATCACCCTGCACGTCTTCTGGGAGCTCAACTTCGACTTCCTGCCCAACTACTGCTACAACGGGTCCACCAACAGGTGAGGAGGGAAAGCAAAGCCACCTGGAGACCCTGCTTTGCTTTCCAGGATGGCAAACCTGCCACGTAAAATTGACGTGCCTTGTGGCGAGGTTTGTGCTCCCTGTGGGTGCAGCAGGTACTCTTAAAATGAAGTTGAAGCCCACCGTGTTCCTTAGTTATTGAAAATGTTAGTAACAAATTCAAGCAGCAGTTAGACAGTGATTGAAGTGGCTGAGGGTTGTTTTACTCAGCAGGAGACCTCTGGTAGCTGCTCAGATAGTGCTTTCTTACCTGCCAAAAATGAGACGAAATCTCTCTTTTAGTAGATTTTACACCAACAGCAGATTGCGGCAGGATTTTGCATTCCTGCTAGGGTAGCTGAAGTGATGAATTCTAACTAGCCTGCAGCTGCAGGTAACCCCAGACCATGCCCTGTGTGTGCTGTTAACTAGGCTCTCACCACTTCCCTCCCCATCTCCCGTGCTCGCCGCAGGTTTGTGAGGACAGCAATCCCCTTCACACAGGAGCCCCAGCGGGACAAGCCAGCCAACGTCCAGCCCTATTACCTCTACGGCTCCAAGGTCAGTAAATGAGCCACAACAGCCAGCAGCGGTGGGTGTTGGAAATATTTATTTAGGAAGAGAAAGAAATGCAAGGATTAGTTCATTAACAGAGTGGTGGGTGAGAATGAGCGGGGTCACATTGCTGTGTGCAACCAATTGGCCATGCAAGAAGCACATTCAGTGTGCTGTTGCTGTTGCTTTTCCATATTCTTCTCCGTAAAATGCCCATGTTAAGGGATGTCAGCACTGCTCTTGCTTGGTGTTGGCACTGAGACTGAGTCACCTCCATCTAAATGCACAGGGAAGTGAGCAAGTTGGTGCTTTGATGCAGTGATGCTCCCCAAGGAAGGTGCCACTTCAGGAATCCCATTTTCTGCTCAAAATGGGAATTACTAAAATACTTGTGTGTGCACTACTTAATACTGACAAAAAGCTTTTTTCTCAGGCTGCAATGACTGTTTATACAGGCGTTACAAGGGCTTGGGATGTGATGCTAGTGGAGGGGCACTCAAGTGTGAAACTGCTTGAGTGGAGTTTATCTCTTGTGCACATTGATTGATGACTCTGAAGTGAACCTACAACACGGATGCACGTGAGCTAATGACACTACAGTCTGCCAAGCCTGGCTGTTCCCAGAGAGCTAACTTGGTTTCTTTTTCAAAAATCCTCAGCAAAGGAGAGTATTTGTATCACCTGATGAAAATCTTTCTTCCTGTGACCAATGTCTATGCCTCGTGTTCTACCCTGGGACAGACAGCTGCCATGGACACACAGACAGTCCTTTTGGCAAGAGCTGGGAAAGAGCAGGACAAAACAAACCTCTAAGCAAGATTTTCTTTTCTTCTGCTTTCATTGAAGGCCATGCTGTGGCAAGATGGCCCTTTTATCATCGCTGTTTTTATAGGAAAAAAAGCAGTGAGGGGAGTTATACGGGCTCTCCTTCATGAAACTGGAGCTCCTCATTAGCACAGTGGTCATGGGCACTTCCAGGAGCTCCTCTCTCAGTCCATCACTCAGTAGCTCCTCTGGTGAGCTGCTTCCTTCCACCACCTCTTCAGGGCTGCTGTCGGGGTGCTTCATCCCGTGTTCCCGGTGGCACCGTGCAGACCAGAACTGCAGGCAGCCGTAGGCCAGCAGGGCGAGGAAACAGAGGAGCAGCAGGCTGCTCACCATCCACATGGACGTGGTGGGCTCGTGCTTGGAGCCGCCGAAAACCAGGGGGATTTTGTCCAGGGTGTGGAAGGTGGTGCAGTGGTTGCTGGAGGGGTAGGAGTTCTTGCAGGTGATGCAGAGGACGTAGATGGTGGAGGGCGTGAGGCGGTGCAGCACCAGGGAGCTGAGCGGGTGCCGGACGCGCTCCTCGCGGTGGAAGTTCTGCCGCAGGTACCCGGCGAAGACGCTGTTCCAGTTGGGGCGGTACATGACGTGGTAGTAGTTCTCTGGGCAGGGGCTGCTGCTGGCCCAGGACACCGTGGCGCTGGTGTAGGTGATGTTGTGCACTTCGATGTTCATGGTGTCCCTGAAAGCAGATGCGGGGAGAGGCTCAGTTTTCTGATTCAGGGCTCAAAGGACACTGACATCGGTGAAGTCTTTGCACTGGCTTTTACTCTCCTTTAGCCTCGACTCAGGACTATCCTGCCTCTCTCAGGTTACATGCTACAATTACAACAGGCAAATCCTGCTCTTGCCTACACTATTGTATCACTCTGCTTCATAACAAAAACATCCAGCTGGAGCACAGGTTATATTGCTCCAGTTAGATTTTTTACAAAATCTCTCTGATTGCTTTCTTTGTATCAGAAGCATTTTTAGCTTTTTGTTTCACACAAAATAAAAAGGGTACTGCAAGTGTAATTAACATAAAGTGATATTAAACTAGATCCAGCTTGGTTTGTGCAGCTGCCAGTCAACAGATACTTAGATTTTAAGCCTAAATATCATTTAGAAAGCTCCATAATGGTTAGTTCACTGTTCTAAGTTGTCGCTGCGTTTTCTGTATCTTCCTTGCTTAATAAAGTATAAACTCTTTCTGTTCCTGTAGCATCTCACGTTGCAGGGTGATAACAGTAGGGTAATAACAAGATCTTAAATGTGAAGTCTGTAGGTTGGTGAAATATAAAAGCAGTGCCGTTAGGGAAACATAAATACATGAATAACAAAAACAAAGACAGAAAAATACACTGCCCACCTCGCAAATTTAAACATTTAAACTGACTTGTGCCAGAGCCAGTGAGTAGTAGATTATGATCCCTGATGGTGCATGTCCAGTAGTTTTTTTAATACTCTCTGAGCTCTGTGGCTGTTCAGCAGCAGCCACAAATTTCTTGAGCACATTACTCCTTTAGATCCCCGAAGTGCTCTCTGAGCCCTGCTGCAAGGTTCTCTCTCCCAGCCAGCGAGTGCTCAGAGCAGCACCTCCGTTCCGTTGAGCTGGTTTATTCTTTCCTTTTTCTCCTCTCTCTAACAATAACTAACTTTCCTTTAATTCACTCAAGAATAAGCTCATCCTAATGACTGCTGATCTGTTCCTGCATGAGGCTGTGTGTGCCCACGCTGAGCCCTCCCAGAGCCAGCACTTACCTCCAGCCAGGTCGGCGGTGGCCCCGTGGTGGTGACTCTGGTGACAGAGTGGCCTCAGGCAGTGCCTTGCCAGCACTCACCTCCCTCCTGCTCCTGCTAAATCCCTTCCCCTGAGCACTCCCTCATTTATACCCAGCTCGGGCTCCGTCATCTCTCACCATGGCAACCAATAGGAAAGGATGGGCATCTTTGTGTGATTTAGGTATGTTATCCCTAAAAGCTTCTGCCTGGGAGAAGTGTGAGTCTCCAAGGCAGGAAAAAACAAACCAGGTAGGTGTGGTTTTTTTGCTGGCTTATTTGGTTTTGTTCTTTTTTTTTCCTGTATCCATAGTCCCTCAGCAAAACTATCCCTGAACCCCAGCAGGGTCTGGGGTTACAGACACATTGGCACATGGTGTAAAATCTGGGATCCTGGACTGGAGTACCCATTGACTCAGGGACTTTTTCTTCAGTTCTGTGATTTCTTGCACACTTAAACTACTGATTTATGTTAGAGCCATAAGCAGTGCATTTTGATCCCTGATGGTGCTGCAATTTCCAGTATTTTTAATATTTTCTAAACTGCATGATGAGAGTAGGAATTGTGTTTTCAAAGACTTTGATCTCCTGCTGAGCTACATGGGATTAAGCCCCACTCTTCTTTGAATGCCTCTGACTTGGGGATGTAGACAGCTTGGGGATGTCCCCTGTCAGTCTGGTGAGAGGGCAGGAGGGAGAGGCAAAGCCAGTGCCTGTGCTGTTCAGGGAGGCAGGTCGAGCCTGTGGCCAGGAGGGGACAGATGGGCCTGGTGGGGAGAGGCTCTGAACAAGACTTGCTCCTCTCTAAACCCAAAATGTGCTCGAGAGGAACTTTCCCAGAAATGTTGATGCTGAGTCTGGAGTTACTCATTCCACTTTCTAAGACACTCTCAGCTGTTGCACTGAAATTAGGTTGGCTGGAAGCCCTGACTTGTCTTGGGCTGTGTGCAAGTTCTTTTTTTGGCTCCGAGTATATTGCTCTTTCATTAGCTCTTCATCTTTCCAAGGGAATTCTGTAGCAGTCAGTCCTATCTATTAATCTCTCTCTGTTCAGTTTTATCAGATAAAGCGCTCTCTGCCTTTCCTCAGGTGAGCTTAGACAGGTCTGAGTGATGGCCAGCAATAAGGTCAAAGACATGGAAATAGAACTGGGGTTTGATTTGCTTCATTTGTTGCTAAAGCTTCTCCAGAGCATTGCTGGTAACCTCCTGAGCTCCTGAAGCAACGCTGGGACCTTGCCCACACACTCACAGTTACAGATGGCTGTCCCTGAGACCTGGGTACATTGAGGGCTCTGTAGGACACTGGGAGCTCTGCCTCATACTGCAAATCCCAGCCTCCTATCCCCAAAACCTGTCCATTTGGCCCTAAACCAAGGATGGGCCAACCCTCCCCAGTGTCTCCAGCAGCTGCTGCTCCCAGGAAGGCTCAGGGTCAGCTTTTGCTTTGGTTCTCTGAGGGGTCAGAAGCAGCCACCCAGTGTGGGGGAGTGAGCTGTGCTGTGCTGTGCTCTGCAGCCAGCTTGTGCCTTCAGCTGCTTTGGCTTAAAATACCCACTGGTGTCATTTTTTACATCCTACAGTCTTTACCCCAAGCTGTGTATCTCGCCCTTAAATGGAGTTATATTTTTAATTGCTGGCAGAGCATTATTATTAGATGTGAGCCTGCTGTTAGTGCTCTGCAGAGAGCTCCATGAACACACCTCATCCTGCAGACAGGCAGGCATGAATCATCCTGCTCATCTGCAGCCAGTGCACATCCTAAAATGTGTCTTGTCCCAATCAGGCTAATTGCTGAGATCCCCCCACTCAAGGGAGAAGCTGGCTGGGAGCTGCTCTCCAGCCCCTTTATCCCATTGAGGAGTGAGGGAGTGCTGTGAACTGGGGGCTGTGCAGCAGCACCAGCTGCTGGCTGTCTGTACAGCCAAATATCAGCCCTTTGGTAGGAAAAACCTGATGAGATGCACCACAACTGGTACCATTGGTGGTATCCCATCTCAGGGGAGCAAGGCACATGCACAGACAGGAGTCCCCTGGCCATGGAATAGCAAAGAGGCCTCCAGAAATGAATGTGGATTCATGAACCCACTAAAATAAGGAATTTTTTATTCCCCCAGGCCAGGATGAGCCCCAGTGTGCTAAGCCTGGGGAAGTAACGGGGTAAAGGAGCCTACAGAGGGGTATGGAAGGAAGGTGTAAGCAGCCATTTCTGGGCCACTTGGATCACCCCTGCAATGATCACCACTCATTTTCTGGGGACACCTGGGGCTGGGACAGTGCCTTGCAAAAGTTAAAGCAACAAAAGCTGCTGGACAATGGCTGGGCTGGGGCCCTGGAGCACTGACTTCCCTCTCAGATTGATTTGGCAAATATTCCAGGTTGGGCATTACCTGGTGTTCAAACAGAAACACTTTTCAAAAAAAACGCATTGCAGTTTTTCAACTGTATTGGGGTGAATAACCAGTGGCTTTGGGTCTGTTTCTACCAGATTTTTAAAGACCTGGTTATCTGAGGATGCAGACAGAAGCCTGAGCAGGGTGCTCAATTCTCTTAAGAGCTGGTATCTAAGGAACTTTGAAAGTAGGCTTCTGTCTGCCTAAATAATTCCTAACTCTGACACATACTCAGGGACCTTTTTTTTTTTAAGTTTTAATGGGAGAGAAAGTTCTTGCTTATTGTGAATGAGCCTCCAAGGTGGTCTTTCTGCACTTAATAGTGTTTCAGGGCTATTTGCACCTACCAGGAACAAGAGGTGAAATTACATTTCACAGAAAATGAGAGACTTTCTATCTGCGCCTTATTTCTGCTGGTTCAAAGAGCACCTAGGAATTACAGCAGGTAACAACCTGCCAGACCAGATCAGTAAGGCTGTGACAAAATGAGGGACAATTAATTGATTAAAGTAATTGACAAGTCTGTGAAAGCATGCTCAGTACATTGGTGAAATTCTATAGCTGAGAGCAAAAGAAGATAACAATTTTTAGCAAATGACTTTGTAACCCATTAGCAGCTCAGATGATGTGTTAGAAGTAAATCCTGTGGAGTGAGTCAGGAGTGGAGGATGACGGGAGCCTCCAGCTGAGGGTACTGCAGCAGTGATGGAGCAAAGATGTTCTGCTGCTCTAGCCCCTGTTCCCTTTCACTCAGTGCCTTCCTCCCACCTCTCCCTTGGCTCCATTACTGGCAGGAAAGGGGATCCCTGTAGAGTGGAGTCTGCAATACCCACAGGGAGGCATTTGGGATTCAGTCGAATTTGTTTCCTTATCTCTGTTTTACCTTTAGGTAAGCAAGAGCCCAGGGTTAATCTGTGTTTTGCTGGAAGAGGCCACTATCTATGTGCCAAGATCTTTTCCAGGATAGCTTTTTTGCTGTTCACTGAGGCTGAAGTGGAGATGCCATGAGGGGAGAGTGCAGCCCCTCTGCTGGGCTGAGTTGTGATGCCAACACTCCCATTGCAGAGCCCTCTCTGAGCATGTGGTGTCTCAGCTAAATCTGATTCTCAGTACTTTTTCTCTGCAGAACACACAAGGGAATTAATTCCCCCTACATCTCCTTGCCTCACACCAAATGGATCCTGTAAATCTTCCAGTGATGAAATGTTGCAGCAATTTCCTTGTTTTCAAGATGACACTGATAAAGTACATTCCTGGAAATCACTTTCTGTTCTCTGCTGCTAAGAATTTTTTGGGGCAGTGTCCTGGGCACCAGTCTCCCTAGACCAATGTCAGATTCTTACCCTTGTCACAGACCCATGGAATGTCTGTTAAGTTGAGGCTGATGTAAAACTTTGCAGGGTGCAAAAAGGATCTTTTCTTTTGTCTTTTCCATCTGCTCTTAAATCCCGTTGCTTCAGTTCCTGCTTTTCTTAATAAGCCTCTTTTAAAGCAAGTGCTCATAGGGAAAAAAAAAAATCTGTCTGCTGAGATGTATATAAAACTTGTCATTTTAGTAGAGAAGAATTTGATTTTGAAGAGGCAAAGGGCCACTGAACTGATACATTTCATGGGGAATTTATAGGAGAGCAAATTACCTTGGAAAGGAAAGTGGTGTTGCTACGTAGGAGGATAATAAATAGGAAGATAATAAATTGGAGGATAATAAAACCTTATGACATGACGGTGTTGAGGTTAGAGTGTATCTGAGCACATAGGAAGAAAAGCAGTCTCTTCTCCTACGAGAGGCAGAAGTGAGAATGGCCATCGATATTATCATTTCTCCTCCTCCTTAAAAATTATTTATAGTGATGGAACATCATAGTGTGATAAGAGAATTAGAGGTCTGGTCGATGGCCCTGTCTGACTGTCACTGTGTTTCCACTTCCCCAGCCCCTCAACATTGCCTACAGCCACATCTACAGCTCCTACCGCAACTTCGTGGGGCCGCCTCATTTCAAGACCATCTGTCGCCTCCTGGGCTACCAAGGCATTGCTGTGGTCATGGAGGAGCTGCTGAAGATCGTCAAGAGCCTGGTAATTCTGAGCCTGGCCCTGGTGATGGAGAAACCCCAAAGCCTGGATGGGTGCAGGATAGGCAGTGTGGGCTTTGGGATCGGGGTGTTGGCGTCGGGGCACCTTCGTGTCTCCTGATCCACACTGGAACACTTGGAGCCATTTCCACTGATGGGGGAATCCCAGCGATTCCTGTGGGATGATGGAGGGTTTCCAGCAGGATCAGACAGCATTCAGCACAAAGATTTGATGGTTGACTAAATGGACTTCAGTGCATTATCTCTCATAATGTGTCCACAGGGTGCAGGTGTATAGCTCCAAATGACAGCAAGGGCTTTAAACTAAGCAGTGTGCTCTGCTCTGATCCATCTGTGTCCAAAACATCAGATCTGCAGAAACTCACTCTACATGGACATAAATTCTTTATTAAACTCTTGTATATCCAGTGATCATTCCTCAGGTGGAAGGAGCATTTCCTGTGCTAGGGAGTGAGTCCTTTGGCAGCTCTGGTGAAATGCTTTTTGGGTTAGAAGCACAAGTCCAGCTGCATCTGAGACTGAGCCTTGTTTTGGATTTCAGCTGCAAACAATGCAAACACAGCAAGCTGTATTTTGAAGTCGAAAATCCATGCAGCTGGGATTTATTCCTTGGGAGGAAGCTGTAAAAGCACTCTGACTCCATACACTTGGCCTGAATTTCTTATTTGAGTGAAATCCAAATTAAGCAAGTTCTTCTCAGGCTCCAGCTGAAGTTTCATCCTGTGCTGTCAGTTGTGGGCCCATCCACAAGCAGCCTCTTTGAAAACCAGTGCCAGGAGACTGGCATTCCAGTTTAACCTCCCTTTGTCTCCAACAGCTCCAAGGCACTATCCTGCAGTATGTGAAGACTCTGATTGAAGTAATGCCCAAGATCTGCCGCCTGCCAAGACATGAATATGGCTCTCCAGGTGGGTGCTGCAGATGGATCTGTGAGCAGGAGCTCAGCCACGTGCTGCTGCAACATTTACTCACACTCATGGTTAATCCAGGCTGGGCACCTGTCCTGCCAGTGCCACTTGCAGCCAGGTTTGCTGGGACACTTTCAGCTGCTCTGCTGTCGACACCGGAACAGGTGTAGGAAACCTTTCCAGGAAATCTGCTGGAAATTTCCATTTGAAGACATAGATGGCTGATAAGGGAATCTCTTCTGGTAGCCTCTCTTATGTTTTCAGGATTCTGTAAGCTTTTGTGAGTTCACTGGTGTTTTTTTAAATGCTCTGCTTAGCTGGTGAAGAGTTTTTTTGCAGCGTGGCTGCAGTCAGAAACTGTAGCTGCTGTACATGAGCCAGCACCAACTCATCCATCACAGTCTGGAACCTCTTTCCTCCTCTGATGAAGAAATCCAGGGAGTTTATATGACTTACTCCCTATTTCCCAAGGCTAACTGAAAGCAGGATAAGACACTGCATATTAGTTCTTCCCAATGCCAGTCTCTGTGTCTCCATTTAGCAGCTGCAATTTGTGATTAAGGAAATACCAGACACTGATCATCTTTTTTATCCAAATTACCAGGAAGTGATTCCAGTCTCTTTCTGACTGCCCTTCCTTCTCTTTTAAGGAATCCTGGAGTTTTTCCACCATCAGCTGAAGGACATCATTGAGTATGCAGAGCTGAAGACTGACGTGTTCCAGAGCCTCAGAGAAGTGGGCAATGCCATTCTCTTCTGCCTCCTTATCGAGCAGGCTTTGGTAAGGCAAAACCCCCACACCAACATCGTACCCGAAATTTCCAGCTCAAGAGTAGAAGTGCAAATGGGTTCTCCAGCAGAAGAGTTTAAGAAATGCTCCTTTCCAGCTTCTCGTGTTCTCAGAGTCTCTCTGGGGCTGTGTTGGTGGAGTCTTTGGGGATGGTGTGCCCTGGCACTCGGTCAGGCCTCTGGGATGGCTGAATCTGAATACTGGAAAATCCAGGTTTCATTCTTGGACCCAAAGCTCTGCCCCTTGTTTGTCCTGCTTAGAAATAACACCAACTGGAGATAATTTCTAGATTGTAAGCTCTCTGGGGCAGGGATCAATACTTTTATGTATACACATTTGTACAGTGAGAAGTAGATTTGATCCATCTGCTCTTTTGGGGTGCCAGTGCAATGGAAACAACCTGATGGATTGTAATGGTGAAATGGATAAAGCAATCCAACAGGAAGGAAACCTGCTGATGCTATATGTCCTATGACAACTTCACTGAAAATCTGGCTGGAGTAACAACTTGCTATTGCCCCCTGCACAGGAGTTTTACATGTGCACAAGTCTCTCAGCCTCCCAGCTCATGTGATGCCCTCTCTGGTGTGGGGCAAAAGCTGTGGCTGAGTGCCACTCATCTTCTTAGCTTCTAGTTTTTCACATAACAAATTCACCAAGCAATGAATTTAGTCTCATAATTTGGCCCAGAGCCAGCTGAGGAGTACTCAACAACACAATTGTACATTAAATGTGCATACTGTGTCGTAATGTCGTTTGGGCAGGGTTGTTTCAGTTTTTCCAGAAGTGTTTCAAAATTACTTCCCCAGCATAAGACAGGATTTTCAAGCAAAACCAGGAGTTTTGTTCAGAGCAAAGCCATAAGAAAGTTCAAAGATTCCAAGTTTTATCTGGCCATAGAGCACAGAGGAAACTTTTTAAAAGTCTCTGCATGTCCTCAAAATGGATATTTCTGCCCTTGCCTTTGCATTTTAACTCCAGACCTTGAGAGGTTTGATTCTTGATATAGTGTATCAAACACATTCAGTGAGCAGTGGTTGCATAAGATGAAGAGAACAAGAGATGTGTATCACCCAGCAGCTTGGCTTTTACAGAATTTTATAGAATGACCAGAGTTGCCAACTATATTCTGGCAGTTTCTCTTCCTTTTGTGGCTTTGTCAGTGCTTTCTGCTGTTCTCAGTGTTGGGTTTTCTGCTGGATGTACTGCATTTGCCTTTCCTGTCACATCTTTAATGGGACACTCAAGGGACATGGTGGTTCTTTAGAAATCCTTCATTTCAATGCAGAAATGTTCCTTCAGTCCCAGGAACTGTACATCAGCAGTGTACTGGCATTTTAGAATAGCAGAAGATAAAGATGGTGGGAATGTGGGGATCCTTTATGGAAGGCTGCCCATCAAAGTCCATATCTGCCTATTTTCTGTGCCAGACAAAGTCTCTCCCTTTTAGATCCTCTGTTTTTCCTCCCAGTAACAGACTCAGAACACAAAGCCATTTTGCATGCAGTGGGCTCTGACTCCCACTTGCTGGAGGATGTCAGATGCACAGAGCCATCACAGAACAAGATTTTCCCTCTAATGGAGCTCTTGTGCAGCAGGAAGAATTGCTTTTATACTGCAATTACCTTCAGAGCTGTCTGAGTGATCTAAGGCTGGTGGTATTTGCTGGCAAAAATGGCTCTGATGCAGATGTCCAGTCTGCTGCATTTTACCCCCATTTTACTGTTTAAGTTTGAAGAATGAGGGGTTGCTTGGGATGAAATTTCTAAGCAGAGTTTGAACTCTCGGTTAATGGGCCTTGGGGAAGAGGTCTGTTAATAACATGACTAATTTTGGGACAGATATGAGGTGAATGCAGGCTGCAAATGGCTGAAAATGCTCACTTTATTAGAGGAAAACAGCAGTGGAAGAACATTCACCTAGGAATGAACAGTATTTTGCAAACAAAATGACCAAGGTGACAGGCCCACTCCTTTAGCATCAGCACCTCTGTGCCCATGGAGGGGCCCCAGACTGTTCCTGTCCCTCCAGCACTGTGTCACAAACTGCACTCCCACAAACTTGCTCTCATCCCAGCATCCATGCGCCAGTGCAGCCTCCTGCAGCTCCATGCTCCACTGTCCTGCTGGCTGGAGGGGTGGTATCCACCCCTGCATCCCAAACTGGCCCAGCCCGGTCATTCCATCCAGCCCTGGGCACCTCCTGCTGCGCTGTCATGATCTGCTTCCCAGTGTGTCTACATCTCTCTCCAGTGAGCTCAGAACCGAAAGCATGTCCTAGGACAGGCTGTTGTAGGAGCAGGCTGGTGCCTTGTCGTGACACGATGCCTCTGTGTTGAACAGCTTTGGTTTCCTCGCTGCTGTTTCCCATTGCAGACTCGTGTACAATGTACTGTCGGCCATCGCTCCTCAGTCTCCACCTGCCTATTTCTAGGTTTCTCCTCCTTGTGCATCTGTGTTTGGGATTATTTTTTTCTCAAGTGCATTGGCATGCATCCCCTCAGGTGGCATCTCATGGTGTTATTCCTCTCTGGACTTCTGTTTTATTCTTCCTGGTGCCTGCACCACTGGGATTCTGATAGGCCCTGGCTGAGAACACCACACCAACAACCAAATCATTTCAGACCGGTTATGATGTACCCATTTGCAGAAGAGCCACATGTCAGTGTATTTTTCATGTACACTTCCTAAAATAACTAAGCCAAAGGGTAATTTCCACCTGGGCACTCTCTTAAAGAACAGGCTGCAGAAATTTATTCAGAGTAAGATGAAACAGAAACTTCCATATTCTTTATCCCCTCTTACTTTCAGGGCTAGTAAGTAGGACAGAAAATCTGTATAAAGGTCTGGCCTTGTACAGGCAGGAAGTAACTTACTGGAGTTAGGGAAACTTCCTGATTGAAGCTGAAGTGTCACTTCCAGTTTTAGATCATTTAGGTTCAAACCACTGGAGTTACTACTGAGCTGGGTTGGATCTGAATAGGTGCTGTAGGTGTGAACTGTTGTAGTGTTGCCCAGGCTCCTGAGCCATTCACTCTCCCCCATAGGTATTTTTTAACTTACTTTATCTTTCTTTCTTCCTGCCTCAGTCCCAGGAAGAAGTTTGTGATTTGCTGCATGCTGCTCCCTTCCAAAATATTTTGCCCAGGGTCTACATCAAAGGTAAGAAGCTGAGAGGGAAGCAGTGGGCAGACTCAGAGGTCTCTGCCCAGAGGCTGTTTTCTCTCCCATCTCTGCTGAGGGTTAGCTCTGACCCTGCTTCCCCCTCCAAAAAGATCAGTGGATACAGCCAAACGTCAGGTGCAGACAAAAGCCAGGGGTGCATTTCCTGTAGCGCAGTTATGACCCGAAACCTCAGGCAGTTTGGGGGTTCCCTTAAGGTTTGGAAGGCATTTCACAGCCTCTCTGGAGAGTGACAGCATGAAATGTCCATCTCAACAGGAGTGCTCGGTAACAGGGACACGCTTTGGACATGTGTGATAAAGCTGCTGCTGAGTCTGCACTCGCCCATCCCTCCCTTCTCTGCATCACCGGCCCCTCATTGCTGTGGTTTGGCTCCCTGATCCCACAGTCTCCTCGGATGGTTGCTGGGGGGCAGCTCTGAGCTGGAAAGTCGCGGGTCTCCACTTCCTCCTCTCATTTCACTGTTTGCTGCTCGCTTGACAGAAGGAGAACGCTTGGAGGTGCGCATGAAGCGTCTCGAAGCCAAGTATGCCCCACTCCACCTGGTTCCCCTAATAGAGAGGCTGGGCACTCCGCAGGTAAGGATTGCTTTGGAAGGGATGGCTGTTGGAAACTCGTAGCAGTCCCCACACGGCCTGCTTGGCCTTGGGAAAAGTGATCCTTTTTTTTTTTTTATTGATTGATTGATTTTTTTTTTCCCCCCTGAAGCATCAATTGGATGAGCAAATCCGAATCCTTGCCCCAGCAAATGCTCTGAAGGGAAATTTGTGAACTGGTCCAGAGATGTGTTTGCTGCCTCCAGTCAGGAGAGCTGGCAGGGAGCTGTAAGGCTAGTGTGCTAGAAGCCAGTTCTGAATCAGAACAACTCCAAAACCCTCTTCTTCTCCACTTTAAAAAGATGGGGAAATTGCTGGAGTGGTTTGAGGAGAATCTTTCCAGGGCTGTCCTAACAATCAATTGCCATCACTTTTGGAGATCCCATTTTAGGACTGCAGTGTGGTCCATTTAAGCTCATCCCTGTCAAGGAATACATCTGAGAATGGTTTCCCTCCTAGCACATGCTTAGAGCTTCAGCACATGCTTAAAATTACGGCTCCATTTAAGTATCTTCTTGACGTGGGTCTCAGCTTGGGAAAGATCTTTTGTGCAGACACTCAGTACTCTTTAAAATATCTCCATAAGACTGAGCAGTGTAATGGGCAAAATTTGAACTCCCTTGATAGTAATAATCAAACTTCAAGTGCCCATTTACTTGGGTTGATGGGATAAAAATCTTTCAAAGTATCAAATGAATCAACACCCTTTTCCTGTAATGTACTGATGAGGGAATGGAACAAACACTCAGCTGGTGTAGGAGGTGACAGATCTATGGCAGGCAGAAAGTGGTTGATACTTGTTCCTGTATTTTTTTTCTCATGGATCAAGGACATTTTGAACTTTGCATCATTGGAAATCATCTGAAACAGAGAAAGTGGCTGGATAACTGAGAACTTTGTCTTACTCTGTAGACACTTCCTTTTAAAGGAGACACTCGAGAAAAAGAATTCACCTCTGTGTTTTTGTGTCTTTGTGTTGGTCTTTCTATCTCTCCTTCTTTCCATGCAAAATCATCATTGAATTCTGCTATTAGAGTCCACTTGTTGCTTATCTCTGCTGTAGTTATAATGGTGATGAAAACAAAAGATATTTCATGTCCCACTAGGAAGTTCTTTTTCTGTAAATTGTTCCCATATCCATCACACAGGTACACTTGGGTAACAGATTTTTTTGGTTTTTTTGAGCTCAGATGTAAAGGAACACAAGAATTGCTTTCTATAGGTGCCTCCATAGCTTCTAAGCTTGCTCCTTTTATGCAGTTTTGGACACGCATTTTGGAAATGCAGTTTTGGACACAGGCTATACAGGATTTTTCCTGCAGAATGCATAAATGCCTTGTAGCAATTGTCCAGAATCTAAGCTGAAATTGCCTGCCTGATGCCTCTCCCAAAAGGTGGCCCCATGTGTGTTATAGTGGGGATCTATTGGTTTTTGCAGGTTTGGGGTAGGGTTCTGACAAGTTCACCAGTAAACAGGCTGCAAAAGAGGTTCAAAAACTGGAAAACCAAAACTGGATTTGTGCAATGGCAGGAAAACTGCCAATGATTGTTGTAAATAATTACTTTGCACTGGAAATCCAGAAGCAGCTGTTTGATGGACCATTTATAAAAAACCAGGGGGGTCAAAGTGATTCATTAAAGGAATCCTCTCCCTTTTAATGCTGACCATAAAGGTATTTAGTAAGGGGTTTTTAAAAGGGCTTGATCAGTCTGGTTTATTCCCTGGAAATAATCAGAGCCTTTGCTTCTGAAGACAGAAGGAATAATTGAGTCAGCACAGTGGCATCCTGTGACAATTTGCCTTGAGAGCATCCTTCCTCTCCTGATCTTAGAAATCAGTGGGAGCCCAGGCTGTGAGGCAGCTCTGCATACAGAATCAACAATTCTCCAGCTGCTTTCCCCATGTTAAGGTATCTACCCTAGGATGGTAGTCCTGTATCAAAGACTGGTCTTAGTGTGATGAATTTTAGAACCAAAATCTGTCTGTGAATGTGCATAACTGAGTGGCACTACGTACACTGAAAGCCAGATGCATTCCTTTATAAATTAAGATTTCTTCAGAAATTGTGTATTAAGATCACTGGAGAAGTTTGTTCTCAAAAGTATCCCTTTTATCACTATGTTTTAGCAAACAGTAATGCTAACAAATAATTTATATTTGAAATGGCTGTGTTTCTACTGTGCCCTCATTTTGCCATGATAGACCAGTGTGTGCAGGTCTGTGCCCATAACAGCTTGGAGCAGGTGAGGAGAGGGACAGTGTACAGCCTTTACCTAAAAATCTGGATAAAATAAACCTTTACTTGCCAGGCAGACACGTGCAGGTGTGTGCCATGGAATGAGTGATACCATTCCTGCTTTTAACAGGTCGGGGGATCCCAGACCAAATGTGGCCTCTGCACATGATGACAGCTTTCCCTTGATATTTGCTTTTAGTTGAACTAGTGTTCAGCTAACTGAGGTGAGGTCCCCAGAACATCCTTGAAATTGTGGCACAAGCAAGAATTGAAACGCTTCTGATTTCAAGAACAACCAAATTAATAATGCTTGAGGTTACAGGCAGCATAAATTGATAATCAGAAATGGGGATGTGCAGGCACATTCATGCATTTTTCAGAGTGGAATGAAGAGGACCCAAGTAAACCAAGCATAATTCATGTTCCTAATGTCTGGCCAGGACATGTGCCTGCCCTTTGTCCCAGCTGCTGCAAGTCCCCCTGGTGACTGATTGGGATAACATTTTTATGGGCATTGCAGGGACTGCTGGAAGTGGAGCAAATGCTTAAAAACTGCTTAAAGCTCCAGGAAGTCCTCTGGGATAGGCAGGGTCTCAGTCAGTGTCGCCCTTGTTCTGTGTGCCTGTTCACTCCTCTGCTGAGGTGAGCAGGGCAGAGCCAGAGCCTCCCACAGCCACAGGCACGGCTCTGACAGCACTCAGCTCCCATTTCATGAGTCATTTTTGGTAGCACAGCCAAGAGGAGTCAGTCCTGCCACTGGAACAGCAGGGAATGGGGCAGCTGAGAGGATACCAGGGCACTGAGGCCCCCATGCTTGCACCACTCAGTGAGCTTGGGGGAAAGTCCTGCTCGCTTGTTTTAAATCCTCACCTTTTTTTTTCTTTTGGCCTCTTGGGGAGCAATGGGCTGAAAGGAAGTTAATTCTCTTTTAAATTTACTCTAGTGTAAAAGCCAAAATAACTTCATCCAGTGGAGCTATTCCAGATTTGTATATCTAAATCTGAGCGGGGATGCCACAGAACTTATCCACACCTGTAAAGCTTCCACATCTGGGAGAAAATTATTTGGCTTTCTTATAAACCACAGATTTTTCAGTATCAAGTTTGCAGTGGCTTCTCATCTTCCTCAGAGCTTTCTAAGCCTAACTACAAAAGAAATCAAGAAAGCCATAGGCTATCTGCATTTTGAAGAGATGATGGCAATGTCCTGGGAAGCAAAATGTCCCTGTTCTCTCCCGTTTCATCTTCATAATCTGCAGAAATCATGAGACGAAACCCACGAAATGAATCATTAAATGAAAATCATGAAACGAAACGCTGAGTAGCACTAACAGGGCAGAACAGCACGCAGGCAGAATTAAGGATCAGTATTTCTGGTCAGAGCCTTGCCTTCAGCTCTGGCGTTCTGACGTACATAGCTGCTCCAAAAGTTACTGAGGTCGGTGCAACAGAGCGGAGCACGATGTTAAATCCTCCTGTTGGAGAGGGATGAGTATTCTCTGGTGGGAAGTGCAGCCACCAGAGGTAAGGTTGGGGCCTCCCACGAGGCGGGGAGAGACCAGGCAGCGTTACCCCCGGCGGGCGTGGGGTCCCCTCCTCACTGGTGTCCCTGTCCTCAGCAAATCGCCATCGCCCGGGAGGGGGACCTGCTGACCAAGGAGCGGCTGTGCTGCGGGCTCTCCATGTTCGAGGTGATCCTGACCCGCATCCGGAGCTACCTGCAGGACCCCATCTGGCGTGGACCGCCCCCCACCAACGGCGTCATGCACGTGGACGAGTGCGTGGAGTTCCACCGGCTCTGGAGCGCCATGCAGTTCGTGTACTGCATCCCCGTGGGCACCAACGAGTTCACGGCAGAGTGAGTGTCCCCAGCTGCTGCTGACGGGGCTGGACGGCCCTCGGGGTGCCCTCAGCTGTGAGAGCTGCTGCGGAGGTAGAGGGGGGAGTGTTG
Organism: Sylvia atricapilla; assembly: GCF_009819655.1. NCBI lineage: Eukaryota > Metazoa > Chordata > Aves > Passeriformes > Sylviidae > Sylvia > Sylvia atricapilla. The sequence continues at coordinate 14,106,751 of NC_089153.1, forward strand.
GTCCTCGGTTGTGCTCAGCTTTGTGGTGGAGCAGCTGGAGGGAAGAGGAAGGTGAAGGGATGTGCCCAAGGTGAGAGGCAGGAGGTGGGTAGATGGGCTGACAACCAGCATTAGGTTCTCACCTATAGCCCTGGTTTGTGCCCAAGATGTTTCTGTTTTCTGAAATTCTTTTCCCAAGGAATTTTCTGTAAACGAGAGACATGTTTTGGTAACTGTAAACTTGGTTTACATTCTTTCCCTAGGAGGGACTTCTTCTTGATGTCCCTCTGGTCTGACCAATGTGATTCAAGAGGTTTGTCTTTCTTTCACCAGTTGAACCGGTCTGTGTAGAATAGAATATAAGGGAGACACATCCCAAAAAGAGAGGAATCATTTTCAGCCTTCTGAAGTCAGAGTCTTTGTATTGTTGTGGTGTACAACAGCATCACTCACCCATCTTACCCTGAGGTTCATCTTACACAGCCTGGCCTGGGTGTAATTATTATCTGTATGTTCTGTATTATCTCCTTCTGGGAGAATTATTATCTGTATGTTCTGTATTATCTCCTTCATTTTCTCTAGGCGTATACTCACTTTCTTGGAGCAGGACTGAACCTGATTTCCCTAGGAGTTCACCAAAGAAAGTTCCTGGTGCCATGGTTACTTCTCTTGCCTGACCCTATCCTGTCATCTCTCCCCACCCATCACCCTGTTCCTCCCTGCAGGCAGTGCTTTGGAGATGGTCTCAACTGGGCAGGTTGCTCTATCATTGTTCTCCTTGGACAGCAACGGCGTTTCGACCTCTTTGACTTCTGCTACCACCTGCTGAAGGTGCAGAGGCAGGATGGGAAGGATGAAATCATAAAAAACGTGGTAAGTTGAATGGTGAGGTCCCAAAGGACCCAAACCAGCACACTTCTTTCTGTTTTCTATCCTGCTTTGTCCAAACTCATCAATTACAACGAAGCCTGGTGTTACTCTTATGCCTACTGCATGCCCTTGCTGTAAGGTTTCCATCTGCAGTCTCAGCAGAGAGGCCAAGGTTTTAATTGGCTTGAAAATCAAATCTTTTTTCTCCCAAAGCTTTTCCCTTCTTCCTGGGGTTGGGAAGCTGTACCTGAGGAGCTGATATTTCCAGCAACCATCCTGTGATCTCTGTGGCTTTATCAATAAGCAGTTGGGAGCCTAGACTTTGGAATGGTTAACTTAGGACCACTCACTGATCCTGTTAATGCTCTGTCTTGAGTCATCAAACCCAATAATGAAGCCAGTCACCGGTCCCTGCGAGGTGCTAAGTGGAACAGGAGCATGTGTTAGAGCTGCTTTGCCTTAGCAGAGCTCTCCAGCAGCACGGCCCAGGTTCTGCTACTCTCTAGCTGGTCAGATGGCAGAAGACCCTTCATGTACTGTTTCTCTCCCTCACCATCCCTCCAGCCCTTGAAGAAGATGGCCGACAGGATCAGGAAGTACCAGATCCTGAACAACGAGATCTTTGCCATCCTGAACAAGTACATGAAGTCGGTGGAAACAGACAGTTCCACGGTGGAGCACGTGCGCTGCTTCCAGCCCCCCATCCACCAGTCGCTGGCCACCACCTGCTAGTGTGGACACGGACCCTGCGTGGGGTGGGAAGGGAGCAGGGACTGAACCCAGACCAGCTGGGAGGGGTAAAATGATGGTGTGAGGCCTGACGAGGGAGTGAGGCCGGGTCAGCCTCTCCACACGAGGACGCATCTTCCCTCGGCCCCGTTTGAGTGCATGTTCCTCTGTACCATCCCTGTGATCGGTTTTACTCGTAGCTTTCGGACTCGGAGGGGGGGTGGGGGTGGGCGGGCAAAATGTGCTTTTTCTTCCATGGAGTGCTCCGGTTTTCCCTGTGGCTCACCCCGTGCACACATCGCTCTGAAGCCACGCTGCAGCCTCGGGTGGGACATCCCCACGCTCCCACGGCGCCGGGGACCCCCGTGACAATGTGCCACCAGCCACGGAGCAGGAGGGGCTGGAGGCAAGGCCCTGATCCATTCCTCGAGGGGAAGAAGGGATGAAGGCAGGGTGTTAGCCGTGGCAGTGCCCTGAGGATCGAGTGCTGGGTGCAGAGGAGCCTTGCCAGGCTGGTGGTGGATGGATGCCTGACCCAGGCTGGGGTGAGCTTTGTGCTCTCTGCTGTGTCCTTGGCCTTTCCAGCAGCTGGAGGGGGAGCTATGGCATGTGGGCTTGAGGATAGCAATGATGCAGTCACCAGAAAGCTCCTCAGCACTTCAGAGAGCTGGGGAAAGAGAAAACAGCCTGGCTTTTTCCATGCTATGGGACGTCCACTTACTTTAATGCAGAGGTTCTCCCCTGAAGACACTTATTTCATGGACTAAACTAGATTTCCTGTGGACTACAGAAGAGGCTGCATTCATGTGAATGTGCTCTCAAACATATTTAATTTGGGTGGAAATAATCACTGGTGCTGACAGGATGCAGGTGTAGTTACCTTGAACATACGGGATCTTTGTTCTTCAGCCAAGGCTGAGAGCCAGGGTGTGTAATCTGTGTTCTGGGATGCTATTTTCCCTTGGTTTAGTCAAATTGCTAGTGGCACAGCAAACAAAAATACCTTTCTCCAGAGAATGGTGACTACCAGCAGGGCTTAGGAAACTTCCCATCACTCAGAAATTATGTGATCATTTAGAAAAGATAAAATACAGGATATTTTAAAAAATACCCAGAATTTTCCACATTCAGAGATTTTCAGAGAGAACACTGGAGTCTGTTTCTTCTCCCCACTCAGCTAATCTAAGATCCCTGGATACTGAGAAGAAATTCAGGTGGGACTTCAAGGAGAGTTTCATAACTCCTGGTCTAACCTGCTTCCCCTCAGTAGTGTCACTGGAGTGATGCAAAAGCTTGTGCTTGATGTGAAAGAGGATCACACCATGTGCTCCAGGAGAAAATGATGCCAGCCTCACCACTGGCAGTGTTTCCTCAGCTCTAGCCTGGCCACAGCAAAAATTGCTGTGTCCAGGTGTGATAACATATATTTGTTCCGTGCATTTCATCATGCCTTGTAAACTGCATGCTGTTACAGATGTTAAAAAGGCAGAGCCTGGGCGTTTATTCTCTCAGAGGGAACATATAATTAATTAGTAGAAATGTCCCAGCTGGAGTTTTTGCTTTAGGAAACAGCAGCCAGCAAACTACTGCTGGCAAGAGGAGATCTTGGTGTGTGGCATGAATTTGTGCTCCCAGACTCTAATCATCTACTCCCTTGATAATCAATAAATACTCCACATGTGACAAGTGCTGGACATTTTCACACCTGGAGTTTCCTTTAATTACTGAGACAAGACATTTTCAGCTGCAGGGAGGAAATTGTGCAGCACAGTAATCTGAAAGTAAAATGAAATCTCAGGAAATCTGGCTGAAATCTTGGAGTGGCAGGAAGGACCCAGCCCAGCAAGGTGAGTTCTTTCCTCCATGTTGTGAGGAAGAGCAGCAGAAGAACATCTGGGGCTTCTCTCTGCTTATTCTTACACTAAGGATGTCACTTCTGGCATTCCACCATGTTCCAGCACTTCCACGCTACTGGAATGAGGGTATCTAGAGATATATATTTTTAAAAGGAAGAGAGGAATCGAGCACTTTATTTTTTGTGGAAAACAAGATGCGAGGAAGATAGATCCAACCAAGATCCTGCTTTTCCTGACCTAAATAGTAAGTGCTTGTTATTTTGGTATGTAAGTCGTGCTGAGAAGTTTGCACAAGTTCCTGTTGGCTTTCAGAGCCACCTCTAGGCACAGCACAAATTAGGTGTCCTACTACAGCTGACAAGCTATGGAATGCTGGAGCCTTCTTGGAAACCAGCATGAAACAAGAAGTTGCTACAAAAGGATGAACTGTACCAAATGGCCCAGTCTCAGCTACCTAGACAAAATGGGATACAGTAAGGTGAATTTAAATCCCTCTTTTAATCAGTTTGGGTCTGGAGTGAGTCATGAGATATTTCACCTAATAATCTGTAAATCTCTCTGCATTCTTTTCCTGTAGTTTTGCCATAATTCCCTGAAGCCCTGAAAATCACAGTTGCACTGGAAAGCTCTTGTACTTCTATAGGCTGTACTTGAAAAGAGCAGGTAGTTGAAATCTATTTGTTGCCCTCAGATTTGCTAGCAAAAATGTAAAATCCCTCCAGATTCCACGGGATTAAATGTTTTGAGCAAAATGTCAAAGTGCATGAACAAAATGTTTATTGTTTTGACTGTAGAGTGTGTGCAGATCTTTTGCCTTGTTGCTCAAATAGTATGAGACATCAGCTAGTAATAGTCACAGTCCTAATTTCTGAGATTTAATGTTACTGTCCTTTGATTATCTCAAGGATTAAGATACTCCTTAGCTTCAGTTTTCTCACCTTCCTTGTCTGTGTATGAGAAAGGTCCAGGCTTAGGTCTTTAAACAACCCCATGAAAATGTTTTGGGTTTTTTCTCACATGTTTTTTTAAATGTCATAATCGTTAATGGAAACAGGGAGCAAATTTGTAAGGGTAGGGCTAAATAGTAGCAGATTGCCAGGGGGACAGACATATTCCCCACACTTGCAGACTTTCTGCCAAGTTTGGGAGTCTTCCTTGCAGATGTGCTTCAGTCCTATATTTTTCAGTCTTTTATAATCTGCAAGACTTCTAATGTTGTTTTCTTAGGGAAACGTTGACCCCTGTCTGACTCATCCCAAGTCCACTGACAATGGACTTTTTTTTTACCTGTATTTTCCTGCTTATGCTAAAGTAGTCTGCAAACTCCCCAGCATTCACCAGCCACCACTTGGAATGTCTACTCCAAAGACAAGTTGTTGGATCCATGCAGGAATTACAGGGGGGAGAAAGGATGGTCTGTGTCATGAGTGAAGTCAGACTGGTTATTTTAGTGTTCCCTCTGGCTTTGCCATTATAAAAGGTGACTGTTAGCAGTGCACATGCTTTTCTGGGATGATGCTACACTTGCAATACAATAGGGGAAGCAAACTAGATCAAATTCAGCACTTCAGTGGTTTTCCTTTTAAACTCTGACAGCACTTAGGAGAATTGAACAGCATTAGTCCTTTTCCTCCTGCTTTACTCCAGTCCAGTAGGTTCATGTGTATTGGAGAACAAAAGAGAAAAGAATCTAGGGTGTAAAAAAACTGAGAAAATATTCTCAAAAACTGTTGTCAAATGTACCATATTTGTATGAAAGGCTGCTTGAGTTATTTTGTACAATGAATTTTATTTATGGTGAGGTATATTTACGCTTGTGATCTGATACAGTGTTAAATTTTTGATCCATATTTGCTATGCAGCTGAAGATGATATTTTCATTTTGTATTATTATTTTTTGCTGTTGTTCTAAAATTCAGCCAACAGAAGCTTCCATCTCCATTAGAAGTGCTTCTGCAAGAGTAAAGCATCTGATACCTGGTGATATGTCCTGTAACACAGCAACCAACAGTGTGTACAACAAATGTGGGATGACTTTTGTGATGAAGACAAATAAAAATTGGGCTCATTCATGAAATGGGCAGAATTTACCTTGTGGTACCATCATCATTGTGATAACTGTTATTTGGGGGAAGGTTTCAATTGTACCTTGCACAAAAAGAAAAAAAAAAAAAAAAAAAGCTAATTTGATAAAAATGTCAAGCTTCTGTAAAAAACAAAGGAAAAATAATAGGAAGCTTTGTGGACAACACCAAAACAGACATATTTTCCTATCAAAAAATTAATGATTTTTGAGAAGAGCTTCCTTGAACAGCACATTTTTCACTTTAAAACTTTTTTTAGTATAACGGGATCAGGGGAGGGAAAATTATATCATCATTTTTAATAGATCTTGACTGGCTCTACTCAAAGCCAAACTGGGGAGCCGATTTCCTCTCATCACTGCAGCCTTGCCAACTCCACAGGGCCCTTTTTGTATCCCAGGAGATTCTCTTTGCTATTATCTTCCCAAATTTCATTTGGAAACCATTCTTAGTTTTGTGGTGAAAGCACCCAAGGAGCAGCTGTGGTTGTTGACTGCTGAAGAGAAGTGGGAACCAAGGGGAAAAGATCTTCTGGGAGCTGAGGAATTAGGAAAAAACAACTGACATGGATCTATGGGAGCTGAACTCCTGTGCTCACCAGCTCCAGCCCAAACACTGTAACTGGTGTTCCCATTCACAGCTTCTTCCCAAGGTTTCCTCATGGGATCAGCTTCCTAGCTGAAGAGGAGCAGAAATGCAATGATTCTTCACATAACATCGGAAATGAACTTTACACCATGACCAGGGAGTTCTGTTGATCTTTCCAATGTGCTCTGAGGCTGTGTTGCAGCTCTGGGTGACATCCTGCTGTGCAGGACTGTTTGATTGCTCTACATTGCCCAATATTTACTCGTTTCGACATGATTCTGCTACAGGGAATGGCAGAGAAGAGAGAAGGGCTTTATTCCTGCATCAGCCACTGATGCTGGGCAGGGTGTTTGGGTTTCATCCTTTCTCCCATCAAGATGTCTCTTTTTTTTCTTTCTTTTTTTCTTCCTTTTTTTTTTTTTTTCCTTTTTTTTTTTCCTTTTTTTTTCCTTTCTTTTCTTTTTTTAAACTAATTTTAGCTGCTGCGTCATGGACACCTCAGCCCTAGGAATTGCTGAGAGCTCCTGGGAGCTCGCATGGTCTCACTGGAGCCAAAAGCAATTCTTGCTTTGAGTGTCAGGGTCTAAGACACTGAATTTTGACCAACCAACCCTAAGGGAGCAGTACCAAAGATACAGGTCCCCATCTTTCTTCTTCCTAATATGTTTACATCTCCAGATAAAAGTCACTTCACCGATGCAAATAACAGTTTATTAATGATTGTTTTATTCTTTCAAAAGCTTAACGAAATTACCCTTTCTGTGACCCCCTCTGCAAGTCAGGAGTGCCTTTCACATGTAGCTCTGCTTGATTTAGAGTTGTGATGCAAACGCCTCCAGATAAGAAGTCTGCAAACAAACGATCTGCTGATTACGTGTCACTTCACCCACTGCTGCCCATCACCAGCCCACCGCTCCTGCTCTGCCAACATGTGGCTTTGTGGGGCCTCAGTGACCTGGATAAAGTATTTAGCAGCCCTGGGAGAAAGGAGCCAGGATGTGTTTTATGGCCCTGTGACCCTGGATCACTCCGCAGCTCGGCACAGACCCACAAGTGCATGCACTGGCATGGGGAGGGCAGGGCTGCAAGGGTTGGAACCCACCGTGGGTGTGGCAGGCTGGGGAACTCTCTGTTGGTGCTGTCTAAACTCTGGTGGCACCAAAGGACAGCCTCAGCCACTGCAGACGTGGTTACCTTGAGATAGGCTGAATTAAAAGCTGTCTGTTCATCAAAGTTCCATCTTTCAAGCTTTGGGCATCCTTTCATGTAGTGCTGCAATCATCCAACACCAGCCAATTCCCTTAACCCCTACCACATCAAATCATTGCCAGAAAAAGGGTTCACCCTCTCTTTGAAGCAGAAAACAGCTCCTTGGAGCTCTAAAATGATACCAAGCCAGAGCAGAATATTACAAAGCTGTTCAGAAACTTTCCACAGAAACCATGCCCAGCAGACATCCAAGGGCAGAAGTTTCTATCACCTGTTAGCAGGATACTTCCACCATTATTTTTAACAGAGGACAATTGGTACTCAGTAGTTTTCCATCACTTTTTCCAGAACAGAAGAGATGAGCAGATGAGAGCAAGGGAAAGAACAGCCTTTGGATGTTGCTGGAGAGGTTATTTGCATGCAAAGCTGCCTTGTTCTGCTCCCTGGTTCCAGTCAAGGTTTTGGCCTGGAAACAAGTATTTCAGGAGGAACTGCATTGTTCAACCATGAGCTACTGAGGAAGACTCCCTGATTTCTGATGAGTTATTTTTAAGGCAGCATCTGATGTATCAACCCATGAGGTCATAGCTTGGAGCTAAATTCCCTTAATTACAGCCTTCCCATTAAAATAAGGATATGAAGCAATAAAAGAGGCATTGGCTGCATCCCTGCTTTATTGTTATCAGTCTCAACTTGCCCTTGACTAAGCACAGAAGGTTCCATGCCAGCCCTACCTGGCTCTTCACTCCCATATTGCCATAGACAGCCTTGCTAAATCCAGCAAATGCAACTCCTGTGACTTCGTGATTTTATGGGCTGCACCCCCTGCAGTCCCTGTGCCAGAAAGAAGGAAATACGTGACACACTTGTATCCGTGGCTGATTTCAAAATCTCGCTGAAGCTTCTCCCTTTAGTGGTGCCACCCAGGTACGCTCCTTCTCCAGTGTCTGATAGAGTCGGCTCACAGTGCAGTGTCCCCTCCTTTTGGGGACATCTTGCTCATCATGTCTCTCTTCCCAGGACTTAGAATGGCTTCTTTTGGAGGTCTCACCACTTGTCAAATCTGGCAGAAGTGGCCTACAGGCTCAAATTTATCTTTGGGGATGAAAAGGAGTGCATAAACACACATGGATGTGGTCACATCAGCCTTTTCCTTTAGGAAATCTAGCTGACAGGGGGAAGTAAAGATGTGGCCCAAAGGGCCTTTTTCGTCTGCCTGCACCATGCTGTGGCACTAATGCATGAAGCTGCACCATGACCAAAAGGATTATTTTAACCCGAGATCTCTTCCATGAAAATTTGCTGCTTCCTTCACACTTCTTTGTGCACAGTGAGCACAGATGTCAACAACACTCATCTGAAAAAGCTTGAAAATTATTTTGGACACAGTTTAAATGCCAATAACCACACCATAATTACTCCCCAGCTAGGAGCAAGACATCAGGGTGTTGGAAAAGGTCCAGCAAAGGAGAGAGCCCCAAGCACCAGAGTGAAGAGGCAGAGCAGCCTGTGAGGGGACAGGGGACACAAATTGCCCCAGCCAGCACTGGCAGCCAGCACTGCAAACCCAGCAAATACTTGTCCCACTTCACCATCACACTGGTTTTATACAACCAGCCCTGTAGTGACACATTGCACGAGTAGCTCCTAACCAGCATCAGCCAGTAAATTTACTAAACACAGGGCAAATCTCACCATCATCATCTTGCCCAGGATCTTGTCCCTTTTGGTTGCATAATAAATCACAGCAGCAGAAGTTGCTCCCAGAACACCGATAAATCAGCAAACATTTCATTTCCTACTTCAAAACCTGCTGCCATATGATTTGGATTGATTATCAAGTGCCCTGCCATAAAGGGGAGGACGTGGGATTTGGCTGGCACAGTCTCTCCCAGGCAGTGACCTGCAGGACTGCAATGGATGAACAGACTTGATTAAAATCAAATGACTCACAAAGCGCTTGAGCATTACATTTGCTGGAGAAAACAGTTGCTCAGAGATAGGATTAGGCACAGAATGAAGGAGTCATGAGGTGTTAGCAATGCTGCAGCCTGATGGTCTAAGGGTGATTCCTGTAGTAACAATTTATTTTATGAGGGGAAAAAAAAAAAAAGAGCAATTTTCCAGACATGTTCAGATCTTGTAAATCTTGTATCTTTATATTGCCTTATGACAGTGACCTTTTCTACCTATGAATGTGGGCTTGCTGAAGCAAAGCTCTTGTTTCACTGTTGGTTTTACTTATCTCTGTTGACCTACAGCAGAACTTGGCTGATGGCAACGAAAGGACTTTTCTATCAGCAATAGGTTTCTGTGTACACACTGCCACTGAGCACGAATGCAGGAAGGGAGGTCAGCAGAGGAGGATGGGGATGAAGGCAAAACAAGGGAGGTCGGCAGAGGGGGTGGGGATGAAGGCAAAGCTGATGTGCCACACTCTCTGAAACGTTCACACACCAGAATAAGCAAGGGAGGCTTGGGCTGCCCTGGGAGGGGGAGCTGATGGAGATTCCTCCAGTCTGAACAAACCAAGTGACCTCACATGGCAACCAATTTACTCTTCACATGGCTTCTCCTCCAGACCCTTCTTCATGGCCCTCCTTTGGATGCTCCATAACACCTTTGTATCCATATATCATTCAGCCCAAAAGGCTGGAAAATGCCTCTAAGTTCCAGTCCAACCATTTACCTGACATTGCCACTAACATTTTTCTCGTTTGCCTTTCATTTCTGTTTCCAGCACACCTGTGTTCAGCCCCAGATTTGCACAGCAGTCTCCCCTAACCCTCACACACCTCCGAGCCACCCTCCTGCTGCCCCAGCGCCTTCCCCAGCCTCTGCAACAAGGAAAACATCCTCCAGAGGAGAAAGCCCCTCAGCCCGGCTCTGTGCGAAGGGGGCAGAACCCCCCCCCGGAGGTGCCACCGCCCCGACCGGGCAGACAGGATGGAGATAAAGGGCTGGGAATATGGGACCAGGACTGGGAGGATGAGGACAGAGGGCTGGGAGGATGGGGACAGTGGACTGGGAGGATGGGGACAAGGGCTGGGAGGATGGGGACAGTGAGCTGGGAGGATGGGGACAGTGGGCTGGGAGGATGGGGACAGAGGGCTGGGAGGATGGGGACAGAGGGCTGGGAGGATGGGGACAGAGAGCTGGGAGGATGGGGACAGTGAGCTGGGAGGATGGGGACAAGGGTGGGAAGGATGGGAACAAAGGCTGGGAGGATGGGGACAGAGAGCTGGGAGGATGAGGACAAGGGTGGGAAGGATAGGGACAGAGGGCTGGGAGGATGGGGACAAGGGCTGGGAGGATGAGGACAAGGGCTGGGGCTGCGGAGGCGGCCCAGGGCACCGTGCGGGGCTGTCCCGGGCAGTGTGCCGCTCCCAGCGCAGCCAGGGCCGGCCCGGGGGAGGAGCGGGGCGGGCTCAGGTGTGTCCTGCGCTCGGCCCGGGATGCGCTGAGCGGCCGCAGAACGAGGGCGATGGAGCCGCTGGAGACCAACAGCAGCTGCAGCAACGGTGGGTGCAGCCCCGGGACAGCGGGAGCGGCCCGGTTCTGCCCGTGGCGGTGCCGGGACCGCGCTGGGCCAGGACAGGACCGCGCCGGGTCCGGGACAGGGCGGCCGCTCCGGCTCCGAGCGCGGGGCTGAGCCCTCGGCCCCATCGCCCGGCCGTAGGCTGTCCTCTGTCACTGCTCTGCTTTGGGGGCTTTTTCCTGGCTTTGGGGCTTCTTCCCCCCCACCTTTTTTTTTTTTTTTTTTTTTTTTTTCTTTTTTTTTTTTTTTTTAAGTCTCTGTAGGAATGGGGAAACTCGAGCAGCCGGCACCACGCTCTGCCAGCCCTAGAGTGCGCAGAGTAGCCGGGAGTTGGGTGGGTTTTTTTTCTTTAAAGATTATTTAATCCACCCCACCCTGCTGCCTTATGCTTGTGCCTGGTAGTACCTTGTGAAGATTTTCACCCAGCCGAGGAGGCAAGTTCCCCCTTTATTCCCCGGGAAATATTTCCACGACTAAAAATATTTTTCTAGTAGAAAAAAAAATATTAGGGTACTCTTGGAAACTTCAACTAGAGAGTCACTGGTATTTTTTCCTTTAGAAAAACGTTTATAGTCAGTTCAGATCCAAAACCTTAGCTGTGTTTGCCTGGGCCAGGATTGCAGCTGTTTAAGATCTAAGGCAGGCTCCTGGTTCAGGAAAAATGTGGGGCCCAGGCTCCTGACACTGCTGGGAGCCATTCCATGCTCCTGCCTGCAGAGGCACAAATACTTGCTGTGTAATTCCTATGTGAATTCAAGAAAAAAAAAAATTGAAGTCTCTTACTACAAAGAGACTTTTGTACTCCACCTGGCTGCTCTGTTCCTCATGGTCACAGTCACACCGTCTTTACTACACTTGGAGTAAAGATTGCGATAAAAAGATGTGCTGGGTGTGGTGGGAGTGTCAGGGGAAGGAGAAACTCGGCAATTTTCCCACCCCCACAAAGCAACACACCTTGGCCAGAGCCACAGGGCTGCAGTGCTTTTGGTGTTAACAGCAGAAGGCTGTGCCTGCTCTCAGTCCTTCCACACTGGCAGGACTGCGTTTGCTTTAGGAGCACTCAGGCACTCTGCAAATAGGTAGAATAAAACCATAAAAGACTAGAGGAAATGAATTGTCCGAGATAAATCTGATGTTGTCTTGTGACACAGCTCAGCACACAGAGCTGGAACAGATGCCCAGTTACAGTGTTGGAATCACTCCACGTTAAACCCAAAGTTACAACTGCAGATGAGCTGGCCGGTGTGAGGATTGGTTGGCTGGAAAGCACCAAAGCCTTTGGATCAATATGGTTAAGTGTTGATAAAGTTGAATTCTACCCCATAACATTGGAGTTTGGTGGAGATACTTTGGCATATGTGTTTGGAAATTCAAATTGTTTTTTAGAGGTCCTTGTGGCCTGCCAGCTCGGTATGTAGAGTCATTCAGTGTCAAAGAGATGCTTAAACTGCAGGCCATAAATCTGTCAGACAACACCCTGCCATTTCCATGTGGGAGTAAAGAAGTGTCCTGAGCTTTGGAGATCTTTGGGTATTGCTGTTAGGGTGCCAGCACGGGTGGCTGTGCAGGGGGACACCTGAACGAGCCTAAGGGAGTGGGGACACTGACAGTCCTGTCAGTAATTTGCTGTTTTATCTCCGTGGTCTCACAGGGTCTCTGATCACCCTTTCCTGCCTCTCCCACCGAGTCGTGTGCCAAGTGATCAGCAGTGCTGTCCCAGCCGACCCTGCCCAGGACAATGGCACTTCGGATAGTTCCTGGATAACTCGGCTGGAAAACAATTATGGATTCTACATTGGCCTGGGCTTGGCTGTCTTCTCCAGCTTCCTCATCGGGAGCAGCGTCATCCTCAAGAAGAAGGGGCTGCTGCGGCTGGTGGAGAAGGGAGGCACCAGGGCAGGTCAGGCTTTGGTGGGGGGACCACCTGTGACTACACACACAATCCAAATTCCAGCACTCCCGAGGCAAGGGAACACCTCTGGGTACAGCCAGTCTTCCATCAGCAGTGTAAATAAGAGCTTTTGTGGATGCATCTTGGTGTGTGGGACCCAGACAGCAGCACTGTGTGGGAGCTGATTTACAGGCCTGGCATTGGAAAGGAGTTAATTCACAGTCTCTGTGTTGGGAAGGAGCTAATTTACAGAGCCCTGCGCTGAAAGAGCTCGGCTAAAAGCAGCGTTCCCTTGGCTGGCAGCACAAATAGCAGGTGATCAGTGTGAGCTCAGACGTGCCCCCGCAGCAGAGCAGTGCCTGCCCATCACTCAGGAGCCTGTGAGGCCAGGAGCAGGCAGAGGGCTGAAAGCTCTTTCCAATGGGTCCCTTTGCACAAAGCCACAGCTCAGGGCTGTGCCCCAGCCCTGAGCAGAGCAGCACAGCCCTGAGCCCACTCCTGCTCCAAGGGAAGCAGCTTTGCCACCAGGTCACCAAGACAAGGATGCAGCTCCGTGTGCCTGGATTAGCACCAGCCGTGTGTGAATGCAGGACAGGCAGGCTCTGTGGGAACTCTGTGGTTTCAGAAGGGATCCTTTGGAGCTGTGTTGCACAACAACCTGCAGATAACTTTCCTCTAGCAGCAGGCTCTCAGGGCGAGGCCTGTGTTTATGTGTACACACACATATATATATATATATGTTTATGGATGGGCAGTGGTGGAGCAGCACTGCCTAGAGCAGGATTGCACTGTGGAATTGGACACATCCCATCAGCATTGCAAACATGCTCCAGCAGCAGGGTAAGTCCAACCTGAGTGCTGACCTACTTGCATAACTGCAAAACAGAGCAGTGATAATTAAAATACTGCTGCTTCCCAATTCTGGCTTAGGAAGAGTTTTTAAATAATCTTCCAGAGGAAGTAAATATCACCATCCCTGTTTTACTCTGTGGGGACACAGAGGCATGGAATGATGAAGAGACTGTCCAGAGACAGCCAGCAAAGCTACCAACAGCAGCTGAGCCACTGGGCAGTCTCGGGTCCATCTCCATCCTCTGCCACTGGGCTGGCCACATGCTGCTGCTGAACACAGATGGGTTTGCTTTTTGACATTATACTTGCACAATGAAATGTCAGTATTGCTCCAACTGTAGATGTCTCTCTCCTCCTTCCCTCCATGAACTCTTCCCACAGCAGAGCCAAACGAGTAAAACAAGAGCAAACCCTTCCCTGTTTTTCAGAATGTTTAACATTCTGAAAGGAATTAGAGATTAATGGCAGAAAATTGCAACTGACACAAAGAGCTCTTGGGAAAAACCCCGACCAAGCAAAAAGACCCTAAAACAAATAAACCAGCAATTTCTGAGGAATTGCAACCAAAGCATAACATTTGAACTTCAGCATTTATGGAGTTCTTGAGGAGCCAGAAGAGGCTGAACTCTAGCAAGAGATTTTTCCCTGTGTCCTGAAGTCTTCCCGTTCAACTCTTCATTGCCCCTTGTCCTATCTCACCCTGTAATCAATCTCTCAGTCCCAGTGTGTCACCCCTGCTATGTGAGCACATCACTTTTCTCCAAGACAAGTCAAACACTGCTGTTACTGCCAGCTCCAGTCAGGTCAGATTTATCAAAAACATGGGCTCTCCCTGACCCAGCAAAAACAGGGTTCATCACTGTCAACAGGCTCAGGCTCCTGCTGTCCAACAGCCTGTGGGTTAGGACCTGAACTGGATTAGCTCCCAGCAAAGTCCACTCTTCCCCTTGGAATTTATCCCCCTCCAAAGGAACATTCCCATCTCTTGTTCTGAAGAATATGGTTGTTAACTCCTGCATGTGCTTTTCTTCCCCAGGAGATGGAGGCCACGGCTACCTAAAGGACTGGCTCTGGTGGGCTGGCTTGTTAACCAGTAAGTAGGAGCTGTTTCCCTGGGTGTGCAGCTTTTCCAAGGCCTGTCCCTGTGAACGAGGTGTGAAACAAACTGAATATCATGCTTAAAGCCTGTTTTCTGTCGAGCTCCCCCATCCTCAGCAGAGGCTCCTCAGGGGAGAGGAGAGGCAGTGATCCATACAGAATCTCCCTCTCCATCCTCCTGCAGGACTGGCAGGACCTGCCGGCTCGGTTTTACCTGATCAAAAGCATGAAAAGCCAGGTTTTAATGGGGCAGGTGTGCCTGTGTACCAGGCACAGGGCAGACAGCCTCCCCTGAGTGCCTGGGGGCTCCTGCTGCAGCACAGGGAGATAACCAAGAGATGCTCGTTCCTTGAAAAAACTTGCTTTCCCTTAAAACAAGACTTAAAACCTTTATTTCCTGCTGCAGCATTACAGTAGCTCCTAAAATTGGACTCAAAGCTGCGGGGAGAGCAGCAGATTTTACAGCAGGGTGTTTCAGAGCCCTCTGTTCTGGCTCTCACCGTGGCAGCTGCAGCTCAAGGTGCCCTCACTGCTCAGGGACAGGGACAGGGACAGCCCAGCCAGAGAGGGACACCACAGCCCCAGGGACACGGTGTGGAGGGGACACGGAGGTTTCCTTCCCCAGGGGTGCCTCTTTGAATTTGAAATAGATTTTCACCCACTGTTCCAGCAACAGGATGAAACCCCCAGCATAAAACCCACTCTCCAAGTGACGTCCTGCTGGTTTGCAAACCCCCAAGAGAAAACGGAGAAAGTGCTCTGTAACTCACTGGTGTTTATTTTTCTTGTGTTTGTTTAGTGGGTGGAGGGGAAGCTGCCAACTTTGCTGCCTATGCCTTTGCTCCTGCAACTATTGTCACGCCTCTGGGGGCTCTGAGCGTGCTCATAAGGTGATTATTGTCTCTATAATTTGCAATTTGCCTTTTTTTTTTTTTTTTCCTGTAAAAATAGACTTGAAGGGATATTAATATGATTTTTTTCTGCCCAAAGGAAAAAAAAAAGTCTCGGTGTTTTCTAAGAAAACACTTTAGAGTTGTTGTCTTTTTGGGGGATCATTTGGGAACCATTGAATTAAGTAGCTTGCCCTTCTGGAAGTGCTGGATGTGGAGAGCAGCCACATACACTGCAGGGTAAATGATTGCACATATCTGCATTACTCCATTCCTTATTCCAGCTCTTTAACCATTGGTGGAGTTTAATGTTTGTTTCGTTTCGTTTTGTTTTTGTAATCAAGAGTACTAAAAATTTAAAAGGGTCAAAAATACCAGGCTTATTTTCAAACTGCCTTTCACCTGCCTTTTATTTTATAAGCTTTTAATGTCCTCTCATGTTGAAGGGTTTTATACTTCTGGCTGATCCCAAAAGGGCTGAAACCCTATTTTATTTCTTTATTTTTAAATAGGAGATTCCTACCAAAATGCATGACTCTGGCTACTTAAGGTTGTATAGAAAGACTGTATTATGAAATGCATGAGCAAACTGAGAGTTAGGACTGCTCTGGTGTCCTGCCTCAGATTTTTTTGGACAACAGCTAGATATTTTTGCAGATACATCTGTAGCCCCAGTACTTTCAGAGTTCCTCTGAGGCTTAATAGTTCTGATGATTTGGTCAAAATTAACACAGTTTTTTTGTTGTTAGGTTCACGTTTTTTCTCTGTTACACCGGCCCTTGAAGTAATTTTCTTGAGCACTGAAAGCTTCATAATGCTCAGCAGCTCATGAATGATTCTGCTGACCCTGAAAAAATGTTTCTGAGGATGTGCTAAAACATTCAGCATTTTTGCACCTTGCTGACACTGGAGCTGTGATCCACAGGTCACACCTGCACCCCTTCAGCTTCAGCTGTGATAGATGCCATGTGATTTTGTATTAACCCACCGGAATCCAGCTAATTTACACCTAAATTAGTCCTCGTGTCACTTGGAAGCATTGTTAACTTTCTTAGAGCTGCTGTTCCTTCTTTAAAGGAGTGCAAAGCGCCAGCTGACGTTTCTCTGTCTCATGCAGTGCCATTCTGTCCTCATATCTGCTGGGAGAACGGCTCAACCTGCTGGGAAAGCTGGGCTGCCTGCTGAGCCTGGTGGGCAGCACGGTGATGGTCATCCATGCCCCGGAGGACGAGGAGGTCACCACTCTGGAGGAAATGACTTCCAAGCTGAAGGAGCCGGGTACGCGGCCAGCCGTGTTTTCCCTCCCGGGGCCGGGCAGTGCAAACCTCTCCCCTGCCCCACCGCTGGTGTTCTGAGTTCTTCTCTCCCCTCTGCAGGTTTCCTGGCTTATGCTGCCATCCTCCTGGCTCTCTGCTTCCTCCTGATCTTCTGCCTGGCCCCCCGTTACGGCCAGAGCAACATCCTCATCTACCTCACCATCTGCTCCGTCATCGGCGCCTTCTCCGTGTCCTCAGTCAAGGGCTTGGGAATTGCCATCAAGGGCTTCTTTGCTGGCCAGCCTGTGCTGCAGCACCCACTGACCTGGATCCTGGTCATCACACTGGTGGCATCCATCACCACCCAGATCAACTACCTCAACAAGTCTCTAGACATTTTCAACACCTCTTTGGTGTTCCCCATCTACTACGTGCTGTTCACCACCATCGTCATCACCACTTCCATCATCCTCTTTAAGGAGTGGGTCACCATGACCGTGGTTGACATCATTGGGACTGTCTGTGGCTTCCTCACCATCATTTTGGGAGTGTTTTTACTCCATGCTTTCAAAGACATGGACGTCAGTTTAGGGAATTTACCCCAGGTCCTTCAGAATGAACAGCCAGCGCCGGTCACCAGAGATGACAAGAACATCCTGATAGAGGTGGACAACTCCAGCATCGCCCCAGAGGATAAACCCAAAGTATTTATGCTCTACACTTAGGGTGTTACCACAGGGGACTGGAGGTTGGGGGGGGATGATGTCAATATTCCAGGTGCCGGGGGAAATTTTAAAAAGGAAAAGGCAGAAATTGATAAGAATAGTGTCTTTTCCAAAGTCAGATCTTTCTCCAGGCTTTTGGACAGGATCTCTCTCATGGTGTGGCAGCAAGGGGTGTGTTTAATCCTCTCAAGGGCCCTAATACATGCAGCCACTGGAAACAAAAATCCTCTAGAAATATGATAGTGCTGGAACAAAGCTCCTCTCTGAGGCCCCTTCCCATCTCTTATTCTTGGCACGGCTGATGTTTACCCTTCACTCCTTCCCCCGGGTGGCCATTGATGTCTTTGTTTCCAGGCCTTGATGGATCACTGATTAGTGGTTTCTGTCTTTTTTTGTTTCCTTTCTAGACACTTGCATGAACTCTAAAGTACACACCAGCGTCTCAAGAGGAGGTGAGAGACAAGGACTGAACGGTGCTATTCAAACTCTGCTCATCCATGTTTAATCACTTGCTCTGCAAATAAGGGGACAAGAATATTGGTGAATATGGGCAAAACACGGTGAATTTTGCAGCAGCTGCTCACTCAGGCTCAGTGACAGGACTCAAGCCATGAAGTGTTTTTACAGAGATATCTTTTTCAGCGCTTTTGTGGGGTTTTTTGTGAGGTGCAGGAGTTTCCCTGAAGCAGTGTTAATTATTTTTATGGGAGTTTTGGTTGGTTGGTTTTGTTTTGTTGTTTTTTTTTTTTTTTTTCCTGAGCAGCTCTGGTTCCCAGAAGTTGCTGACCCAGACCCCACCTGAGGAAGGGCAGTCCCTGCTCAGGCTGAGGAGCTCTGGCAGGGTAAACTCCATGTCAAAATAAACTCTACCACTGTCTCCAAGGCTTCCTGTGACAATTTTTTTCAGCCTGAAAGACCAAGTGGCTGTAAATACTAAGTGTTTTTTTCCTCAGGGAATATCTCGACCTTGGAAAATCCCCCAAATTCTTTGAGCCTATGAGGTGTCCTGCTCCCCTCTGAGATGCTCACCTGATTACACCTGGATGTGAGAATCACTGAGCAAATACAGTGTGGGGCTTTGGGAGAGAGGATCATGCAATCTCCTATTTTAGTAACATTTCAGTGCTATCATTTTGGAATGTGAAAAGGGAAATAAAGGGTTTTTTCAAAAAAACAAAAAGAGTTGGAGGTGGATCTGAATCCTTTTCATTATTTCATCTTACTGGTGTAGCCCTGAAGGATAAAGAGCTGAGGGACATCTGAGAGCAACAGAAAGAGCATCTGGAGCAGAGTAAAACGGCAGCGACCTCCTTTGGTGGCAGAAAATAATCCAAGTCACTCACTCCAGCTTTGGTTTTGGCATCTTAATCAGTGTGATGCTTTTACATTTTATTTTAGAAAATTGTTGTAAATGAGACTCATCTTTCTTCACTCTAGAAGTGCATATCAGTAAAGCAATCCTGCCATCCCTGGAGAAATGCCATGTAGAAAATGAAGATTTGAACGGAGGTAATGAAATAATAGACAGTGAAACAGTATTTGCTAATGACAACCAACAAATTTTATTAAAACTAGGCAAAAGGCACAATGAATTGCATTCTTCAAGTATTTGCATAGATGCATAGAGAGCATTATTGTAAACCATTAAAAAGTGGACACGGGAGAAGGAGAGATGTATTTTGTAATGAGTTCTCCCAATATTATCTTTCAAAAAATGTCAGGTGTTACCATCTTTTAGTCCTCCTGCAGTTCCCCTGTTCTCATTCACTCAACTTGCACACATCTGAAAATTTAAAAGGACTTACTTAAAACTACCTTTTGGAGATTTTTGTAATATTCCAGCAATAAAGTTTTCTATGAGAGTTTGGGAATGTCCAGTTGTTCTCTGAGCACTGTGTGTCTGGTGGCATTTTTTGAAACCTTGAACGCATGCTCACATGAAATGCAGTGAAAATAATCTTAGTGATTTTTAGTGGCCATTTGCTGAAGATCAGGGGTTGGAGCAGAAGTGCTGCTGCCCTCAGTGAGGGCTCAGGTATGAGATCAAGTTCTTGTGGTTGAATCAATAGTTACAGTGTATGTACAGTCCTGCTGCACTGGGAGCAGCCAAACCTGCCACTACATACCAAGAAACAACAAGTTTGGGGTTGTAAGAATACACATTTTTATATGTAATATACCCCAACTGTTGGAAAAGACAGAGGTTGGAAAGCTGTTCTCTTATACTTAACCCTCCCTTATTTCAGAAAGGAGTTTTTTTTTTAGATTGGTTTGTTTTCCAGGCACATAGAAGGTAAGAAAAGGTCTAAAACTAGTAAGGTAAGGAATAAACTGTGAGAATTTCAAGACACACCACGTGAACTGTTTCCTTGTGGAGAAAGAGGTAGTAAAGTTGTGAAAACTAATGTGATGTAAGTCATCCTACAGACACACTACTACATGTAGCTACAAATTTATTGGGTTCTTAGGGTTTATCTGGGATTTCTTTAATGAGCAAATCTTAGGGAAAGAGAACCAGAAAACAAGACTCATTTTCTTTATGCCAATAATACAGTTTCTCACATGTGGAGCAGCAGTCATGCTCTTTGAGGATTTGTCCTTAATAAATCAGACACAAGAGGACTGTTGTAACCACAGCTCCAGAATTCCCTGTGTTCTCCTAGGAAATGATTTCAAGGAAAAAAAAATCTGGCATAAAAAATGGTCTTATTTTAAAATCCTGAGAAAAAAAAAAAAAAAAAAAAGAAACCCACATACAAAAGCCAAACTATTAAAAGAAGAAAAAACTAAATTCATAAGGGAGGGTCCTCAGGGTCAGAACCATCAGCTGCTTAAAGTGCACACAGACAGCTCTCTCCATCCAGAGCCTGGAGAAAAAACCCGGAGTAAGAGAGCTGCCCTACAAAAGCACCATGTGTTAATATTTTGGCTGTTTCACCATCTGGGCATCTTTCAGGTAAGTTTGTCACTGGTTTGGGGAGCAGACAGCCCATGCTGAGTTACAGCTCAGCACAGACCAAAGCCTGAGGAGACACAAAAACCTGCTGCTCACGGTACCGCACATTGCAGGGCACTCTCTGCACTGCCTCCTGCTCAGCTCCCTGCTGCCCTTCTGCCCTGTCGTACCTTCAGTGTGTCCTAATGACATGGATCGGAGCTCCTGGGCCATGCTGGGGCTGCTTTTGGGATTTACAGCACCAAGGGAAGACAAGTGAGTGCCGGAGGACAGAAGGGTTGCAACGCTCCTGCTGAAGAGGTTTATGGAAAACAATTCCATATATTCCATATGGGGGAAAACAATTAATCCCCTCTGCTAAAGCTGATCAAAATCCACAGTGGCCCCACAAATTATATTTCCACGGTTGGCTCCCTGTTGGGGCCCCACTTGCCACCCCCTGTAAACAGAGAATAAACTGAAGAATGTTATCACCAGCTGCCTTCTGCTCTCCCCAGAGGCAGTGGGTTCTTATAGCACCAAAATGCTCCTGCAGCTGCATGGGGGGGCTGAGGAAGCCAACAGGGCTCACATGAAAGCCCATCAGGGCCAGCACCTGCACTCACAGCTTGTTCCCCCTGGTAACACTTAAATAACTGATTAAAAACACGTGAAGCCCCCGTCACCCCATCCCTGCCCAGGATATTGCACAACAATATTTAAATACCGTATAAACAAGTCATCCTGACGTGGAAAAGGCAGAGAGGGTCCAGCTGAGCCTGGCGTGTACCTGGGGCAGCCCTGCCACCCCTGGCTGCAGCCTGGGGAGTCCCAGAGGGAACGGTGGGGCAGGAGGAGAGGAACTGAGCCACTGCCCTGGCAGTGAGGGTGTGAGTGTGGTCCTGCGTGATGAAGGCCATCCAGTGCCCTGTGAAGGCCAGAGCCAGGCAGGAACAGGCTGCTGCCTCAGGAATGCCCACGGGAGCCTGGCTGTCCCACTTTCAAGTTGTTCACTGCTCCAGCTGTCCAGGCACCTGCATTCTGGGTGAGATGGAAAAAGGGGAAAAGGAGTGAGCACTGATGGAAGAAGGAACACCATCCTTGCCCTCTCCTGGAGCTGATGTCAGCCTGTCTGCACTCACAACCCAATGCAGCACACGGGAGCTCTCCCACAAGGAAGCTCCTGCAGTTTTCTCCATTTTCCACAGCTGGCCTCCAGTATATTGCAGGAAGGAAACATAACTCTGCAGTGTGGAGATGTTTTGTGTTAAAAGGCCCACTTCGCAGAGCACTGCACTCAGTGCCTAAAAATCCCTTATTAAGTGCCTGTATTCAGAATGATTTTTGTGAAACACACCCTGCAGAAAAAGCATCTCCTTAGCTACAGCTAGAGAGGCTGGAAAGAATTTTTGTTCTTTACTGGCATCTTCAAGTCTTGTGTGAATCTTCATGTTTTGCTGCTCTTCACTAACACTTCTGGGTCCCACAGCCCCTGACCCCATTGCTGTGCCCCACTCTCACAAATGCACTTGAAGAAATGTTCAGGGATGTGGAGGACTGAACTCACTGAGTTTTGCTCAACTCAATAAATTCTTAATATGAAACAGATTAAAACAGCGATCCCTGCTATAGATGTGACCAACCCAGAGCCTCTCCGTCTCCACCCACCTGGGATGTGCACAAAGGTGTTTTGCAGGCTGATATTCCCTTCAGGGTGCTTTTATTCCCCAGGGGTGAGTGGTGCTTCCCTCCACCCCTCTCAGTGCCTACCTCTGCCACAGGCTGGAGGTGTCCTGGGGCTCTGCTGTGCCCAGGAGGCAGTGGGACAGCAGGGCTGCTCCCCTGCCAGCCCCTGCACCTGGATGGGATGGGATTTGCTGGCAGAGCTCTCTGGGGTGGCCGGGGCCTTGAAATATCCTACAGAAAAAAGAGATAGTTTTGAATTTAAGCCTTAAGTTTTGGAACTAAGAGGTAACCTGTGTTCCAGAGCCTCTTTAATTAGCCCCATTAACTGATGCACTTCATGGCTGGAAGCAAGTTCCACACACAGACACACTCATTGCTTGTTTGCTATACAATGCCTGTAAACACTACACATGTGCATGCTCTTGTGCCCATACAAACACACACAAGCAGTCATTATTTGTTTGTGCACACAGCTGGCCCTAATAGGATGCTCAGAGCATTATATTTTCCATTCATCTAATGAATTTCAGTGGAAAGCTTGTCCCAGGGGGTGAAGTTACCCCCACAAGAGCCAATTGCCTGTTGTTGCTCTGTGCTAAGCTGCTGCCTTACAGGTGTTGATTTAACAAACACAGCTGCACTCACGACTTGGAGGGCACCCAAAACCCCTGCAGTCTCCTCAGAATGTGCATAAATGCAATGCTTGATGGGTTGGGGATCTATTGCTCTCCAAGGATCTTGCCCTGTGACTCCAGGAAGGACAAGGCAGACTAAATTCCACTGACTGCCAAGTCTGAAGAGCTCCTATAGGAATAGCAAGAGAGCAAATCTGGCAGATGCTGCAAACATCTAGGAAGGAGACTGCAACTAGCAAAAAGTGACATTAATTATTTCCCCTTTGTCTTCCCCAACTCGTGGCTCTCCACTAAGCCAGAAACAGCAAGGTTTCTTGTGGAAATCCTATGGAAAGTGTTCCATCTCATAAACCTGACTGAGATAAAGAGACTGGATGTGTTGGGGAGGGAACACAAAGGAGATCACAAGGAACTTGTCAACAAGCAGCTGGGAAGAATACCTATTCCTTACTGACAACACTCAGCTTCCTGCTTTTGTTTTAGTTTGTTTTCCTGCTGAAGTGCTGGGTGTTCAAGGAACAATGGAGCTAGAAAAAAAACCCCATTCAACTGAGATTTTCCTCCATAAGGTTTGTTTTCCTCTATGTCCTTCAGAGAGAGACTTCCTGGGAGCCTCCTGCTACCTGCTGCAACTGAGCCCTTTGCTTCTCTGAGGGCCCCAATATAATAATATTATTTTGCAAAATGGGTTTAAGTCTGTCTGAATGATTTACCGTCTTTCCAATAAGAATGCGGGGTCCATAGTGAGTTTAGAACAGAGCTGCCAGCAAAAGAAATAAATCTTTCCTTTTAACCCTCCAAATAAGCTCATGGAGAGGACGCTCACATGAGATGGGGTCAGGCTGGGTGAAGATTAACAGTTCCCCCAGGGCCAGAGGCTTCACCAGAAGAGACCTCCCATCAAACAGCCATCTACAGGGCAGCAGCAGGACTCCATACCTGAGAGGTTGGAGGTTTGGGAGCAGGAGGGGCTGGCCTGCTCGGAGGTGTCCTCCGGGGAATGTCCTTCGGAAGCGCTGGTCCCACGGGCTGTCCCACCCTGCAGCTCTGGCTGCCAGGGAAGGTGCCTGGCTGCTGCCTCTTCATCTGGAGCCCTGGAGCTTGCTGAGAAGGAGGTTTGGGTGGGATTTCAGGGAAGCCAATCACCTGTGCAGAAGAGCCACAAGTCCTCATGTATTTCCTCTTCAAACCACCCTTTATACTAATTGCGTAGATCCACTTCTGAGGATCTGCGTGAGGTTTGTGAGCCACAGAGTAGAAAATATTGCCTGCAGCACCAGTTTGTGCTGTGTATGTCTAGTAGGTGCTGGTTAGATGGACTGGGACAACTTGGGATCATGAGGCAGAAATGGAAATCCAGAGAGTAGAGTAATCCAGGCATCAGTGTGACACTGATAAATAAACCCAGGGTGTCTCTCCTGTTTTGAGTTGGGCGATGTGACAACAGAGGATCCAGCAGGAGACACAAGCAGCCACACAGGTCTGGTGAAATCCCAGCTCCTTCCTTTGAGGAAATCACTAGGAACAGGTGCTACACTCAGCTAACACTGACTTGCAGCCACGGGTGTTGTCTACCTCCTTTTCCCATCCTTTGCTAAAACCACTCCCTAACTCAAATGTAAGGAGAAACCACATCCCACACCCTTGGGGCAGCTGCAGCTGCTCTGCAGGTGGAAGAGGACCCTGCCCTTACCTTCCTCTGCTGCTGGGGGGTTCTCAGCTTGAAGGCAGGGTTTGCATGCCCAGTTCCAGAGGCATCACTGACAACGAGAGAAAGGAAAGATTGTTAATGTCTTGATATGTTTTCTCCTTTATTTTCCTGTGTTTACTATTTTATCTTCACTGGAGTGAAAAAATGAGAAGCCAATAGTGACTGTACCAACAAATCAATTTAGTGACATTCCTCACAGCATTTGCAATGTCTCTTCTGTCCTGGCAGAAGAGGGGGGACAAGAAGACAAAGCACAGCACAGAGAACTTACCTGAACTGAGGTGTCTTCTTTAGAGAACAGATGGTGAATTTACTCCAGCATTTCAGATAATACAATAAAAACAAGATTCCTTTGAGAAAGAGGATGGGAGCCAGGATTGCCAGAGCTATGACCATCACTGAAGAGCCTGAGGGTGAGAAAGCAGAGTTTGTTAAATGGAAAACTCTCTGCTCCCAACCAACTTGAGTCCTTCTGAAGTGGCCCCGTAGCAGAGCTGGTCCCTCTCACCTTCAGGCAGAGGGGGACCACTGTCCAAGCTTCCTCCTGTCCCCTCCTTGTTGCAGAACGGGGGGGCCCACCCTGGGTCACAGTGGCAGTTCTTGTTGTTGTTGCACACCTGGAGTGGGAAGATTCAGAGATTCGAGTGGAAGCTACTAAGAAACCTGTGAGTGAAAACCAACTAAGCCCTTGCTGAATTAAACACTCCAATGGCAGCTGAGTGCCTGGAAACTCTTTCCTTCAGGGAGTAGAAGTGGCTTTTACTGCCTCAGAAATTCTCTCTTTCTCCAACAGACAAGGGTTCTTCAGCTGAAGTGCCAATAACCTGAACTCAGCAGAAAAAACAGTATTTAGAAATGCCTTTCTCTTATCTCTAAACTGAAAGACATGAGTTTTCCCTTTCATCAAGTCAAGATTTCTTATTTTTTAGGCTTTAGAGCTTGACCCATTGGCATTTGTCTTTTCTTTCCATCCCCTGGGGGCTTTATCTTAAAGCAATTTGGGTTAAACTGCCCTAATGTGACTTTTTGCTATGTTTTTTCTTTAGTAAGTCTGATACTTTTAATTCAATCTAAACTGGGCCCAGGATTTTTTTCTTTAAGATTACTCCTTGTTTTTCATTTATTGCAATTCATATCCCTCCAACAGACCTCCTTAAATCCTATGTCAAAAGGGCATTCATGGGCCAGAAAATGCATCAAACAGGAAAGAAATATGCAAATTGATAGCAAAGAAGCCAAAATCCAGACCAAATCTAACGAAGGTGTCAGAACAGAGCTGAACAAGCAGCCACAGAAGAATGGAAGTCCATCCTGCCTCAGCCTGGAATGGAAATTAAAAAGAAGACACTTACTCCATGCCCATGGCACTTCTTGTTACAGCTCTCAGAATCAAAGATGATGGACATGTTCTGGCAGCGCCCCTCAAAGCAAACCTGCACAGAAAACACCCAAACCCCCAGTGTTATCTCTCTGAGTTGCCTACCATGTCACTGCCTTGTGCTATTTTTCTGACTTGCAGGTTCCAGACACCTTGGAAATACAACTAATTAATTCCCTGGGCAGAACAACAGGAAATGAAGTTAACCTGGTTCCCAAGCAAACAGTTAATCACCACCCCAAACCCCAGCTAATGTGCATCAGAGAAAAGTGGGAGCTCAGCTGGCAATGCCCATGCCCACGTGGCAGGCCCCTGAAGGAGCTCTCACATCTCTTGGTTTCCAACTGTGTCTCATCTTTAAGTGAGACAACTTCAACCAGCTAGCAAATGCCAGATTCAGCATTGGCCCTGAACTTGGCAAAGACATAAAGCCTTTGGTGTGTGTTCTTCGAAGCCTCTAATGAATTATTTTTCTAGCAAATGCAGAAACCCCCTAGAAACGCATTAGACATAAAAAATTAATAGCTTGATAACCACAAAGCACATTCTGGGTGGAAAAGTGATGCTCTGAACCTCCCCCAAGCCACTCCAGGCAGAACTGTACCTACATGATGGCTCCCACACTTTGTTCCTGTCAGCACCAAGCCAGGGTCCATCATCTCCTTCTCCTCACTGTCAGATCTGTAGACGTGGGTGCCTCGGCACCTCTGTGTGTTCACAGTGGTGTCTATGGCCACTGCGTTGGGCTGCAGGGGCTTGAAAGCAGAGCTCTGGCACTGGATCTTCCCACATTTAGCATCTCTGATTTCAAAAGAAAGGCTAAAGTCATTATTCCTGGCCTAAATGTAGATTAAAGCAGCAGGGCTGAGTCATTGTTAAATGAGCAGGCACCTCCCAGGAATTATCCCAAGAATAGTGTCTGAGGGATACTGCTGGGACCACCCCACAGTCCCCACGGATAGGGGTTGTCTCCCATGGATGGCCAACCTCAACAAAATCAGAAGTAAGACTAAGAATTTTTTCTCTTGATTAGAAAGCTACCTTTATCTTAGAGATTAAAAAACAAAAAAAACCCCAACTTTTCTGTTGCTTTGGAAGAATATCAACTAGATGTTTGAAAATGGTGAACTGAAAGCTTCAGCTGTAAAGGCTCCAAGTCCCACCAGCAGGCAGCTGCTTTCCCAGGAGGCAGAGAGGGAGGGAGTGAACCAACGCATGCATCAGTTTTATCTGCTGGCCCATCATTTTGGAACATATAAAACCTTCTTCTCCAGTGGGCAACTCTGGGCTGCCACTCTGCTCTGTACCTGAGGTCACACTTCCTGTAGTTGCCATAGATGTCCTTCCCACAGTTCCCATAGATGTCTCCTGCAGCATTGACCTTCTCAAAGCAGGCATCTGGTGCTGGCCGTGCCCCTGCACGGGAGAGACTCAAGTGGCTGCTCCATCTCACCCCATGCCAACCACTCACTTGTCCTTTTTCGTGGAATAGTTGGAGCATGGGAAATTTTTTTGCTGCCTCCTCCACGTGAGTAAGGCAGGAGAAAAGGCTCCTCAGACTCTGCTGACAGCAGGTATGGAAGAAGGCACTCCTGCCTTGCACAGGGCGAGGAGCAGCGGGGTGAGGAGTATCAGGAGTAAAACATTTTCTGGCTCAAAGGCCAGCATGTTTTGCTGCAAGCAGTGTCCTTACCAGGCCCCCAGAGCTGCACACACTGGTCCCTGTAGGTGAGGCACATGCCACTGTAGCAATAGGCCTTTCCTCCATCACAGGGAGCCCCATCGATCTGGTAGGAGTTGAGGGGGCAGAATGGAGACTCGCCTGTGCAATACTCTGGGAGGTCACAGTGCCCTGACTTCTCCCTGCAGAGGGTTCCTGGGGACATCAGCTAAAAAGAGACAGTGAAGAAAAAAATCCAGAATTATTACTTGGCTCCTCTGTGGTTTCATGTCTGTAGATAAGACAGAACTTGGTGTGTGTCACTTTGTCCTCCTTGTCTTGATTTTTGAGGTCAGCAGTGACTCGTGCTCTGGGACTTCATTAACTGGGTCAACTGTGTAGAATAAAACTGCTGACTGGATCCCTTCCCCGGGTGGCAATGAGATCATGCACAGAATGTAAGGCTGCCAGACCTCATGGGGACCCTGATCCATCTCACTGTACCCTAGGGTAGGATCCAATTTACCTGAGCCATTTCTGACAGATGTTTGTGTAATCTGGTCTCAAAACCTTCCCTGGCTGAGAAGTTTGTTTCTGTGTTTGCCTGTCATTTCTGCTGGAGACATTTTCCTGATGAATAACTTATGTCTCCCTCACGAGTTTACTCAGTTCATTCTTCTCTTGTCCACCACACACGTGGAGAACAAAAGGCATTCACAGTTACATCTGGGAGGTTGTTCCAAGTGAGTCCAGGTGCATTTCTGGAAATTGTTTTCCCCATGCTCAGGATAGGTCAGTAAGAGAATGCAGTCCATGTGCAAACATAAAGCTTAAGAGAAATGTTTGCCCATGTTCATTTTTGAGTTAATATGTTGTCAAATTTGAGATCTTTGGCTCCAAACCCAGAAACACATTTTAACCAGTCACTATAAGGAAAGCTGAGATTTAAAATTATACTCTTTGCTAGCAGTTCTTCAGCAAACACCTGAGCTGAAGGAATTCAGCTGCACCTCAGAAAAGCGGGTTCAGAGCAAACACAGCATCCAGCCTAATCCCTGGAGGAAGTGTTTGCTCCAAGAGCTCTGTCTAAATTTCCTCTAGAGCAAATGGAGAGAAAGATCAGCTCTGATTTATTCCCCACTGCTTAAGATAGGCAGTGTGACTTCACTCCAGCAGCATTCACAGGTCATGTTAAGATACCACAGGAGTCAATTTAATCAGCCAGGAGAAAGGACCCCACTAGTTTGATTACACCCATGGCTGTTGCGCCTAAAGAAAATTCAAACCAGTTGAGGAATTAAACCCCGTACTTGGCTGTGTTTTTTCCCCTTCCCCCTCTAGTTTTCAGACTCACACTTGCACCCCTGTTATTCCCCCTCCCCTTAGGAAACCCAGAGACCCCACCTTGCACTGATGGCAGCAGCTGCCATGGGCACACTCAGCACCAGGTTTCAGGGAGCAGGTCCTGGGGTCACAACAGGGGTTCCTGCAGTCCTGGAAGACAGTGAGTGCAGCAGAGTTCACAGGGCAGGTCTGAGGCTGGCACTGGTGACTTCTCACACACACAGGAACACAATCCCTCCCACGCTGTCTCATGTGCCCAGCACCAGCTGAATGCCAGCACTGCACTGCCACCCTCTGATGGGACACAACTGCTGGTGTTTATCACATCTGGAGAGTCTGGGCTGCTGGTTCCAGCCCCCTTTTCTCTTCTGAGGCAAAGGGTGGAAATGCAGGAGAGATGCAGTGCTGAGAGAAGTCCCATCCTTAACAGGAGTGGAGACATACGTAAAGTGATACTATATTTTAAACTGCAACATCTGGAAGAGTTTTTTCACTGAAAGGGTTGTTAAGCACTGGGATGGGCTGCCCAGGGACGTGGTGGAGTCACTGTCCCTGAAGGTATTCAAGATATTACTAGATTTGACATTCAGTTCTGTGTTTCAGTTGCCAAGGTGGTGATGGGTCACAGGTTGGACTTGATGATCTAGGAGATCTTTTTCAACCTAAATGAATCTGTGATTCTGTGACCTAAAATCACTTTTTCATCTCCTTTTTAAATGAAGTTTTAATCACCTCTGTTCAGCCCTGGACCACACCATCCCTGAGTTCTGGAGTGGATTGCACCACACACACTGTGAAGTCAGATGTAATATTTTAGAATCTTGATTTATATTTACATACAGGAAAGACATTTTTGTCTCCTGTACAAGGAAAAGCTAATTACAGATCATATAACCATATTTGCAAAATACATAATAAAAAAAAAAATGTTTCCCACTAAACCCAAGATAGTTGGATCTGAACAATTTTTACCTCCACCTCTCCACAGTCACACTCCTCTCCTTCTTCCAAGTAGCCATTTCCACATTTCCCTCCACCATACATTTTTTTGGTGTCTGGCATGTTGGAGAGACACATCCCTCCACCAGACTGCAGATACTTCTCCAGCTCTTGTCTGTTGCACTGGTTGAACACCTTGGGGAATGGGTGCCTGAATACAGACAGGGCAGAAGAACATGAAGGCAGGTCTGGGCAATGGCTTAGAGAAGCAAAAAGAAGAACATCCAAATCCTGAAAAGTGCCAAAGGACAGAGGAGTCTCCCTGAAATTCTTGGAGTTGTGCTAAAGCAGATTGTGATTTCCTGTGCCTGCACTACACTGAAGACAAGGTGAGACTGCACTGCAAGATGGTTTAGTAAAATAATGGCCTTACAAAATAAACTTTATAGAACCAAAATATGTTGTTACATTTGACTGTGATTGCTGACCTCTCCTCAATACTGGAGCTGTGGTTTATTCCTAACTGCTTGAACAAGCCTGAGAATCCAGCACTCGGCCTGTGAATAACTGCCTGTGAGCCTAACTGCTAAAAAGTATATTTCATTTCTCCTATCTACCACCTCATTTTGAAGAACATGAATATTTTTCGTCACGTGAATTATTATTTCTTATTTATTATGCTATAATGCCTGTGCACTCCACGTGTGGCTGTGCATGTGTGTGGATGTTGTGTGCTCTACTTTCGTGCCACTGTGCTTTCACTTCTCACCCAAATGATTTTGGAGGAAATGATTTACATAAAAG
Source organism: Sylvia atricapilla (assembly GCF_009819655.1). Classification (NCBI taxonomy): domain Eukaryota; kingdom Metazoa; phylum Chordata; class Aves; order Passeriformes; family Sylviidae; genus Sylvia; species Sylvia atricapilla. The sequence goes on from NC_089153.1 coordinate 14,137,408, forward strand.
AAGTTGCCCATGAGAAAAAAGAAAATCTGTTCAGATAGAGGAAGAGAAGATGGTGGATGTGGTTTTAAGCATATGGGTTTGTCTGGCATGTTTCGTGACTGAATGATAGAAATTTTTATTTCCTCATCCCAAACCATATTTTGAATTCCTATGGGCTCTAGAGCTTGCTTCCCCTTTCTCTCAAAGAGTTCTTTCCTGTTAAAACAGGCTCTCAGAAACTAAGGAGTATTCTTGAGAAAAGGGAACAGAAAAATTTTTTGCCAGATAGTTCAGAGCTTCACTTTTAAATGCTGCCATTACCTAATGCCAGTCTCAGGCAGGAATCAGTTCCTTGGGAATTAGCAAATTGCTACTGCTCCACGACCCAGGTTTGACCAGCAAATTATTGTCTATAAACACTGACTCCAGCGGGCAGCAACAAACCCACTTCCACCCTACATTTCTAGTTCTTACTCCACTCTTGTAACAAAGCCCATTTCATTCCTTCCTGGGCCCATGCAAGATGAACTCACCCAGTTGCAGAGGCCATGATGCAGCCCCCATCTGCTGCAGGGGTGGTACAGCAGCCAGCAGAATCGTGATTCATGCCAAAATTGTGTCCCATCTCGTGGGCAATGGTAGCAGCAACACCAATGGCATTATCAGAGTGGTCCTGTGCAAGGTCAAAGAGCCACGTCAGCATTTTACCTGTGCCTGTCCTGTGCTCCTCTGGGTCAGTGGGGTGAGATGTTTTCTCTTTAGTACATGTAGAAAATATCTACTAAAGGTATTCCTGCCTATAAGCAGGTGAGTGGAGAACTTCCCAGGGAATATTTTCTCCCTGGGCTTTAGGAGGCACCTACCCTATGTATTCACTGCTGGCAAGAAGCTTTATGCTGGGTATTGGCGATTACTTACCATGTTTACTCCTCCTGACTGGAAATCAGAGCACATGGCCATCACGGGAGCCAAGCCTACTGTGGTACCTTTGAAGGGCACACCCCTAAAATCAACCCAGAAAAAGCATGAAATGGCACTGAGGCACTCGAGGAGGCAGACAGAGAAATGCACCCTGCAGTGCACAGCTCCTTATACAATGTCAGGGGGAATCATTGTCTTTGTAGTGTCTGCCAGTGCAGGACATCACAGCAGAGCTACACAGCCTTAAGGTCTGTTTATCTTGGACTGATACTCTGCTTTATGGGCCAGCCAGACAATCCTATTTTTTATAATGGTTTGGTTCCAAAAAGTGTTCCTGCTGAGCTTTGCAACAAGCACAGAAAAGACTATTTCTGGATCCTTAGCTGAGTATTGTTTGTGAATACTTAATTTACCATAAACCTAATATTTGCCAGCTTGAGATTTGGGGACGAGAGAGAGTAGGAGGTAACACCTCTAAGGTGCAGCCATGCTCTGCTCCTGCCTCTGAGCTGGAATTTTGCACCACCCTGACAACATCTTTGAAATGAGAGCCCTGGATATTGTGCTCAGGACATGACCAGATGGAAAGGAAATATAGTAATGTTAAAGGAAAAAAAAAAAAAACCAACCAAACAAGGGAAAAGGCATTGTATCTCTGCATTTCAACCCTACAGGCCCTCTGACTCATCCTGGTGGATGAATTTCCACAGAAGAGGTAAGGAGATCTGAGAGCTGCTACAAGTCTTTCTTCCAATGCCATCTGCACTGCTGGCCAGGTACTGGCCCTGAAGGGATCAGTCACAGGCCATCCTCAGCTGGCTCCCAGCACCAGGGCTCTGTGTGTCAGTGGGATGGGTTAGGAGTGAATGCTTTCCACAAAAACCACCTTGAATGCTGGGAGGATATTGTGGTAAAAACTGATTTCTCACCCAACCCACTTGTCATAAACAGGAGAAATGAGCTTACGTGATTAGTTGGGCATTATCGTGTTTTCTGTGCAGCCTCTCTTTGCTGCTCCAGGCCAGAAAGGACTTGAGGGTGGAGTAAGGATTCTCTGTTACATCACATTTATCCCCATAATTCCAGATCTCCAGCCCCACCAAAGCTATACGGATATTCAAGGCCCTGTAAAACTAAGACACAGAAAAGAAAAGAGATGATAAAATGAACATGACAAAGTTATTTTGCTGTATTTTAAATCTTGAATATATGCTGTTAATTGCTACTAGAGATCCACATGTCCAGAGAAGATGCTTCATCTGGAAATTAATTTCAGCTTAGTGCTGAGCTCTGCAGACAGATATGTGCAACCACCCAAAAATCTAAACTTGACTGAAATAGAGCCACTGAGCTTCCATTTTTTAATGAATGGCAAAGACTTAATCTGAAGAAACAAAGACTGGAGACTGACAACGCATTTCATCTTCCAATATTTCAAAATTCCTGAAAAGAGTAAGGAAATAATCTTCTGCCCATGTCAAGTACAAACAGGAGAAGCATTCATGGGTAGTGGGGTGAGAGGAGTGGTGGAAGGAGTTTAGGGAGAGCAGAAAGGAAGTAGATCTGAAAAACAAGGAAGTTTTACTTCAGCAGTACTAGATACCACTGCAGGGAGATTTCTGAAGGCTCCTTCCAGCTCTACTTCCCAGGTTTTCTACCATTTCAAGTGAATACCTCAGTCCCTTTTCAAAAGTCATTACTTAGGTAACAGTGTTTACAGAGATGTAGTAAAACACAAGATGCTCATGCTGGCTCCAAGGGAAGGAATGAAGATCCCCTCACCCTGTTGTGGATTTGGAACAGCACAATGGTTTGGCAGAGGCTCTCCCTAAGTCACTGGGGAGAACTTCCAAAATATTATTCTCTCTCCCAAAAAGCCAGCCTTCCTCTGGTCCAATTAATTCTCATATTTCATGATCTGGGCTTTGCCTTCCTCCTATCACACACACCCAATCTCACCTTATCTACGTAATTAGCAGCTTCCACTAATTTTTGCCTCGTTGCATCAACGCTGAAGTGATGTTTCTGGAACTGAACAAAATGAACAGGTCAGGCAGCACAAAGGCAACTACAAAAACCTGAAATGTGTTAAAATGAGCCACATTATTCTGGAAATAAGAAGCTAACTATGAAGGGAAGTCTCCCTGCACTGCATATCTGACTTTAAACTCACCTATACATATGAGTACAGAATTCTTGTCTGGCACCCCATCACTGTGCACAGTGCAGCAACCCAAACTTATCAGTGCCCCTAGAGCCAGGGGCTGACAAAGAACTGGCAAAAGTGCCAGATAAAATGTGTGATAACAGGACTTCATGTCTGAGGTCAAGGACCTCTCACCACATCTCACTCATCCAACTAATTTGCCTGTACTAAACCACCTGGCAATTAAAGAGTTAATTTTAGCAAACTGTTTGGTTTGAAGAGTTAAAGTGGCAAAATGTTCATATTTTTGTTTAACAGATGAAAAACCCAGGACTTTTCCTCTAATGAGGGACTCAGCAAAGAAAGGGCAGTTAACAACAACCCTGTGAGACTCTGTCCCAGTTTGTCTGATCAAATGGTGAACAACATATGGCAGTTCCTGGGTATTATGTGTTTTCTCAGTTTCCCTGGTGTCCTGCTGCCTAACAGAGAAACCAAAATAGGTTCTGCCTCTTTAGCTTTGTTCAGAATAAATTATAGCCCAGAGCACTGTGTGGTTTTTTCCCCACTGGAGTTTCAAGCTGTAAATTATGGATAGGACCAGCCTGGCTCCCGTCAGTGCTGGAGATTAAACAATCAGGACAGCACTGTGTGGTTTGCACTGTCAGTGTGTCTGGCCTGCTGTCCAGGCTGGGGGTGGGGGAGGGATTGCTGACTTCACTCAGCTTTTCCCAGACCTACCCTGTGATCTGGAGCCTTAAAAATGTATATTTATATATCTGCTAGCAGCTCAGAGCAGAGCATAACCATGGTTATCTTCTCTAGAGATTAAGTGTACTGCAGTTAGAAGCACATCACTCCTGGAAACCCCGAAATTTCCCTCTTCTGAAGGCAAATTGTCCCAGCCATAACTAGAACAGACCACTGCTACCCTGGGAGACCAGAACTGACCCTCAGCCCTCATCCAAATGTGCATCTGTCCCTGGGCAGTGGTGGCTGCCAGGACAAAAGTGACCAAGGCACAGCTCTCCCTGTCTGCTGAGAACCATCGGGATTGCAAGAGAAAACTTGCTGACCCCCAGCAGCCCTCCCTGCCCCAGGAGATGCTGCAGGTGGGATGTTCTGTGCCCAATGCTCCCTGGGTACAAAAAATCCCTCTTACCTCTGCATAATCAGCCACGAGCAGCAGCTCCACGTACTTTGTAGCCTGCAGAGTGTCCCGTTTTACCTGCAGCAGCAGCCACACAGGTTATTGGGTTAATCCCCCAATATTCCCCAATAAATTCTTCACAAAACACAGGTAAAGGTCATTTTTCCCAGTTTGTGTCTCACTGGCCATTCACCCCACCCCATCACACACAGGGACCTCCCAATGTGATTGATTTAGGACAACCAAGGTCAGAATAGCTACAGCAAGTGCCCACAAGCCTGTCCTCAACCCACCTTCTGTTCCCATATTGGATGCAGGAACAGCTACAGCCCACCACAGCCCCCAACACTCATTTATTTTTCTGCTGGAGACAGTATTTCACAACCAGCTTGCTGCAAACCCTCCTAAATGTTCTCCATTTCACTTTCTCAGCTATGCTCCTAGGGAACAGCAGGGCTGGGAACAAGTGGGATATTTGGAGCATCATGCCTGGACTCAGGCTGAGCCCTGCTCACCCTCTGGCCTGGTGATTTCATCACAGTTGTGAAGTCCCTGAGCCAATCTTCTGCTGCATGCCCAGTGCCCTGGTAGGCACAGGCTCCTCTCTGCAGCCTCAGGTTGTCCACCCTGTAAATCAAGTGCTGGTTTGGGCTGTCAGGATCTGGCTCCAAGATATAACTGGAATTGCTGCTCAATACGATAAGTCCTCTGTTGAAACGGGAAGCAATAAAAGGGAAAGTTAATTACTATCACAGCAACTGGAGATAAATCCTTCTGCTGCTGCTGAGCTCTCATCTGACTCTGGCAAGGCATTTATCCTTACCAGGCCAGTCAGTTCATTAATAAAAATGGTGGTAATATTTTGAGTTCAGAGGGGGAAATCCCTGAGCTTCCATATATTAAAATCCATTCAGTGGGCCTCAGACATTGAGGGGCTGTTGGAGGATGTGCTGCAACCTGAGAAGTTTAACTCACAGCTTTTTCTTTAGGGCCAGAGGAAGCTTTTCTACCAATAGAAGAAATTTGCCTTTAACAGACCTGTCCTGAAAAATGCAAAGACTTTGTTTATCAACAGGAAAAGCAGAGTTCTCTCTGGGTCATGCACATTCTGAGATGTTTCTAGTTTTCTCAATGAGCATCTAACAGCCAGGAGAGATGGAAATCTGTGTGTGATGTCCTCTAGAAGATGTGTGGCTTGATGGCACCCACAGCGTGCAGCTCAGAGTGAGAACAGCCACGTGTGCTCAGCTCCTGTGCCTCTCCAGCAGTTAGAAAAAGATATCAAAGAGCTGCCAACAGATACTGACAGCTCAGGGGTGCAGGAACCCTCTGAACAGGCACACTGAACATCTCTGCTCCTCTGGAGCTGGAAAGCAGAGCCCAGGAAAACACAGGCTGGCAGAAGCATGGCACACCCGTGACTGCTTTTGCTTTTGGAGTATTTATTGCAAGCCACAGGTGGCTGCGCTGTCCTGTTTATCTCACTGGGCCCTTTGGGCTGTGCTGCACTCACCAAGATGTCTCAGGTTTGTTTTGGCAGGGGCTGTTTCCTGGCTGGAGCCAGTCCCACCAGCACAGCTTCCAGCCGGGCTCCAGAGCAGATGACCACCAATGTCAACAAAGCCCGTGTGATGTTTTGGAAACAAACTCTGAGGTGGTGTAAATGAATGTAGCTCCTTGGCCACAACAAACTGCTTCATGTACTCCTGGCTGAGGATACAGACCCCCTTTTCCAGCCAAAGGCTCCATTACAACCCAAAATAAAGGTTTCACACACACAGCTCTGGCATCGTCTGGGGACAGAGCAGAGAGCAGGGCTCCCAACCCAGGAGGGAGCTCAGACTTGAAGGCTTTGCCCCCAAACACACAGAAGATTTCCAGCTGTGACAGGCTGGGAGAAGGTTTCTGCACAAGCATGGAGCTCTGGGCTGGGACACGGTGAACCCTGTCCCTGACTGTGACAGACACAGCCCCGAGCCACTGACAGGAGTTTTGCTGCAGTGGCCTCAAGTTAAACTCAGTCATTGCACCGGTCCACACTGGCAGCACACAGGGGAAAGGGTCCTGCAGCTGCTTGGGAGGCCATGGCTACCAGTGATACCCCAATTCCTGCATTTTCCCCAGCGTGCCTCTTTTTAGGCCCTTTTTATGCTTTTTGAGAGCTGGTCCATCCACTCGGAGTGACACAGGGCAGCCAGGCTGCTGGGAGCAGGGCTGGGCTGTCAACACCTGAGCAGAGGCATCCCGGGGACATCCCAGGGACATTCCCGAGGACATCCCAGGGACATCCCAGGTTCCCGCACCTCACCGCACTCACCGCAGCCCCCGGCAGGTGCTGAGCGTGACGCTGGAGCGCTCCCAGCCGCGCACGACGCCGTGGTAAAAGCAATGCTCCTGCAAGGCAGAGGGAGGCAGGGTTGGAGCTGCACAAAGAGGATGGACACGGCTCTATGTGCTATATTTAGGCGCTGCCAACGCTCCGGGAATTGTTGCCTTCTGGCTGCTTTTGGCAGCTGATTTTCACCGCTGCATCTCCGTGACTCCGCAGCGAAATTCGCCCTTTCAGCTGCTCGTGTGCCAGAGCATCCATCAGCTCCTTGTTGCCAGCGAAAATCGGGAGGTTTGAATCCCCAAGGAGAGGACTCGGATGGCTGCAGCACTGGGGCAGACCCAAACCTTCCTGCCTGTCACAGGAGGTGCCCATCGATGGCAGCTGGCCCCGGGTCACCCCCCAAGGGATGTGACTTCAGCCCCAGAGAGGGTGACACCGTGGGCAGTGACAAAAGCCGCCTCTGGCTGGGAGAAGGGGTAGAAATGCCAACACATTCATCATATCCCTTCCCCTCACCCCGGGGCAGCAGTAGGAAAGATGATCTCATGGGGATTTTATCTCTTATTTTTGCTTTGTGGCCAATGCACATCTTTGTGCTGCTGCAGCAGAGCCAGCCAAGCCTGTGTGAGATCAGTAATTTGGGGGGTTTTTAGGACCAGGAGCTGGCTTATAGGGGCTGTGTTCCCCAAAGGCTGGGAAGGTTCCTGGTGTGGGGAACCTGGTGGCAAAACAAAAGAAAGAGGGTGAGCAGTGTGAGGAATAAACAATTCCCCAGCACCCAGAGAGAGGGGAGCAATGCTGGCAGCTGACCTTGGCTCTCATAAGAGAGCTCAGGCAAAACAGAAAGATGTTTTTACCATTTTTGGGGGATGGAGCAGCTTTCCCACTGCAACCTCCCAGAACAGAAAGCTGGACTGCCCTCCCCTTTAGCTTAAAGCTGTGGGGATCTGTGCCCTCAAAAAACAAAACAAAACAAAAAGGCTCAGGAGGAAGAGGGAAGAGGTTCACCTGCTTCTCCAAGCCCCAGCCTGGTGTCCCATGCAGGCACAGGCAGGAGGGATCTCTGCACTCACCGTGTGGCTCAGGGGGGTGCTCTGGGCTTGGCCAGTCTGGTTGTAGTGGGTCTCAGTGTAGCCTGGTGCAAAGAGGTTTCTGCAGGCACAGTGGAAGGGGTGAAAGAAAAGTAAATTTAAAAATCATGATGATAAGACCTTTCTTTTGACCTGGATTTCTGCTTCTTAGGGGTGCTGGAAAATCAGCTAGATCCAGCTCTTTCTGAAGTCAGTGTAAATATTCCTGCTGCTGTGAACCACTGGTGTGGATTTGGGGCAGACAGTGTTTTTTTACCTGTAGTGTGAAACCACCCGAGGGGGCAGGTGAGAGACAGGGATTCACAGGACACCAGCTGTGCTGTCTCTGCACTCTGCTCTCCCTCCTCCCTTCAGGGAGCAGGGGCAGCTCCTGGTGGCCCAGGAGCCTTGGGATCCATGGCAGGAGCATCCCCATGGGCTGTGCTACCTGTGCAGAGCACGCTGTGAGGGCAGAGGGTCAGAAGGGGGGAGCACAGCTGACCTTGCCACTTCCATCTCCCCGCTGCCCTGGCAGGAGCTGAGCACCTCCCACAAAGCACATCTGCTCCTGGAAGGGCCCCACAAGCCATCTAAGTGCTCTTTCAAGCCATTTATTAAATTAAAACAATAACAGAGAGACTGGCCCTGAGTTCAATTAGGCACCAAGATCCAGTTCCAACAGCTCCAAGTGAGCAATTCAATTTTTAAATGAGGACTTTTAAAGACCCAGCATCCCAACCCAATCACTCACCCTTCATGGGTACAAGTCTCTGTGCAAAGTTTCTTTCTGTTGCCAGATTATGCCCCAGATATAGTGGGATTAAATTCAAAGCACTAAGTCCAGCATAGCAAACACAACACAGGTCACTTCAGGACACATCTGGGTGTTGGTGTGAGTCCTCAGCTCAAACCCAGACTGTCTCCACTGCCCAAATCTGAGTACAATCATAAATCAATCTCTATCTGTGTCTCAACTGCTGCCCAGAAGCTGGTTCACATCTTTATTGCAGGAAAATGCTGATTCCCCCAATTTGAATTTGTTCATGTCATTCCCATGTACACAATATTCTTCCTGTCTTCAACCCAGCATCAGACCAAAAGTCTATAAAAGGAGCTCCTGTGCACTGAATAGAAAGCATTTTGATTTTGTTCCAGAGGAAACAGCCTTCTCCTTCTTTTTAAACATCTGCATTTGCTAAACAGTGATGTAAAAAGTAAAGCAAGTCCAAATCTGGGCCAAACCAAGAAGGTCATATCCTGTGTCCATCTCAGCAGCCATAAAATGTAGGTTTAAAGCAGTTTTTAAAAACAATAGTTTGTCTTGCAAAAAATCTGGAGAAAGATCACAGAGCATGAACACACTCCTGCAGCCACCCCAGGGTGCTGTCAGGCCACCAAAGTGCCACATTTGCCGTCCATGAGGATGCCACATGCACCCTGGGCAATGGGTCGTCAGATGCAGCTGCAGCTCAATCCCTTTGCATCCTTGTTTAAAACATGTCATGCACCAGATTTTAGAACTGAACTGCTAGAAAATAGGAAAAGAAGTTTTCTTTCCTTTGCCTGATTTCTTTAAGATGGATGAAGAAAGCTGTATCACAAGCAAACACAAAGATTTTTCCATCTTGGCTTTTGATACCTGTCAGTCAGATCTTATCAACCTTGAAAGCATCCCTGTTTAAAAAAGGGAATGGGTGCCTGTGGTATCGAATTAAATTACACCAAAACAAAGGGAAACAAACCCTTTTATCAGTGTTTGAAAGTGCTCCACCCACCTGGCACCCAAAGGCTCAGACTGCTCAGTACCCACAGCTTAACAACAGACAACTGTGCCACGGCTGTGTTTGATAGCATGTGATGTCAGGAAAACAGCAGCTTTCATCTCCACTTTTAAAGTTCAGCACTGCCCAGAAAGGCTCATTCTGTGTCTTTCTGATGTGTTAATTCTTATCACCAGATGCTGTCAGTGATCAGAAGGCGAAGTTGCTGCCTTCAGCTGGCCCAGGTCTGTAAACCCAAGATAAGCAACATCCCGTAGAACATAACTCCCTTCATCTCCCTGACTGCAGCGGCTTGCTCAGCAAGGGTGCAAGAAACAAATATTTAATCAACAGATTGCATTAACTGGCAGGAAATTGCCTTGAGCAGTGGTCTGGCAGGTATCTGGTCTGTGTCAGGGGCAGCCAGTGAAGCAGTGTCATCTGCCCTGGGCTGTTAAAGCCAGACACCAGCCCGTGGATTTCCAGTAGCTGAGCCTTTGCACAGCCTGCTTGTTTCATCCCCAAACAAGCACGCTTGTGTTTTCCTCCTGCTCCTTTATTCTTGGAAAGCATTAGCCATGAATAGCCACTTGATCTCCCCTTCAGCACTGCCCAGGAGGCTCCTCAGAGCTGTGATTCCTGCCCAGCACCAGAGCCAAGGGCACAGGATGAGGCCACACAGCCCAAGGGGCGTGCACATCCCTTCCCACTTGCACACTCAGGCTCCAGCCCCTTCCTAGAGTGGATCAAGGAGCTCTGCCTGAATTTTTAGGGACAGCTGAAAGCCTGTGTCGTCTCTATGCTGCAACTTCCAAGCCTCTCTGCACCAGTTGATTCTTACACTACACCACAGGGTGTCTAAGAAAAGTCCAGTTTCTTGTTCTGAGCTTGGAACAGTAATATTTTGAAGACAGTCCCCAGCCTCAATGCAGGGAGGGCCTGGGGCTCTTGCAGAAAGGGTTATCACAGGGGATTGCACAGGGTGTGGTGGGGAGGGCAGTGAGGAAAGAGGAAAAACAACAAAACATCTTGCAACACTCTCGGTGTCTTATTTTGAGCCCAAATGACTTCTTTAGCAACCACCAAGTTTTCCACCAAACTGCAAATAACCAGCAAACAAACCTTCTAGTCACCAAGAGTACACCAGAGTTATCGGCCAGTCTTGACTCTCTTTTTCACGTGTACCAGCTGTTGGATAAACAGCAGAGAAACACCCATACCCCAAAACCTTCTCTGCCATCATCCAGGACAGACAGCAGGACAACATCCCTGCCAGGCTGAACAGCTGATTCCAGGGCAGCTCAGTCCTGCAAAGCACTGATGGAAGTTTCCAGAAGAACACAGAGTTCACCTCCTTGCTGGAGAAGGAAAGTCTGGAAAAATGGGACAATTTGATTCTTTCTTCTCAGTTACATTTCATGGTTCAGTGACCACTTCTCCAGCAGCTCACGCTGAAGCTGCAAAAATCTGGATGCAGAATAACATCACTGAAAGGCTTCTGAGATCCAGTCAGGCAGCTGGCAGATCACTAGCACACATCATCTTCCTAAAAGGCAGCACAGAGCCTCTCATTAGAGGAGTTATCAGCATGAAGAATTGATGAAGTCAGAGAAAAAGCTGGTTTGGGATGGGAGCAGTCTCCTTTGCTAAGGCTGGACAGCAGCTGCAGCCAGTTTGGGGCCAGGGAAAGCTGCACACGAGCATTTGGGATGCTCCAGAGGAGCCTCACACCTTTCCAACAGGGACCAGCTTTCGGCAAGATCAGTCAGTCCCCAAGATCCAGCTCAGCCTCCAGGCCCAGGGTGGGACAGCCTGCTCTTGGCAGGATTTGTTCCCCAGAAAGCCTTGGGAGCCAGGTTGAGCACAAGAGAGGAAGGGAGAGTGGCTCGGTGCCATCATGTACAGATGGCCTGAGCCGGTTCCTGCTGATGGCTGTCCTGCTCCCCCTCCAGCCTGTCAATGATATCATTGTTTGACACAAAACCCTCCTCCCTGTGCTGCTCCCTGCCCTGACACAGGGCAGCCTGGCTCTGCTGGGACACTGTGCCAGGGGGTCACATACTTCACTCATGAGCTGAGATGGTTCTCAACAGGAGAGGCGGGCGAAGGGCTCGGGGCAAACCCAGCTCTCCTGGCAGCAGCTGCCCCTGTAGCACTGGGGATGGGGAAAGGACGTGGCTTCCAGCTCATCTGGCCACTGCTGAGGAGCAGAGAAGCAGCTGGGGGAAGAGGGGCTGCATAGCACAGCCAAACACTCCCAAAAGCAGCAGAGGCAAAGCTGGGGCCCTGCTCGCATGACCATGTCCTCTTGAGGGAGTGCACATTTCCCAGCTGCTCTAAAGAACCTCACCCCTATTTTCCTGATAAATGGGAGCAGTTTTGACTATAAAACATCGTTTGTCAGCACAAGCCTAAGGGGAGCTCAGGGCTGCCATGAACACACTCAGTTTCACCAGCCTGAGATTACCCACAGGCACCCAGAGTGCCCCAGCAGCATTCTGATGTTCTTACTAATTAAAGCAAGAAGGACTTTTAATAATTTGATCCCATCAGCAACTCTGTTAGGGTTCATTTTACAGAGGGGCTAGTCTGTATGGACAGCTGCCAGCTCAGAAACACCCAGCAGTATCTAGGAGATGGACATGGTTTTTATTTCCTCCCAAAAACAAAGGCCAAATGGCCCATGAAGCTCTCATGAGAAACACTGACATTGATTTTTCAGTCATGGGACCAAGAAAAGTGAAGCCTGCAGTCTCTTACATCTCTTTCCCTGTCCCTTTCCTCAAATCACAATAAATCTGTCCAGCCAGGCTGCCAGCAGCTGGGGGTGGAGGGAATTGATTTTCCCAAGAAACTTTAGACATGAGATTTCCATCGACAATTTGTGGTCCCACTCCATTGCCTCTCGACAGGATCCAAGTAGGGTAAGAAGGGGAATGTGAACTCTTGCCTCTCAGTCACATAAATGTTCCCTAAAGCCAGAATTTATTATCAAAACCTGAAGTGGCCCCATTTTGAACATCACCAACACATGACTCATGACAACACAGGCAGGCCTGCTTTCCATATCCACCACTAGTGGGAAATGGGAGATTTCAAGCCCCTGGAATATTGCAGTCAAAACCTGGCACTTCATAAAACCAATGAAATCCAATTTTTTTTTTTTTTTGTGAGTTCCAACCAGATGAATCCTGGAGCTCTTAAGCTCCCTTCCTCTAGAGCTTTTGCTAAGAACCTTTATTGTGTAAACACAGCAGTTTGGAAGGAAAAAGTGGCTTCCCAGCTATTGAGGTGGAACTAAACAAGCCATTTGTAAGGTCTGGGAAAGCATCATAGACTAAAGACTCTCCATCCCCTTCTCCCACCCACATCATCTGTGACATTCACTGTGTAAATTATGTTACAGCAAGATTTGTCACACAGACCCTTGACTTACCAATAGGAACCATAAAGGTTGCCTGGAGAGGAAAAAGGAAATGAAATAAATGGAAAACTGGCTGATAATGAGCCAGCACACAGAAGATTTAAAATGCTTCATTTTCCTGTCTCTTCCTCTCTGCCCCACACAGAGGAATCGCTGAATATCCTGAGGGGATCAGGAAGCTGAAAAGCAGCTGTGGCTTTCCAGGTCCCAGCCCTGTTTTTTTCTGATGATTCCAGGAGACAGTAGAGCAGGATAAACTCAATTTCCCCCCTTTGCCTAACCCTTAACCCCTGCCCATGAAGGAAGCCCATTAGACATTGATGATGTGTAGCCCATCAGTGGAATAATCTCATATATCCTTCCTGCTCCGAAACGGGCAGCAACTTCCTCACTCAGTTGGTAGGAGAGGCCCTGGAAATGTGCAAAGGCAGGAAACACTGGAATACAACTGACACACAGATCATTTACTGCTCTACTGAGAGCACCAGGCTGGGTGGGAGCACTTGTCACCTACCCAGGCAAGGCCAGCAGAGCTTGGAAATGATACTGCTCCCTATCAGAGTGGCCTAAAAACAATTTTCTGTTGGCTCCTGAGGTCAGAGCAGGTGAGCTCTGGACCCTCCTTTGCAGGCAGCTCCTGCACATCTCCACTGGGGCTCTGCCACCCAGTGCAGTGGCCAGAATCAGCAGCTGAAACAGCCCCAGGCTGTACCAGGAATTCATCCACAGGGACAGCCTCTGGAGAAACCTCCAAAACCCTTGGCAGCTGAGAGGGCTTTTCCCAAGTCTGTTCTTGAGGAAAGAAGAGGAAGAGAAGAGGAAGAGAAGAGGAAGAGAAGAGGAAGAGAAGAGGAAGAGAAGAGGAAGAGAAGAGGAAGAGAAGAGGAAGAGAAGAGGAAGAGAAGAGGTCTTTTTGCTCCCTTTCCTTCACTGAGAAGACAAATTCCATGCAGGTTTCTGCTGTGCAAATGGGAGCTCCCCACTAAGAAAAGGCTCACACTAGGCAGTGCTGCCACACACATTGAGAGGCTCTCAGCCTGTCCCTGCTTGGCTCAAAGCTGCTTTTTATTAACAAATGCAAATGCCTTTTAAAAAAAAAAGTCACTTTTCATCCAAGGTTTGCAACTCAGATTCTTCCGCTCCTAAGCCCCAGCCAAATTTAAAGCTGCTTTATAGGCAACTCTCCATATATTTGTTGTTTGTGCAGCTTTCCAATCCCACAGCTGCAGGACACGGATTTGAGTCATTTCAAACAAGCCAGAGTCATTTGAGCGATATATTTTGTCATTATATTGAAATTTTAGCGTGTCATGAACTCTGAAACTCCAGTGTGCTTCGGACTTCTTATCAAATTCCTGGACAGGAAATAATGCAATATTATGCTAACTGCTAATGCAATAATTGTATTTACAGATATATGAAGCCCAAATGCAGATGTGTGATGGGCTTATTACAAAACACTGGGTTGGGTACAGCTCTGAAGCAAGACATGAAATCATTTCTGTGTTTCACCTCTGTGGATGAACACGGTGTCCTTTTCATATGGAATATGAAATTGGGTGGTGTGAACATTTCTTCCATATATTGAAACTAGAATGTTTCTTCCAAAGTTAGTGCATCCCTACCAAAGTACAGACTATGACACTTCCCCACTTTTCAAAGCAATTTTACCAGAAAGAGAGTGGAGAATGTGCAATAAGGCTGCCTAATCCACCAATAACATAATTTGAACTGGTTTCAGTGGCTTGGCGTATCTCCTTTCTAGTTTTGGGAACCGCTGGGCAAATCATATCCCAACCAAACCCAAATTATGCCAATCATTTCATGCTTTCCTTGAATTGATTGGAGTCTGGGACATGGATCCAAGATTAAAATGTGGGTCAGGTGGGTGAATTCACCTGCCTGTGCTGAGCCCAGGGACAGAGGGGGGAGCACAGCACCAACCTCAGCAGCAAAGCTGGTTCCCAAAGCCTCCTCTAAACTGGAGCAATTAAATAGCCCAGTACTCTGAGGCTCGTTTTAGTTTAAAAAGCCTCAAGTACCTTCCTTGAAGTTGCAGTTCTCTTATGCCCATTTTGATACAAATCTGCTCCTGGAGCTTGGTTGTACAGCTTTGAGGGGACACTTCCCACTTGGGGGACTTCACTTCCTCTCCTACTGCCCAGGCAGCCAACTCTTCCCAGAACAAGTCCTGGATGCTGCAGCTACTCAGCACCCCAAACCTCCAGAACCTCAGCTTCCCCTGTAAGACAAGCAAGAGCGGTAATGAGCTCCTGGCCATGTGTCACACTCTTCAACAACGAGAAGAGGTTTGTCTCCACTTAAAAGTGCTCTGTGGATGCTGATAAATACACAGAGATCCCAGGGACTTCATCATTCCTCTTTCAATTTAAGTCTCTAAACTACTTCAGCATTTTTACAAGTTTCTGAGAAGTGGAGCCTTTTCGCTTACTGCATTTGGGGATTGTACCATCACCTTTCTTGAGCAAGGACTTGAGGCCTGGCAAGATTCCCACATGAAGCACTGCTATCTATGAATCGCCTGCATTTTCCACAGAAAATAAAAATTAAAAGTTCCAAACCAGTTGCTTTGTTTCATCAGCACTTGTAAAGGAGATCCATCCTGCAGTGGAAGTGTGTGCACACACATCCAAGCCTGTGTGTATACATCTCAATGAATGAAAATGTATTTCAGGAAACAAACACAATAGGAACCTTCTATTATTATAACCCTGTTTACTAACACCAGCAAAGGGTTTTTCTGTGCTGGAAATAGAAAATCCTGTGAGCACCTGGAGCTTACATCACTGTGTTTGGAGCTCAGCGAGGACCCTTTCTCTGGCCATCTTCTGCTGTGCCAGAAATATTCACCTTTGCATAGCAACTGCAGAGTCAGCAAGGCGTGGCAGTCCTGGAAGGAGACCCCCAGCAGCAGCAGGGGTTGTGCTGCTTCCAGGCTCAGTTCAGACCTGGCACAGTACCACTGTCACCAGCAGCAGCCAATCCTCCAGACAGGGCTGCCTTGGCAGTGCTCACGGTGCCTGGCCTTACTTTCCCGGCTAAAACATGCTAAAAACCACTGAATTTAGAGCTTTTTCTGTTTAGTTCTACACAGGTGCATGACTGCCTGTGAAAAGCATCCAGTTTTTGTGGCACTGGAACTCCCAGTAGCTTTTATGACTTTTTACAGAAAACGCCTCATCTTCTATCAGCCATCACATTTCAGGTTTTACTGCAGACAGTGACAAAAATAATCTGCTTTTCCTCCAAAACACCCTGAATATCATTTAGGCCTCTGCACAGCCATCAGAACTAGCAAGATCTTCACTCTTTCAGGAGGAAAGCTGAGCCCTCCATCTCTGTGGTTGGGATGTCCATAAAATACATTTGAAATATAACTAGGGTCATTATTCCAAGGTTATTATTCCTACTGATTCTAGCAGACAAACATTTGGTTGTATTCCCATAGATAAATCTTCAAACCCATCTAAAAACAAATAAAACACCAACAGTGCAAGTGGACTGCTGAGCAAAGACAAGCTTCTTGCAGCTAAATTCCCAGCTGCTATTCCACTACTGGAAACTAATGTACTCACAGGGCAGAGGGGCTCTGGGGTGGCCTCCAGACCAGAATCTTCTCCCTACCTCAATCTCCTGCAGCTTCAGCTGAATTCAATATGCAGCACACCCTATGACAGCACACAGCATTGCTCTCTCATGCCTGAGAGGAGGTTGCATTTCAGTTAATGCAAAAACAATTTCTCAGTCTGCTTTAGCATGAAGGGCACTAATGGAATTGAAACTGTCAGATCATTTCTCCTAGGAAGCAGAGCAGGACCTCTTTGGATCACAGCAAATGAAATCCTCATTAGAGTCACACTGACTCTA
This sequence comes from Sylvia atricapilla, assembly GCF_009819655.1. Lineage (NCBI taxonomy): Eukaryota > Metazoa > Chordata > Aves > Passeriformes > Sylviidae > Sylvia > Sylvia atricapilla. The sequence goes on from NC_089153.1 coordinate 14,154,078, forward strand.
AAGCACTGAGCCATTTGGTAAGTAGGGAGCTTCATATCAGCAATATTTTCCAGTTAATGTAGGAAGAATTATGATGCAAAAATAAGTTTACACACTGAAGGCCAGGTCACCATCTGGTTTTTTGCTGACAAAGCTCTACTATAGTGTGCTGTTTGACTGATTAACATCTGAGGAGACTCAGAATAGCCTTGAAATCCAGTGAAAGACTTCCCCATCCTGTCTTTATCAAAAGCCTGTTGGAGTTAGTGCAGGTTTTCCTGTTGATCTCACTATAGTCATTATTATTTAAGTGAGATCACACTTACCTATTTTTCTCCAGTTCCAAGACGAGTTCCTGACCTTCTGCCTTTACTGTAACTTCAGCTCGGGGTGGATGCTGCAGGAGACAGGGTGCCTGTTACTCATCCATCATAATTATGAACACGTCCACAAACACAAACTGGAAATTGCAGCTGCCCTTAAACCACCCCTTGCCTTCCTCCTGCTTCAGACCTGGAGTGATGGGGAAGGGAAGGGATGCACCACGGTGGCTCCCAGCTCCAGGCACGCTGCTGCATCCCATAGCCAGGAAGCAGTACAGGCATCTGCTGGGATGCTGTACCTGAGCTGGAGACACCAGCGGGTGTCTTAGGAGGAATAAAGTGCTCAGGAGAGGCAAGTCCTGGTGCTGGAGTGCTTGGAGGTGCACTTGGATGGGAAGAGCTCCCTGCTCCCCCCTCTGCTGTAGACTGTGCTCAGCAGAGCATCACAGGACAGCCCAGCTTGCCCCAGGGGTTGAAGAGTCAAATATCTGAGTTAACCAAAGCTGCCTTTGTTGTCACAGCAGAAAGACATTTTTAGGAGCCTGTTTCAGGAGGAGAGGAATCACGCCTCTTCCAGAGATTTTCACCTTGTTCCTTTACTTGTAGAAAGTGCCAGTAAAAGGCAGGGAACAAACAGAGACCCTTGGATGCCTTCAGACTCCAGCCATTGCACAGAGAGTATTTCAGGGCCTGCTGGTTTGAACAGAATGCACCACAGTTTCTTAGTGCAATGGCAAATGCATACACTAACCCAACATTTTAAAAAAATAATCATTCCAGAGACTTAAAGCAGAGAATAAGGTTTCTAAAGAAGCAACTACAAGAGGCTCTGAGGTCTTTAGTTTTACCTCTCTCAAAACAGAACAACTACCTAAAGTCTGCTTGGGGTTTCCAAGTCTGAATGTTTTCTTGTAGAGAAAATGGATGAACAAATTCCCCAGAAGAGAAATAACTCACATTAATATAACAATGCACTTTATTCAGCTGGAAGAAAAAAAGAAATCATGAGGGTTGGTGAAATTATTAACCCATAGTATTTTCTAATTCAGTGTTGGGGGAGACTTTGCAGGACAGAACATTGAAAGTGAAAGAAAGCAAGGCTGACTGAATGAGACGTTCTGTCAGCCCGGAGATATGCTCTTGCCAGTTCAGCAAATACAAATATCTCTTTTCATAAGCTCCCTGCTCATATTCTGGATTTTGCTCATCCTTCCACCAGTTTCCAGGACGTGGCATTAGGCCCACGCAGATGATGCAAAACAAGTTAATGCATTTAGGATACACAAAAATGATAATTGCAAGAGGCAGAGCTGCTTTTACTAAATCAAGGTGCTCAATTCATCTCAGGGTAGGTCTGTGCTCCACTCACTAACATGAAAGCACTGTAAGTTGCCTTGCCTGTGGCTGAGGGTCTCCATCACCACAAAATCTCTTCACAAAGGTTGTGCAAACATCATTATTAGTAATATCACCCTCCCTTCTCCTTCAGTAATCCCACTGCTTCAGTCCATCAATTGCTGTGTAAATGAAATATCCCAGCTGTACATAAGCTTTGCTAATGCTCATTTCAGAGCCAATGGGAACTTGACTGAAACAAACCAAGTGCAACCCCTGAGACCCAGCAAATTTATATAAAGGGAAATGCTCTCCAGATGTATTTGCATCACTATCAATAACAGAACCAAAACTTGCAGGCAGTATAGCAAGGGCATTTTAAAAAGAACTGAGATCAAGAGAGAGTCATGGTAGGGTTTTTGTCTGTAATTCATAATACACACAATGATAAGTTTTAGAAGGTCTCATCATATGGAAAAGACCCATTAATGAATTCCCAAATAAGAACACTATATTCAAGAAAAACTGAATTGTATCTCCATTATGCTGAGCTTCCCTTTTTTTTTTCCACAATGTAAAAAACACCCTACCACAACACTGCAATTACTTCTTGATTGCAACAACACCAAGCCTGGGAAGCTGAACAAAACCCTGTGGTTTGTGTTTGATGTTGTCTGGACCTCTGTTTTTGTCAGAGTCTGGAGACTGCGGACACATCACTTCATTCACCCATGGAACAGCAGCAGGGGTGAGATCTGTATTAACACACAGTGTCTGAGACACAGCCAAACCCACCTGAGCTGCTGGTTGGCTTTTCTTACCTGGTGAAGCACCCTCACAGCTGGGATTCACAGAACCAGAGAATAGTTTGGGCTGGAAGGGATCTTAAAGATTGTCTTGTTCCACCCCTGTGCCATTAGGCTGGAACACCTTTCACTAGGAATGATGGCTCCAAGCCCCATCCAGCCTGGCATTGCACACATCCAGGGATGGTGCATCCACAGCTCCTCTGGGCAACCTCTCCCAGTGCCTCACAGTCAGAAATTTCTGCCAAATATCTAATCTAAACCTGCCCCTTTTCAGCTTAAAGCCACTCTCCTTTGTTCTGTCACTCCACACCCTTGTAAAAAGTCCCTCTCCAGCCCTCTTATACCTCTTTTAGGTACCAAGAGGTGCTACAAGGTCTTTCCAGAGAGTTCTCCAGGATGAACAACCCCAACTCTTTCTGTCCTCACAGGAGAGGTGTTACTGCTTTTGGAGCATCTTCACGGCCCTGGCCTGGCCTGGCTCCAAGAGGTGGAAATGTTTCCTGTGCTGTGGATCCCACACACAGCACTGCAGGTGGGGTCTCACCTGACCAGAGCAGAGGGTCAGGATCCTCTCCCTTGACCTGCTGGTCACTCTGATGCAGCCCAGGACACAGATGGCTTTCTGGCCTTATCCCACAGCAGATTTTTCTATCCAGCTGTTCCCTAAATGTCACCGATTGTATGGCCCCACTCCCCTCCCACAGACACGCATCAGGCAGATACAGATCGCGGCTTTAAGGCATGGCACAGGGCAGGGTGGATGCCATTCCCAGATGCACCAGGCGGCTCACACAGCCTTTCCTGCGATCTGCAGGAGCTATGGCAGCTCCTTGCTCATCCCCGCAGCTCAACAGCCCCAAACGCGCATCTCCAGGTGCTGCGCTACCCGCGACATCCCCGGCCAAGGCAGGGCTGCAAACAAAAGAGAAACCGAGCGACGCTTACCTTGGGGCTGCCGGGGCCACCCGGGGCTGCCCAGCGCGGCACCACCACCTCGGGCTGGAGCCGCACCTCAGCGGCCGCGGCTGCGGAGACAAGAGGAGCGGCTCAGCATCCCCGGGCCCTCCGCACCCGGCGGTCCGGCAGCACGAAGCCGGAGCGGGAGAGCAGAGAGAGCTCTGCGCTGGTTGTAGGAAAAGCAGGAGGAGCCCCCAAGCCACCCGTCCATCCATGCATCCATCCATCCATCCTCCCACCCAGCCTCCCTCCTCAGGCACTCCCGCAGCCGGAGCTCTGACAAGGGGCTGTGGCACAGCCCCGGGCCGGGCACCCCGCATTCAGACCGAGCATTCCGCACTCAGACCGGTCATTCCGCACTCAGACCGGTCATTCCGCACTCAGACCGGGCACCCCGCACCCAGACCGGGCACCCCGCACCCAGACCGGGCACCCCGCGCTCAGACCGGGCACCCCGCATTCAGACCGAGCATTCCGCACTCAGACCGGTCATTCCGCACTCAGACCGGGCACCCCGCACTCAGACCGGGCACCCCGCACCCAGACCGGGCACCCCGCACTCACGGGGCGGCGGCCGCAGCAGCAGCGAGATGGCGATGCCGCAGAGCAGCCCCCGGCCCCGCATGGCTCCGGGCAGGGACCGCTGCCCGCTGCCGCCGCCCTATAAACCCGCCCGGCGCCGCCTGTCCCCTCCCACCACGCCGCAGCTCCGCCGCCGCCCCGCAGCCCCCTCCTCTCTTGTTGTCCCTCCGAACAGCCCGGGATGCTCCCGGTGGTCCGGCGGCTCTGCGGGACTCGGTCCCCGCTCCGGGGGAAGCCTGAGCACCTCCCTGGGGCTCCCTCTGCAAAACCTCCCCTCCAGCGCCTTGGCCAGCACGGAAATCCATTGTGCTTCCAAAGCTAGGAAAAAGGGGAGAGCTGGGGGAAGGAAGGAGCTCGAGAGTTGCTTGTTTATTCGTTTGCTATATTTATGTGCAGTGTTATCATAGCTGATCCAGTGGTTCCAGCGACATCCTAAATTTCTCCGTTCCTAGGAAATACTGTATTCCTGGACAGCTGAAGTGGCACAGGATAGATTTTTACGCGCCTGTATAAAAGGGCAGAAGCAAAAGGGTGTTCACTGCCTCTCTCCCCTTATGGCCTATGGGAAGGACTCGGGAACATCCACAGCTCGTATTCCCGGCGCTGCCCTTCAGGGATATCCCGTCACCGCCACGAGGCTCCCAAAGGAGCATCCCTGTCTTCTCCTGCATCCTGCAGGGCTGAGCCAAGGCTTGAAGTCCGCACATCATCTCTTTGCTGGATCTCTGCCCTTCAGGGAGCTGAGCACCTGGGGGACTGCACGACCGTGTCTCACTGCTCAATTAGTGGCGTCGGGGTCACGCCAGGACAGGAGAGCCCAAATTAGCGGTGCCACGCTGAGGTTACCGGCTACGAACACTGGGGGGACTCCACGGTGCTGTAGGAGCTCCTGGCACACTCCGAACCCACAGAAAGCCTTCCCTGTGTCGCTGTGCGACTCTCAGCCAGCTCAAATTTAGCCCCCCTGAAGGCTGAAAGGGTTGGCTGACATGGATTTTATGGGGGTCAGCTCCGAGTGGCAGGAAGAGCCATTACCTCTTAGCCACACTCTTCAGACAGACATTGATCTGCGTTATCCATTCAGCCCTTTCCGTTCATCTCTATGCTTACAGTGAACCACCAGGGAAATGAGAAATGGGGAGAATTTGCATGTGGATGGGTTTTCAGAGTGTGTAAGTAAATCAGGCTGGTAGGAAGTGAATACCTCCTTCAAAATAAAGGTTTGCCAGATTACAGAAATGATTTTGTCTCTTGTCCAGGGGATTATTTATGCTATTGAAAACTCTAAACTCTTGTACTGAAGGTCTTTGCAGGCTCCTGGCCGTGACTGTATTTGCAGATACCATTTTGGTTTATATCTCACATGTGTCCCCTTTGTCACCCGTCACTTCACACACTGAATCTCTCCGACCTTGTGAAGGTTATTTTATTCCTGATATCACCCAGAGGAAAGTCAGGCACTGTAGGGACACCTAAAAGGAATAATCAAGGTGAGAGGGTTATAACTGATATTTTAGCTGACCCATAGAGAGGTCATGAATTTTCATGGCACCACTAAATCTTCTTGTTCCAAAGAGCAAAAAATATAGGGGAAAAATTTCAGCTCTTTTCTAATCATATGGAATATCCTGAAGGGAAATCTTGGTTGGTTTTTTTTTCCTGTGAATTCCCCTACTTATTTATAGCTGCCTGTAATATAGAAGAAAACAATGGCACTATTGTGCATGTCTATATTATAAATAAGTAAAAATTCAGGCCAAATTTAGACATGAATTTAGCTACTCTGCTTTCATCCCTGCATAAAATTTCTGCCTACCCAAAGGAAAAAATCCCCACACTTTGATAAGGAACATGTGTGCTTGAACTAAAAGATTGTCACAAATCTCAGTACAACAAATCTTGACAGGGACTGCTCCATATATTTCTCTAAAAAAAGATAAGCTCAAAAAAGTACAAAATGGAATAAAATTAGCCTTATTTTAATATTATTAAAATATTTAGGCCAACAACTATCTGCTTGTGGTTGTTTTCAGTGTTCAAGTATCATAAAAATAAAATATGTGCAACATTTGCATTTGTTATATAGTGATATTTTTACCTTTGGATCTTGGTAATATGAGAACGGATATCTCACTTTAAAACCACCAGAAAGTCCCTGTATAAAAATGTAATGACAAGCTGTGCAGTGGTTATATATAGGTTAATCTATCTATGTATATAACATTTACATTACTGAGATATTGTTGCATGAAAAAACTCAGGGTATTTTGGCCTTATTAACTAAGAGCAAAAGATGACCATTCTCCCTTTATGTTCATAGTAAATTAGGAATTAAGGACCTAGAAAGAAATGGATCTAGGGAGAGGAAAAGGCCTGCTCAAGAAACAGACTTGAGCAGAGAATGACTGAGGTGTGCATCAGAGCTCAGTAATATTTCACTGGAACTCTCTTAGGAAAGGCTGTGGAACAAAGTGCCCTAAGAAGACTCCTGCTTACACTGAAGGAAACGTTACCTAGAGTCAAAGTCTTAGCAGGAGAAGGGAGACGACTGTCCTGCCTAAGCTCTGCCTCACAGACACTCTCACCGATGAGAGAAATGTTACCACTTTGGCTGACTTGAGCCAGGAATGTGAGATCTCCCATTTTACACAACATTCTTCTGGTTCAGATAATTTGAAATGATCAAAGGAAGGAGGCTGTGAGACCATGAAGGAAACTGGAGATCCAATAATTAACTCCCTTTATCCAGTGTCTTAACAGTTGAGAGCAGCTTCAGCTGACCCAGAATATTCTGTTTAGCTTGGCTTTTCCACCACCCATGCAGGACAGCAGGAATATTTGGAAGGGCCCTGGAGCAGCTGTCCTGCCAAAGAGGGAGAAGTGCTGTAAGATGATCAGGAGCTGGACAAGGGCTTGTCCCCATGTGCTGATAGCAAAAGGGTATCAAAGCACTCCCTGTGCTTCTTTTTAAGGGTGGGTCACTGCTACCTCTGTCTGCTATGACTTTTGCTTCGTTCCTACAGGCAAGTGAACTTGAAGATGATTCTATCTGCAGACACATCTTTTTAACTCTATTTCCACATGTGAAACACTTATAATCCTCTCTGTGCTGCCTGCAAACTTCTCCAACACAACAGTCATTATACTGAAATAGTTAATTCTAATAAGAGAAGGGAAACAGGCATAACAGCACAAGGGCTTTTAATAACATCTAGTCCATAAAACTGTCCAGTAATTTTGGAGAAGAAAGTTGTCTCTGTAAATGGATAGCAGTGATACACTGGGAAGTGTCTTTAGACTTTTACAGTAGCAGGAAGAAAACAAACTTTGTACAGAAAACCTTCATCTGTTTTTCAAACTGAGAAGGACACAAGGTGGTTTTTAGTTTAGATTATAGTAAACAGTAAGGAGGAAAATAATTATAAGAGAGTAGAACGTGTCTCTCTTATGTCTCAATTACCCTCTGCACTGCCATGAAGGCAGGAGGGCACACAGTCACCGAGACATCAGCCCTGCCACCACTGACCTACACTGGCCACTTCAAATATTTCAGAAGTAACAGTACAGATACTTGGCACTTCAAGAACCTGCTTTAAGGGAAAGTTTGTGGGTTAGCTGAAAATTACCTACAAATGAGACCCACAAACCTCTCCTATCACATTTTCCCGGCAGCAGGGCAGCCAGACATGCTGAGGGATGATGCAGAGGAAGCCAGGTTTGAGTGGGTTGTTTGTATAAATTTCACTTCTGTCGTACACAAGACACGAGAGCCTTGAAGAGAGCTCAGCTGAGGGCTGGCTGCAGACACAGATCCCTAACAACCTGTCCAGACATCAGCTCTAGCTGGGAGGGCAGAAGGGATCACCCTCTCATGTAGTTTCCCATTAGTATGTCCAGGATGTGTTAAAGCAGGCTTCCCTTTCTCTGGGCTTGGCAAAATCAATCACAACAGTTGTGTACAATTCTAGATGCGGGTGCATTGAAATATGTCTGATATCCGACTCCACAGGGTATAAAAAGTAAGATGGGAGAAGAGGGAAGCTAGATCTAGAGAATAATCTCACAAACAGCTGTTTTATACCCTGAAACATACTTGTGGAGGAATTTGTATGTTTGGCCACATGCATTCCTGCAGGCCAGATCAGCTTTCAGTGAGAATTTAGAAATGAAAAGGCATTTTCTGCTATTTATAAGACTTTGCTCTTACCCAAACAGCCCATCAGACTCTTCAAAATGACCTCTTGCAACTGACTAAAGCTACCTGGGTTTCCCATTGAACACATTGACTAGAAAAGGTGGTGTTGAGGAAAACATTTATTTCCCATTCTATAATATTCCTCTGGATTATAAGACGTTTTGAAAATTACAGTACTTGAAAAAACTTTACTTCTTCTTCCTCATCGCTGTCAGTTACATTGACAATGTAAGTGCTGGAGGGAGTAGATGGGGGGGATGGCAAAACCTCCTCCACCACTTCCACGTCCAGCTGCGGCAGGGGGCTCAGGACTCGCTCCTCACTGCAGGTGCCCTGACAGGACACAAGCTCAGGGCTCCCACAGACACGCTGGTTCTCATGCAGCCTCTCCTCTGAGTATGCTCTGAAACGATAGTCTTCATCCAGGGTGGAAAATATCACCTCCTGCCTCTGGTTCCTCTCCTCATAAAAGCCAAAGCACTGAGGCACTGAGCTGGAGAAATTCCCGTAGCCAAAGGGAGCTCTGAGGGGGAATGTGCTGCAAGGGAAGAGATTCGAGGTGCCTTTCAGAAATGCAGGGCTGCACAGTGACATTGATGTTCTGAGCTACTCAGCTTACCCTGTTTTTTAAACCATACAAATTTAAAACTGTGCCTAATTTCAGCACTAAGGCCGTAACAAGACCTGTTCAGATTCCAGTTCAGTGCATAAGCATCTCTTCAACCTCAGGCACACGAGGTTGCTCTGAGAACAAACATAAATCCCATTGTATTTATCAATCAAATAATAATACCATGGATAAACCAGCATGCAGTGAGTTAACCAACATACTCAGATTAATAAAACAAAAGTCAATTTGTGTAACTTCTGTATGCCAAAAATTTGTGACGGACATGGGGTAAAACGCTCTTATTTATAATTTTTAGTGAGTTCTTGAATCTCTTACATTGTTACCAAACAGGACAGAGAATCTTTGTGCCCAATATGTGGTTCTCAATGTTAATATTTAAAGAACTCACAGTGATAAATTTTTAAAAAGTAACCACATAGTAAATTGCAGGAAGTTACTACATCAAATGGAACTGTATTCCTCCAGTGGCAGATGCTTGAACTGTTATTCTGATGCAGAATGACACAGGGATTGTAATTTACAGTGTTTTAGAGAAATTTACTACATTGTGAAGAAAACAAAATATCTAAAGAAGTAATAGAACTCTACAGAGCAGGCATTGTGAAGACATTAATACAATACCTACTGAGGCTTCAAGGGACTATTCCTCATTCCAAACTAATATTAAAATTTTTTGGTGTGTATATCTGCACTTTCAGTTCAGAAATCATGACTCTTGCATGCAAGAAATTTGTTTATAAAACAGAGGACTTATAAATCATTGTATTAGAAAGACCCTGGAATTTGCAAAGCTGGCAGCCTTCAGAAGTCCACTAATGTGTAAAACCAGAACAGTCTTTTATGTGACAAGAACCCTCTTCTCTCTCAGAGGCCTCACAAAACTGTTTCATCTCAGACACCAAGCCTTAGCAAAGATCATTTTTAGCAATTTTGGGAATACGTGTGCTGTGTTTCCTTAAAGGACATCAAAAATAGAGATTTCTTGTATTGAACATATCTGAAGTTCTTCTGAGTTCGATGGGTCATCACTAGCCCTAATTATAGACTAGGTGCCAAAGGAACATATTGGTTGCTGCTACTAGTGAGAATAAGCAGTGCATAAACACTGGCAAAATTTAAGTCTAATAACTGTAATTATTTGTAAGGTTTGCTACTGCACAGTCATTAAAGAAAAACTGTAAAGAATAAGCATCAGATGACTGGTATTTGGGCTGCCCACCTGCACCAGGGCACTGGGGTTGTTTGTGCAGGCTCAGCCCAGTAAATACCCAAGGATACAACATGTGTTAGCTTGGAAATTCTCTGATTAGGAGACTTCTGATTGATTGATAAGGAAGAATGAGGAATTACTACTTACACAAGAGTTCTGCAGACACTTCCCACCAGGCTGGGTTTCAGAAATATCAGCACTTATGGCAATCATAGTATACCCAGGAGACATCTCCAGGACACACCTACTTTAATTCTATCTGACCATTTTCAAAGTATATTTACATTATCTCTACCTAATGCTCTTCTGCCAAAATCAACTGCACTTAGACCCATAAAATGGAAAGAAGATACTTCTGTTTTCCATGGCCTTGGGAGTGCCAATTACTGCAACAGTTCTATGGAGCCTTCAGTAACTGAGCACATATTACGAGCAGGCTGAGGCCAGGGGATCTCACCACAGCAGCTACTGGAAGCTAAGAGCTCCTTTCCCTCTGAATGCTCCACCTGCTGTCTGCAAGTCAAAACACTTTCTGCTTTTCAGCATTTTATCTTACTGGTATTGAAATGGTTTCGTTACCTTGAGGGGAAACAGCGAGGTCCAGGTATAAAGGAAGGGTGGCAAAATGGAAACTGAGGAGCTCCTCCAAACAGACTGGCTGGCTGTCCAATGGGAGCAGACACGTAGGCAGGTGAGGGAATAAAAGGAGTAGCCTGGGGAAGAGCTATGCCTCTAGGAAAAACAGAAATCCCTGGGATCTCATTGTTAGAGACAGAAAACCTGCCACTAGTGCTGCTGATGTTATTTGGGTTTCTGCTGCCGAAGTTCTCAGCGAAAACAGGCGCAGGTCTCTTCAGGGAGAAATTGAGCCCAGGTGACACAAAAGCTTCTGTCTGAGCAGGTTCAGCAAAGTGCTGAGATGAAACTACAGGGTGCAGGGGTAGGGTTGGAACTGCAACAGCCACAGATGTGGTGCTTGCAGCCGTGGTCTGGAAAAGGGTCATGGGCCCGGCGTGTTGGATAGAAGAAGCCGGCAGATGGATGGCGGGAGACTCACCTTCAGGAAACAAAAGAGTTATTTATCAGACATGAACACAGACTTCTGATAAACATGGTCAGAGCAAGACACAGTATTTCTGGGTACAGACAGAATTCTCCCTGAAACATTTTCCTGTAACTTGTGTTGTAACACCTAACATGACATCATTCTGAGTGACGGGTTTGGAGCCCACACGTTAAAGCCTTCTTTAGACAAGAGGGGTGGAAGGAAGTGGCTAGTGAGGGTTTGTTGGTCTGGTGAAGCTGTGTCTTGTCCTAGTAAGGCCCTACAAAGGTTTGGAGCATGCCTTCAGCTCAGAAGTCCTCACAAGTCTACTGATGTGAAGTGTGCTAAATTTATAATAATAAATCTGTGTGCTGAGGTGCCTAAAACACCATAGTCACCAATATATTTCTTTATTTAATCAATGAATGTACCCCCTAGGCAATTTTACTTTGAAATGTTTTGCAGAGCACAAACTTCAATATACACTTGCAAATTACACCTCATCAACAGGGCTGCCTTTATAGGGAAAGATTTCAAAACACATTGCATAGGAATTTTCAAACATCACTAACTCAGAACTTTACCAGAATAAAGCTGAGTAGTCTTTTAATATCTCCAAGTACTATCACACAGCATAATCAGGCATTTCATTTTCTTGTCTCATTGTAAAGAAACCAGCCCTTTACAGGATGCTTAAAGAGGAAAATGCCATTGCCTGGATCTGAGCTATTTGCTGTTGAAATCCACTATCCATGCACTGATAGAGCCAGAGCTTTCTCTAAGGAATATGCAGATCAGCTCTTACACTGGTCTGGGGGTTCTCACACTATTTCACTGCCACTGTGGACTTTTAGTAAAAAGAATGATCCTTCCAGAGTATCTGTGAGGTGGAAACCAAACAAGGGAAAAAAGCAGCTGTAGTTAAACATCTTAAGCAAAAAGGAAGTGTTAGTAAACTATCACAGTTTCTCTGGGCAACCTGTGCCAGGGCCCCACCACCCTCACAGCAAAGTTTCTTCCCAATATCTAATCTAAAATTACCCTTTTTCCGTTTGAAGCCATTTCCCCTTGCCCTATCACTACATGATCTTGTAAATACAAAACTCTTACTGGAACAGGTAAAATCTGAATTTTTAAATGATTCACGACTGAAAACTCACAGACTGGATGTCCAATACTGTTCTTAACATTGGAGTTGACAAAAGAGTAAGTAGGTGATGAGAAGGGAAGGGTGCCAGTTGGATTTGTAGTGATGGTACTCTGGGAAGTGCCCGAAAATGCAGCAGAGCCAGATGGTGGAGAACACTTCTTTTTGTTCGGCTGATAAACCCAACCTGTCAGAGACGAAAAAAAGATGCAGACATCCAATATTTTGGATGGTTTCATTATTTATCTAAAACTATGTTATCTGTAGTTTGGAAGGATCTGATAAGGCTAGTCCAAAACCTGCTCTTTTAGGTAACGGTAATGTTCCACTTGTTTTGGTGAGCTGGAAATGGGGAATTCTACTGGAGATGGAAATGAAATAGAAATATTTGGGTACTGTTTAGAAGTTACCAAGTAATAGCTGTTTGTGAGATGAAGAAATACCAGACACTGGGGAGGGATGTGGCCCAGCTGAGGAAACTACATTAAGGAAGCGTTCAGTGCAGATGAAAATCATAAATGTTCAAAATGTGGTCTTTCCTCATTTCTTCCTCAACCCCTTAAGTCTCACATATATCTTATGTTATAGGTTACAAGACATAACAGAAAATATGACCCACTGGGAACCCTGGAGAGATTTTGGAAGATCACGTTTGCCTTTAACATTAACCAAACACTAACAGAGAGAAAAAATATATTATGAATTTACACTGAGCTGCTTGGTTTCTTAGGTTAACTCTTAATGCAACTTTAAAGAAACACCTTTTCTTTTCTTTTTTTGAAAGATGCAGGACAGAGGGACAGTGATGCTCTTTTCCTTGCTTATGACAGATTAGGCAGGATCATGAACAAGGAGCATTACAACAGAGAAAGGATCACAACACCTGGTATCTCAACAGCTTTTAAAGAATTGTTCAAAGTACTTATGCTCCGTTATCTTCTGAATAAATGAATTAGTCAAGCGTACAAATTTTAACACTTGACAAAGGGCTGAGAAACATTTCCCACGCCATTATGTGGGAACCTCACTTCTACATGTTGAAGAATCCCACAGAATACAATGCTGTTTGTGCCTCCTGTAACATTTCCCTTTCCTGCTTTTAAGGAATGGATGCATGTGTCACCACAGGCCACCTGGGCAGTTGTTTCGGGAGTAAGGAAACTGATGCAGCAGGCCACATTCACAACAAACTCACTCTCTGGCCATTAGACTACTAAAGCGTTCAGAAGAGCTGCTGTAGCTGCAGTGTTCAAAGCACCAGCATTTAGGATGTTTTTAAAAATTCATCATTTCAATCCACACAGAATGACTGCATGCTTGATATATGTGTATTTTTTTGTCTAGCTCTTTGAACTGCTACAATGCAAGAGATGGATTTTCCAAAAAGCCCTGCACTTCTAAAGCATTCAGGTAAATAACTAAGATGTTTACCAGGAAATTCCTCCCTGTGCCTCAGTTTTATTTTGTTCGCTTCCTCGTAATAGGGCTGCTTCTGCTCCTCAGTGAGTTTGCTCCACTCCAGGCCCAGCTGAACACTGATCTCTGCATTGTTGGCACCTGGGTTGGCTTTGGCCACAGCAGCCCTGTGGATCCTGGCCCACACCATGAATGCATTCATGGGACGCTTCACACGGCCACTTTTGGTCTTGCTGAATGGAGTGTCTGGCATCCCTGTGCAACAAGGCAAGGAAAGATCATCACCTTCCAGGGAATACAGCAGGTCACACTCAATATTACACCCAGAGGACGTTTGGCAACAGCGTCACCAGAGCTTTGGAACAGATGAAACTCAGCGCACATTTGGAGAGCAGTTCCTACAACATCCTCCACTGCCCTCCGCTGAGTCACTGCACAAGGAATCAGTTGTCTGGCTTTTGTTATGTATAATTAAAAAAAAAAAGAAAAGAAAAGAAAAAAAAAATAAACAGACTGCTAATGCACTAGTCTGCATTTCAGTTGGCTTGTTTTCTGATGAATTTATAAACTAATGGTTGTACAGCACGGACCACACCACTGCAAATTTATTATCACCACCAGAACTATGTAAGCAAAGCCATAAGGATGCAGGGACTTGGACTAAGGATGGTGAGGCTGCTTAGTCCCACACCTGTGCAGTCCCTTCCTTCACAACCACGGTTGTTGCTGTTTTGGGTTTCTGCTTGGGGCTTGTTGGGTTCTTACATATATGTGTGTATATATATTTGGATTTAGATACTCATTTTGTTGGAGGAACCTGTGTTCTCAAAGGATTGTTACATGATACCTGGCTTTGGCTCTTTGTAAACACAGGCTGCATTTAAATTGAGCTGGCAACATGATGAATCCACAGGCCCCTTAAAATTGATCCCTGAGCAAGCAATTCCCTCCTGGTAAAGGTTTAGAAATTAACTCTTTCACATAATTGATAAAGGGAAAAAGTCTTTAAGAGCTTACTTAAGTAATTAATTTTGAAAGCCTAGATATCTAAAAAGAAAAAAGCTTCTAATATAGATGTTTGAAAATACTCTTCATTTAACATGTCCAGATTTTTTCAGAGAGGTATACGAGTACTTTATAGTTTTAAAAATCAAGTAGATTCCTGACATTAAAACTGTAATCACAACTCAAGTGTAATTCTGAACACTGTCCTAAGGGGTTTCATGCAGACAGTGACCAACATGACAACACTGCCTTGACTGTAACAAGCCACTACAGAACTCTGTGTTCCTGTGGTTTCATGTCTTGTGCTGACAAGAGTTGTGCTAAACTCTGCCTATGCAAATCGATGGTTTTCTAACGTGACCTTTCCACTTGTGTTCTCCTGCCTGAAAACCTGTCACCTGCGTGTCACCCTGCAAGCTCTCTGACCATAATACCTGAATCCGAGGGCAGGACTGTGAGGGGAACGTTTTTTGTTTCAACCTTTGGCCGCTGCAGTAGAGGCTGCAATTGAACCGGCACTTGTTTCACCGGCACTGGAGTGGCATGCATCAGCTGCGGGGGCAGAGGGCCTTGGAGCTGTACGTGGGACCTGGAAGGTAAGGACTGAAACAAGACCGGGATATTCTCATCTTGAGGAGGGTTCTCAAGCTCGCACAGGGCTCCAGCCGGGGCATCGCTCTTTACTGGGCGGGCCTCAAAGGCCACGCTGGGTCGCTCCGTTTGGACGGCAGCTCTTCTCCAGGGCTTATTCCCCGTTTGCTCCAGGATCTTCTTCTCCTCGTTCTGGCGGTCACCGCTGCCCCTTTCACGGTCCCTTTCTCTCCTGATAGCACCGCGGGCCTCCTTCTCAACCGCCGCCGGAGCGGAGATGCACCTGCCCTTCCTCGCTGCTCCTTGCCCGTGCCCGGCCCGGCTCGGGTGCTCCTGCACCTGGACGCGCAGCTCTCCGAGGGGACCCATGACCTCCCTGTGCCCGGGGGGCGAGGCGGGGCTCGCCCGGGCGCGGAAGCGGCAGTGTCTGACCCTGCGCTCCATCGCTCCGCGGCCGCTCCTCGGCCGCCGCCACCGTTGCGCCAACGCTCCCCGCGGCCCCGCGCCGCCGGCGCGCACCGAGCCCGCATCCCGCACCAACCGCGGGGCGCGCACCCAGCCCCAGCCCCAGCCCCAGCCCCGCCGGCCCGGTCGCGCTGTCCCCCCGTCCCGCGCCCACCGGTGGGGCCTCCCCGACCGCCCATCCCGTGCTCGTTGCTGGGCGCGCTCGGACCGGGGCGCACAGATCCCCGGTTCCGCGCCCCGCGGCTGCCATGGGCGCCGTTGCCGGAGCCGCCCTTGCTCCGCCCGCCGGCTCCGCCCGCCGTCCGCCGGCACCACCGAGCGCTGCTCCGGGCAGCCCAGAAGGGCTCGGCTCCGCTCTTTCCGCTTCCGCGCCGGTCATGCTGCGCTGCTGCCGGGCGGGCGCGGCCATCGCTGCGCGCTGCGGCCCCGGCTCCGTGCGCGGCCTCGGCATGGCCAAGAGCAAGTTCGAGTACGTGCGGGACTTCGAGGCGGACGACACGGTGCTGCCCAACTGCTGGATCGTGGTGCGGCTGGACGGCCGCAACTTCCACAGGTGCGGGCGGGGGGCGGGCTGAGAGCGCCGTGCCCGCAGCAGGGGCCTGGCGGTGCCCGGGTCGCGCTGGGATGGTCCTGTCCGGCCTGTGTGAGTCCTGCAGGTGCGGGGTGAGAGATCCGCGTGTCCCCCACTCGGCCTCTCCGGGGCGTGGAATTCCACCGGGATTTTGTTTTCACGGGCGGCCGCAGAGCCGGGTGGTAGGGAATGGTCCCGGTAGGGAAATGGTTCCAGTGCCTTGGGTGCGCTGGGGAGGGACAGCAGCTGCTCTACAGGGATGTGTATTGGTGTTTGGAGTCAGTGCCTGTCTGGGATTCGCCTTCCCTCGGCATAAATGGGCCACAGTTCCTTCGGCTGGTAGGTAACACAGATTTTCTCGCTGGGATGTTATCTCTGGTTTTGGTAAAGCTCTTGAGTTTTGACACGTTTATTGATAATGTTGCCCTTATTGGACTGGGTATTAAAGACACCCTGTGAGAAAGGGAGTTTACAGCAAGTAGCATCTGTTATCCCTTTACATTTAAAATATATAAACCAGCTGCTTTGAAAGACTGGTTAGGGTCTGATACTGGTGGGAAAGAGAATGAGTTGTCCAGAGTGAATAATGAGGATTTTTGTTCCTGCTTTTCATACCTGGAGGGAATTCTTTTGTCACTATTGACAGGATACTGGAAATCAATATTCACATTGAGCAAATATGAGGAAAATTATTGGTTTAGCACTTTTAGTAGCTTTTTAAGGGATTCTTATGCAACCGTTTTTTCTTTGAAGGTTTTCTGAGCAGCATGAGTTCAAAAAGCCAAATGATGACCGTGCTCTCCAGCTGATGACCAAGTGTGCCCAGACAGTGATGCAAGAACTGGAGGACATTGCAATTGCTTATGGACAGAGTGATGAATACAGTTTTGTTTTCAAAAAGAAGAGCAGGTGGTTTAAAAGAAGAGCAAGGTAACAGCTGGTTTGATACTGAAGTGAAGTTGTTTTTAACATCTCTTTATAATTCTTCTTCAGATAACCTACACACACAGGTTAGGAGGAGGGCTGGTGCTTCCACTGCATTAGTTCAGGTTTTTCATGTGATCTTTTAGGAAAATATGTTGAATAATACAGAGCTTGTAAAAGAGTTATATGAACAACTTATTGTATAAACAATCAAAACATTATAAGCAGACATTCTTTCAAGAAAAAGTTACAGTTCTCAATACCTCTGCTGTTCAAAAGTCTCTGTGCCATTCCTCATCTGTTTGGCCATTATTTAAGAAATGCTGCTCTCCACTGGAGTTATCACTACTGATACCTCAGATAACCACAGATGTGTAATCACACTCATGTATTTCTTTTTCTTTTTTTCTCTTGCTCTGTGTTTGCAAGTAAGTTCATGACTCATGTGGTCTCCCAGTTTTCCTCAAGTTACGTGTTCTATTGGAAGGATTACTTTAAGGACCAGCAGCTTCTGTACCCACCAGGATTTGATGGACGAATTGTGTTGTATCCCAGCAACCAGAATTTGAAGGACTACCTCAGCTGGAGGCAAGCAGATTGTGAGTGTTCCTAGAAGAGAGAGATTTGTGCAGTTGGGTTGACTTCCTCTGAACAGAAATGTCCCTTCTGCTGGTGTATTTGTATATACAGTTGTCAGTAAAAGAGCAGCAGGTAGGGTGGTAGTTTTCAATAATACGACACCTGTTCTGGGCTTTGTATGGGTATTGGCTGAAACATGGAGTGTTCAGGCTACAACTAAATTTATTGCATCCTGAGAGTGAGTTCAGCACAAGAAATATTAGAACTGCTAATAAAATTAAGAAATTAATTTTGCTGTTCAGAGTTGGCTTAGCCGAGGTAATCTTCTTTAATGAAGAGATGTGAATATTCAAATTCACAGCAGGTAGTTATCAAATGTGCTGAATATTCCATGTTAGAACAGACCACTGGATTTGTTTCTTGACCTTTGTCAGCATCTAGTCACTATTGTCAAATGAAAATAGTTTACTTTATACATAAACACCCTTCAGCCTCTGCTGTGCCCTTTTCACTTACGAAATCTGTCTTCTAGTCATGATATATAGTACCTTAAAAATGTATTATAAACATTATATTTTTCTTTAGAAACTGGTTGTATTAGTTCCCCATTACTCTTGGCTGTTTCTTGGATACAGCCCTGGAAATAAAGGTGTTTTGTCCTAAGTAGTCACTCAGATTTGGTAAATAATTGTCCTCACACTCATTTCTGTGTTTTTTCTAGGCCATATTAATAACCTTTATAATACAGTGTTCTGGATGCTTGTACAGCGAGGTGGTTTGACACCAGTGCAAGCACAGGAGAGGCTCCAGGTAAGAGTCTACTGAAGTTATGTTTTTTTACAACTAAAAATTAAATCATAAGATCTTCAAAGTATCTTGCTTGCCCAGCAGCCCTGGCTTGTCCATTCTTACTGTAATAAGTTTGTGGGTGTAGTCAACAACTTCTTCAATTGCACAGGTAGTAACTAGCAAATAATGTAATTTTGGTCAGGCATTAGCAGGGTTTTAAGTTCTTAGTTAGCAATTTCAGAAATTGTAGAGATGTCATAAAATGTTCAGTATCCAAACACATGAGGAACAGTGGCAGAATTCAGGTCCTGTTGATTGCCAGTTCCTTCTGTTGTTTTTTGTCTCCTTTTGCAGACTTCAGCAGATTATTCCTGTTTTATCCTGGAATCTGTTGACTGTCTTCCATTTGTCTTGAAAATGTAATAAAAACCCTCCCAGTTTTAATACTCATTTGGCAGTTGGAATTAATTCCTCTGTTGAGAGAAGCAGTTAAACTTTGTGACTTAGAGGTGAAAAACCTTTACAAATGTCTGTCTTGCCTCCCATATTCACCCCTCCTCTATCCTAGAGATACAGTTTGTTTCTGTTCTCTGAGAGTGTTTTTCTTTTCTTTTCTCTCAGGGAACTTTGGCTGGGGATAAGAATGAAATCTTATTTTCTGAATTCAACATCAACTACAACAATGAACCTTTGATGTATAGAAAAGGAACTGTCCTAATATGGCAGAAGGTAAGAAACCATATTGCCACTTGCTTGGGGCTCATGTTTTAAATAGTTACACTGTGGCAGACAGACTGCACTGTAAGAGCACCATTTATATCTCCAGGGTACCTCTAGGATTAAATATATTTTAAATTAACTATACTTGCCATATAATTACATGTAAGATGACTCATTGTTTTGGAGATGTTTTTGAGAGCTGTTTCTATGAACATAATACAAAAACCAGTCTCTGAAGTCCAGCTTAGATACAAATTATGACCATTGAGATGAAACACGTATCAGCAGATGACAGCATGTGCATCACTGGGGCCAGGCCCTTCCCTGGATTAGGTCCCAAGTATGTCCATGGGAAAGGAATTACAAACTTCTGTTCAGTATGGTAGTTCAGCTCATAGTTGGCTTAGTCCTTTTCTGCTTTAAGGTAACTTGAAAATGTTCATTATTTTGCAACTGATTGCATCATTGATTTAGTGGGAGAAATTCCTGTCCTGTATTCGGTTTTTTATGAAATTATTTTTTTATTAGAATTCTATTAGAATTCCATTCTAGGCTCTTTTATGTCTGCTAATGTGTAACTGTATTTTCAGGTCAATGAAGTCATCACTAAGAAAATCAAACTGCCAAAGGAAGAAGAAGAAAAAGAAGTGGAAGTGACCCGGACTAAGACTAAAGTTGTTCCTCTGCACTGTGATATCATTGGGGACCAGTTCTGGGAGGAATATCCCGAGATTCTGGCTGAGGGTAGTTGATATCTCTGATGAGCATAACTGGTAGTTTACATTTTGCTCTGCTTGGGTTGTTGGCAAGTGAGGAATACAGATGATGGCTGGCAGAGTTGACCTGGGTTTAGCACTGTTGCTGCTTAAAAAGAAGACACTGATGCTGTCTGACATAGAAGGATATGCCCATATGGAAAGCTAAAATCATACTGTATTTTGAATGCTAAGAACTCATCATGAATTAAGACTCTTACTGCCTTGTACATGTGTATTTGTAAAAAAAGTATGTGCAAATTTCCTGTATTTCTATAGCATTTAAACAATGAGGTATTTTATTGAACTGTAAAAAAGCCCACATATTTGAACAGAAAATTATTATTTTGATTTTTGTTTTCGACTGAGATGGACCAGAGATCCATTTAGGATTTAGTATTAAATTTCAAGGCTGGTGTGTTTAGCCAGATGAGTGATGTCTGATTCTTACTGAAATGCAATGAAGTAACTCAGCAGTTTTCTATGGTTGATTTTAAAAGCATTTTTCAAATGTACAGGATTTTTATACTTTAAAAAAAATAAATAATAGTACCTTCCCTGCTGTGTTTTATTATGTGGCCTTTCTCATTCCTGGGACTTGTCCTAGTAAATGGTGACAGTTCCAAACAGTAAAGTCAATAATAAAGATACTGGTGTACAGGCTGGAATTCTCTTAGGACATGCATAGACATCTTTCCTTATGTTCCATGGCCTGGGAGTTCACCTGTCTCCTATTGTGCACAACACAGCATATTAAAAAAAAAAAAATACAGCACAATGTACAGAACATTCCAGGTGCCTGCAAAGAGGGAGCCAAGAACAATTTGTGCTTCTGTTTTCTGATCTCCCTGGGAATGACAGAGCAGTGCTGCCCATCAATATTTGTTAGAGGAAAGGGAGGAGAGTGTGCTCCCTACTCTGTGCACAGTTCTCTCCTGATTTAGCTGTCACTTAAGACCCTTTGTCAAAACTGACCTCTCAGAGCAGAAATATTTCTGCTCATGGATAGGGGCTTGTCTCAGTGCAACTGGAATTTGAGGGAAATAACCTATTTCAGTGTAGAAATACAGCTATTTGGATAGAGGTTTATATGGCTATTACTGCTTCTAGCTGAGCTGGTGTCAAAAACATCTCAGAACAGTAACTGGGCCAGTGGTTGCCAATGAAGAGATGGGCATAAAAATAGAAAGAAAAGATCCAGTGTGACTGAAGAATATTACAGTACTGACATTCCTGTCAATTCCCTTACCAGCCTACTCTCTTTCCCCTCCCTGCAAAAGAACTTGCACATTTAAGGCAATGTGTTTTTGATGGGGTTTAAAAAAAAAACCCAAACCCTGACCAGGTGCTGATGTAAACTTCAACTTTCCAGGTAAGGCAATGAGTCTGAGTTTATAATAGCACAGGGCTTCCTCCCTGCTTCTCTGTACTGATTAGATACATGGAATGAGAGAATGTATTTTGGTTTTAGTTGGTAGAATGGGCTGCATGATTCCTAGGAAGAGGATGTGGCTTGATGGTGAGGTAATGATTCAGAATGAATCATTGTACCAGTCATTTACTCCTAAGAACTTTTTCTCTGTTGGCTTTTTATCTTCTAACACAAATGCAATTTCCTTGGCTCTGAAATTCCATGTTACTACTTGGTGCCTGACTTTGGACATTACATACAAAGCAACTGTTCCAGAACTGGTACCAGCTGGATTTATTCAGCCTGGTAATAGACAAAAGATTAAAAAAACAATTTGGGAGCCATGACTTATGTTTGATAAGTATTATATAGGTTTTTTTTTTAATATATATTTTGGCTGCCTGATACATTCTACAATATCATTATGTATATACATTGTGTGTATATATAAAAAATAGGTCTGTATTAGGTCATAGCGTTTTAACTCATTATTATATGGAATTTAACTCATAATAATATGGAATAAGTTAACATAGCTGTTCACATACAGATGCATATTCCCAAGGCTCAAGCAGCAGCCTGGTGTTGGTGACACACACAACACACAGGTCTTTCTGTAGCTGCAGGAGTCCTGTACTGTGACCCAGTGAAGAAAGAGGTTTCCTCTCAATTTGGTGAACAACCTGTGGCTGATGTATTGCCGTAACAAGAAGCATTAAAGCTGCGGGAGCCCCCTTATGAAACACTAATGGAGCTGGTGAATCATTATAGTAAAAGCTATTAAAAAAAGTGTTTCCTTGCTGTTCCTCAGTGAAATGGCTCTGCCCTGTGTATCCTTTTATACATTCAACTACAAATTACACTGCAACCGCCTGTTGCCCAGGTGGGATTTCATGGCCTGGGGCAGGGAGGTTTGGTCCCCGAGCCAGGGATGGGCTCTGGGCTGAGCTGCAGGGGGAGCGTTAACACCAGTGAGGGGCAACTGAAAATAATCACAGATTTATTAGGGTTGGAAGGGATTTATGGAGATAACCCATCCCGACTGCCCTGCCCCGGCAGGGTCACCTGGAGCAGGTTATCCAGGAGGGTGCTCGGCTGGGTCTGGGATGTCTCCAGAGAAAGGACTCCACACCCTCCCGGCCCAGCCGCTCTACTGCTGTGCCACCCTCAACGCAAAGAAGCTTTTCCTCATGTTGAGGTGAAATTTCTTGTATTTTAGTTCACGCGCATTGCTCCTCCTCCTGTCACCGCGAAGAGTTTGGCACCACCCTTTAGATACCCTCCTTTGAGTCTTTTAGCTAAGCAGGCCGAGCTCCCTCAGTGTCTCTTACAAAAGAGAGATGCTCCAGACCCTTCACCATCTTTGCGGCCTTTGCGGGATGCTCTCCGGTGCGGGATGCAGCGGGGCGGTGTCTGTGCTCCCAGCGGACTCCTCCCGAGCCCTCGCAGAGCCTTTCCCGGTCCCTCCCCGGTCCCTCCCCGATCCCTCCCCGGTCCCTCCCGGGTCCCTCCCGGGTCCCTCCCCGGTCCCTCCCCGGTCCCTCCCCGGGTCCCTCCCCGGTCCCTCCCCGGTCCCTCCCCGGTCCCTCCCCGGTCCCCTCCCCGGTCCCCTCCCCGGTCCCTCCCCGGTCCCTCCCCGGTCCCCCCGCCATGGCGGCCGCTCCTCCCTCAGCCCGCGGCCCTGAGCGGCGGCGCCCCCTGGCGGCGGCCGTGGGCGGTGCGGCCGCCCTCAGCCCGGCATGGAGGAGGACGAGGCGGGCGCGGAGCCTCGGGGCTCCCGCCGGCGCTCGCCCAGCCCTGGCCGCCTGGACGTCAGCTCCAGCCGCTTCGACCCGCTGCTGGCGCTCTACTCGCCGAGCACGCCGCTGCCTTTCCCCGCCGCGCCTTGCTTCAACAACCTCGCCGAGTACGAGAGCTTCCAGCGCGGCCTGCGCCGTCCGGGCGGCCGCCGAGCCGCCGCCGCCCGCCGCGGTGCCGCCGCCTCCCGCTCGTCCCGCCGGGGCCGGCCCGCCGCCGACCCCGAGCGCATCCAGCGCCTCCGCAGCCTCATGGTGAACCCGGGCCCCGAGCAGGAGGCGGCTGAAGGCGGAACGGCGCCGCGGCGGCGGCGGGCACCGCGCAATGTCCTCACCAGGATGCCCCGTAAGGGCGCGGGCAGAGCGGCCCCGGGCTGGGCGGCCGGGAGCCGGGGCTGAGGGGAGGCGGAGGGTGTGAGGGCCGCGGTCGTGCTGAGGTGGGCCCGGCGTGGAGTTGCGGTGGAGTTTGGGGGTGAGGAGAGGGCGATTGCTGGCGGAAGCGGTTTGGGTGACAACGGGGTGTGCGTGGGGGGTGTGAGGGGAATGTTTTAGTTGGATGGGAAATGACAGGTGCAGAGGCGCTGGCGCAGGTTGCCCAGAGAAGCTGTGGCTGCCCCATTCCTGGAAGTGTCCAAGGATAGATTGGCTGGGGCTTGGGGCAATCTGGTGTATGGAAGGTGTCCCTGCACATGGCAGTGGGATCGGAATGAGATGGGCTTTAAGGTTCCTCCTACTCCAGACCATTCCACGACCCTCTGAAATGGTGAGCAGGAATGAGGAACAGCATTTCACAGAGCTACTCACACACGGATGACACTGACTTTGTTTGTGGTGATGTTCTGCTCTGTTAATTGGTTAATTACATACATCCTCTTGGTTTTAAGGAGAAAAAGGATGAGACAGTGCTGTATTCTCAAAAGTACTCTTTTAAACGAGGGCTGATATTAGCCCCATGCTCTAACCGACTGAGCTAACCTGGGGGTCATATTTGGGTCAGTCCACGGTGTAGTTAAGCCAGAACCACAGGGTAAGTCTGTAACACACTGCTGTTACTTAGTTGCTTAGTTACTTAGTGCTAACCAAACATCCTGCAGGCAGAAATACTGGCATTTCTGGTAACGGGATGCCAGAATAGCAGAGTGAGGTGCGAGAGAGCTGTGACGTAAATTCATCAGCTATGTTGATGATACATATTTCTTGTAAAAATGTTATGTGTGCAGGCAGGGTAAAAATGCCCTAAACATGAAGAGGTGCTGCTTGTGCCCCCTCACACCAGGAATCAAATGGCATTGCTGTCAGGTGAGATGTAATGTTAGTGGGCTTAATTAAAATTACTGGGGTTCATTTTGGAATCAAATTATCTTTTGCAGCATCACCTTATTTTTTTTTTTTTTCTGAAAAGCAAAGCCCAAAACGCCCAATTCTGAATGTCCAAGGCAAAAACCTTTTTCTTACTTCGACTCTAAAATACAATGTGTTCATTGCAGTAGATGCTGCATGATCTTAAGTATCACACTTAGTGTTCTGCACAAGTGCAGAGGTTCTGTTGGCACAGGATTTCCAGAAAACTGACCTTTAATATTTATTTCAGATCTTAATAAAAAATATCTCAGTTTGCACTGGTGATGAAAACTGAGGGGGAAAAAAACCCTGTAAAAATTAAGAACCATTAAGAACACATACTTAATATCCACACATCCATGTGTGGACTTCAAAGAAGAGTGGCACAACTGATACAGAAAGTGCTGTTCTGCAGCCAGGGGTGTTTTAAGAGTGATTTATAGCTAAAATCCCCCTGTAACTGGGGGGATGTCTGCACCAGAGGTGTTTGGAACTTGGACTGTCTTGGATCAGTTCAGGAGGAGCTATTTATCCTTCCTTTACATTCACCAAGGGACAGAGAATTCATGTGCAGGGCAGGTGGAAAGGTGTTTGATAGTGTTCTGAGTTATTTCAACTTTTCTCTTGTGGTTTTTCTAATCTTGCCTCTTAATAGAGTCTGCCCTGAGGACAAGGCCTTGAACTTAACCAGAGTTTAGATCTTTATTTTCACCCTTTTAGGGTGCTTGCCCTCTGCTTACAGTAGTTTTTGAGTCATTTTTCAGAGTCCTGGTATTAAGCATGTGTTTATTTTATACGGGTAGGGGTTGGATTTTGAGTACCAACTAAGTAACTCTTTTTCCTATCTATTGAAAAATTGTTCATGGTGGTCCTTAACAACACAGAAGGCACAGGCAGATTTAGCTGTGTGCACAGCCTGCTCATTGCAGCACTTGGTGCTTTGCAGAGGAGGTGTGTTCCCAAAATAAATGCTTTGCGTTGCTGGTTTTATTTTTTTTCTGAGAATGTCAGGTTGTTGAAGGGTTTTTGGATGATGTGTTCTGCCCTTCTGCTCCAATGAAGCTGGAGGTGTGCCATGGAGGAGCCAGAACCTTAAACAGCAAGGAAAAAGTGGGCAGAGTATAGATTTGGTAGAGCTGTGTAGTGTTTTCCTGGGTGCTGAGAGGCAGAGGCATAGTTGGAAATAAGGGTTGGATGTAGAATTCTGTACAAAGTTGTCAATGGAGTTCTGACTTAAAGGGCATATTGGAACTTAAAATCTAAAAATAAGTCTGGATTTTAAATTATTATGTAAGTTCTCAGAGTTGATTAGAAAAAATACTGTTTTCTGATTGGAAGCATCAATTTGATTTCATGATGGTGTCATCTGTGCTTCCTATGATGGATCTGACAATCCAGAACATGTTTGTTATCAGTTCAGCTGAAGGAGACACAGAAGCCCGTGGAAAGACCCCCTAAGCAAGGCTGGGAGGTGCTGAGACAGCTTATGCTCTGTGTGAAACCAATTTCCTGCAGTTATCCAGCTGGAGAGGGCTGGCAAGGAGACAATGGATCTCAAAAAATAAATGTGATTAGGTTAATTCAGAGGAAACTGATTTAGATTTCCCTGCTGTGGCCATGAATTACCCTGCAGCCCAGTGCTGCAGATCAGCTGTTTTACACAGTCACTCTGCACTCACATTTTCTGATGTGCAAACCTTGAATCCACAGTCCCTTAGGCGCAAGGTGAGAGATCATGTCTGGCTCACATATTTTATTAATGTGGAGAACTGTGTGAGATTTTAGACCCAAGTCTTTTTCCTGATTTTCAGTAGAATTGTACAGCAATCCTGGGGCTGTGTTTGCACAAGCAAACGGGTACCAAGGCATGGGTGGAAGTTGTAAATGATATCTACACCTCTAGATAAGTTACACTTGCAAAGATTTCTGGTGTGCAGACAAGGCTTGTGTGAGCCAGGCAAGCTGTACATTTTTCCAAATTCCTTCACTTTTGCCCTGGTAAAAGTATTATTTTAAAATAATAATAATAAAAGCTGGGGTTTAGCATGGTTTAATTGCTGGCTGCTCCTTAGAGTAATTTTATTTCCTTGCCAAAGGCTTGTATGACTTTGAAGAATGCTCAGCTGGCTGCTGAAATCTTAACCAAAACAATGCATTTTCATCAGTTTAAACGGGTCCAGTTTAGTAAGTTGAAAGATTTTGAGTCATTCATTGTTTCAGAAATCCTATTGTAAAGAAAAGGAACAAATCTGCTACAATTCTTTATTCTCAGCTCGTAACTAATCTGAGGTAGCCTTAACCAGGCTTTTGTCTTCTCTGTGGAACTAACTCTGCCCCTATGAGCTTTCTGTTCCCTCTCAACCACTACAGTTTGGATTACTTGACATGTTTTTGAAACGTACCAAAAAGATTTTCAGCTAAGGCTGATTTGGCTGTGGGCTACGTAAAGCAAAACCTTCATATTTTCTGAAGCCTTGGCTCTCCCCATTGTAAGAAAAGTTTTGGTGGTCTGGTAATGGCAACCACAGTGTGCTGCAGTGCTTAGGGCTTCTTCATTGCTATTGTTGTGAGCACAAGTATTGTGCCAAGCTCTGCCATAGAGTGGATTTCTGCATGGTTTTTAAATAGATAGATACTGAAGAGAAAGGTTTTACAAGAATGTGTCATGACAGGAAGAGTGGGAATGGCTTCAAACTAAAAAAGTAGGGTTAGATTAGATAAGAGAGAGCAGTTCTTGGCTGTGAGAGTGCTGAGGCCCTGGCACAGGTTGTCCAGAGAAGCTGTGGCTGCCCCAATCCTGGAAGTGCTCTAGGCCAGGCTGGATGGGGCTCTGAGCAATCTTGGTCAAATGGAAGCTGTCCTGTCTGCAGCAGGGAGGTGCAAGAAGATGATCTTTAATCAATGTTCCCAGCTCAGGCCATTCTATGATTCTGTTCTGCAGTTCTGTATATTTTGGTGAAGATGGGTGATGTTCTCTTTCTGTCGTAGTCCACGAAGGCAGCCCCCTGGGGGAACTTCACCGCTGCGTCCGAGATGGAGTCAGAATCAACGTCCACATCCGAACCTTCAAAGGGCTTCGTGGAGTCTGCACAGGCTTTTTGGTTGCATTTGACAAATTCTGGAATATGGTAATTCTTGTTCCATCCCTTGATTTGTAACTGTTATATCGAAAACTTGAAATTTGCAACAGGTTTAAGCAAATGACGGATGGGGAAGGTTAATGTGGTTTTGTGGTTCACAAACTAATTTGCTCTGGCACCAAGTGCTGAGTTTCAGACTTAAGTGGTACTTGGTGTTGGACTGGTACATCCAGGACGTGCCCAACCATCTTAAAGAGGTTTTAAGTGAGACAGAAGCTTTGAAGAGTTCCCAACATCTTCAGAGGTTTTGTATAAGAACATGGGAAGGTGGAATATGAGGAATATCAGAAGCTTCCAGAGCTTTCTCTGCAAAACCCAATCTTTCTATAGTGGTGGGTGCTTTTCTGATTTCTTTCACTAACATCGCTGAGCTGCCAGTGACAAAAGCTTTTCCCTGTTTTCTACCTTGTGAAGATCTTAAAGACAGTAGATAGAAAAGCAGCTATTAGATATCTGAGCCTGGAGGTGTGAAAAGTTTGAAAGTGGGGAGGAGGAAAGGCTTTTCCAGGCAAGGATCACAGAGATTTTTGCAAGTAATGCAGAATGACCTTTGCTGCTGCTTTTATACCTCAGTACAATTTAGATGATTAACAAACCAGCTCCAAAGCACAACTTGTTCCTGGAATGAATTTTCTCTCAGAACATAATTTCATAATGCTTTGACACAAAGCTGGTCTAAAGCCGCTTCATGTTTTGTTTTAATTTGGATTTTCTGTTTCTTTTATCTTTTTTTAGGCCCTGACAGATGTGGATGAGACTTACAGGAAACCAGTAATGGGCAAAGCCTTCTATGCAGAACCTCAGCTCTCACTGACCCGAGTAGGTGACATCTCCTGTTTTCTTTCTAATTAGCAGCTCCTTTTTCAAAGTAATCAAAGGGGAGCATTGATTTGGAGCCCAAGTTTACATTTGAAATATTTTACCTCCTTTTATTATGGATGACTCTGAAATAACTTGAACTGAGCAAAAAGAATACCCCAAATGCTTCCTGATCTTTCTGAAAGTACTTTAGTAGTTCAGTGTTACTTAAGATCCACTTTAGAATCAGATCAGAGTTGCTGCCACTGCTTAAGGTAACAGGCTGAGCTTCTAGAAGCTTCCTCTGTGGGTTTTGATGTGGGATTTGTTCAGTGCGTTTTTTGCACCTGTGACTGATCAGGTCCATGTTTGTCTTGCCAGGGAATGTGGCAGAGCATTCCTCTGGTACTGAAGTTCCTCATGGCACAGTCTGTGTCTGCAGCAGAGAAACAACACAGCTCTTTGGTCACTTGAGCTTCCAGTCTGGGTACTGTGAAGCCCAAGATCTCCAAAGGTCTCCACTCTCTAGGATCCAGCTGCAAATAGAGTTGTTTGCCACGTTGACAACTGAAGACATGATAGATGAACTTCTGAACAATGGAGGGAAAAAAAATGTGACAGGGCAGTGGCCATTGAATGGCAACAGCTGCAGGCCTTTTGAACATCAGAGAAGCATCACAAAAACATTTAAGCTGTTTCATTGTGAGGAGTTTGCTTTCAAATTCCTGCCATTTAAATCTGTTTTCTGATAGATCCCACCCTTCCTTTTTTTAAAGATGAGTTAAAAATAATCAAGTTGTCATGGTTCCTTTAGCTCACTCTCACAAGCCCTGGCGTTCCATCCTGTTGCTGGGAAGAGAGGGGCTAACCAAAAATC
The DNA here is from genome assembly GCF_009819655.1 of Sylvia atricapilla. NCBI lineage: Eukaryota > Metazoa > Chordata > Aves > Passeriformes > Sylviidae > Sylvia > Sylvia atricapilla. The sequence continues at coordinate 14,183,469 of NC_089153.1, forward strand.
TCATTTGTCATTATTTCATAAAAGCTTGTCTGTTGCCAGAATAAAAGCAATTTCTTTTCCAGTTTCAGCACCATGTATTCTTAGATTGATGAGTTCATACAGTGCTTTGGGTCTGTTGCTGTAGCTTTTATTATTTTTCTGTTGTTTGTGGTCTGCTCACCTCCCAGAATACCCACATGTCATCTTTTAGGTTGTTTTGGGGAGCACAAAAGATCCCTCAGTGTTTCAGTGTACAGACTTTGCTAATGGAGGGCCCTTACCTTAGGGATTCATGACACAAGGATGGAAATCTCTCTAAAACTGGCATTGAAGAACATGGGGAAAAGTGAGCTGTAGGAGCAACTTGACATCTCTGTTTCTCCTGACCAAAATTAAAGGCTACCACACAGCAGTGTTGCTCCCCAAATTAAATTCCTTGGTGCTCACATTAAGACATGACCATGCAAGAGACTCCTTCACCTGTCACTGTTTGAATTTGGTAAGCAAACACGGTCTTTATTGCTGGTGGAGATTTGTCACTGTGTCTTGTGAGCTGATTTGGGATTGTGCATGAAGATACCATGGAGAAGTGTGGAACAAGTGGCCTCTGTTGTTTTACAAGTGTGGTCACAGATACAACTGTCCTTTTACAGCTGTTTGACAGACTCAAGCTGCAGGAATCCTCGGGGAAGAAGGGAGCCGACTCAAAGACTGTCTCAGAGCAGCTGGCCCTGACAAATGACTCTCAGACGCTGAGTTTGAAAGCTGGATCTGGACGAGGGAGAGCAGAAGAGGAGCGTGAGAGGCAGAAGCACGTGGGCAGAGGTGCAGAGAAGAAGCCCCCAGGTGACAGGAGTGAAGCTGATGTGGGCAGCAGGACTGCCCACACCGAGGGGGCCGGTGCTGGGGGGGCCCGAGCAAGGAGCCAGTCCCGCAGGAGGAGGCGGCCCAAGGTGGATTATCAGCAGGTGTTCACACGCCACATAAACCAGATCTTTATCCGAGGAGAGAATGTCTTGCTTGTCCATTTAGCACATTGACTTGGCTGGGTCTTTGTCAGCGTATTTATTTGATAGCATGAACTTGCTGCTGCAGCTCCCATTGCTATTTAGAGTTGTCATTGAGTAGGATGGTACCGTGGCTGGTTTCCCATTGCCACCACAAGGTAGGGGAAAGAATTGTATCTGGAGTATCCTGGGCTTGATGCCAAAGCAGCCTCCTTAGATCCCTGTTGGAGGTCCCAGGAGAAGGTCAGCAACGCAGTTATTTCTGTGATATGAGGGAGTTAAGCACAGATCCCACTGTTTCTTAAAAGAAGCTAAATGAGGGGGTTGTAAGAGTATTTTGGTGTACTCTGTTACAGGAGCTGCGTGTGGCACATATTTAAGGATAAGATCTGGACCTGCAATAAATCAGAAATGCTCTTTTGCACATTTTGAGTAATATCAAGAGGAAATTGCTAGTGAAATGAACACTTTATCTGCTGCTGTTACATGGATGTCCTCTTTTCCAGACATATTCTGACAGTCATTTTGAAATAGTTTATAAAACACTGGAGTCATCCTGCTGATGGCTACTGGCCTCTTTGCCGTAGTTAGCTCTGTAGTGCCCTGCTCTTTTAATGTGGGTGATGGCAGGACTGTAACTTATTTCCTGTATCAAAGCTTGGGCTCTCTTTGTAATGCTGTGCTTTGGCCCTGTGTCACCAGCAAGCAGATGATGTAGCTGATCCAGAGACCTCCCTGTTTGGAGTTTATCTGTGGGTGAAGATGGAAAACAATCCTTTTATATTTCACCCATTTCCTACTTAGTGTAACAGTGAAGCTGGCAGTGATTGGGTTTTTCTCAGGTGTGTTTGTGCTGAGCACACCTGTCCTGTATTTAAACACCTTTCAGGCTCCCTCTATTGAAACCAGAGCTGCTGTGTCTCCAGCAGTTCTCATGGAGCAGGAATCTTCGTGGGTCTTTCCTGTCTGTGTGAGGGATGCATCATCTAATTCCATTTGAGCTTTGAAGATGTGCCTGAAAAGGTTTTGAAGTATAGAAGTCAAACTCGACTCATCAGTGTTTCATTTTAGCAAGGCTGTTGAATTATTGCAGGTCAGGCCAGGGTTCTGTGGGTATAAACTGCTTTCCAAAAAAACCTACCTGCAGAAGTTTGAGGGTAAATGAAGCTGTTCCATTATGTAGCCTGTTCCCTCTGTTGTCAAAGGAGATTTCGTGCTGCTATTCTGTATTCATCTCAACTGCCTTGTGCTTTGCAGCAGCTCTGTATGTTTAAGCTGAGTTGGGAAATTGCTTTATAGCAGGACTTACATTGCATATAGATGCCCTGAGTTCTCAAATTGAGTGGTTGTACTGTGGGTGACATGGATTTGTGTTGCTGCAGATGCAGCATTCTGCTTGCTTGGTCGTTAGGGATATGTGTGGTGTTTGGGTGAATCACAGAAATCATTTAGCAGGCATTCTGGACACACAAAGCAGCTGTTTGCCTCTGGGGGAACTTGAAACTTATGTCAACATTTCACATGACATGGGGATTGATGAGCTCAGCCACTGAGCTCAAAGCCAAGTTCAGCCTGGGACAGAATAAAAAGTACTGTTGAGGCAAAATAGTTTCATCCGGGGTAAAAAAGAAAAGAAAAAAAATTAAATACTCTCTACACCTTCTTCCAAAACATTGCTTTACTGCTGTAACCCCATCCCTCTGTGAACTGAGACTAGGCACTGAAAAGATTCTTCTCATGGAGGTTCTTGTTTCTCCTTCCTTCTTTACTGTTTGTGTGTTCTGCAGTTTTTCCTTTTTTTTTTTTTTTTTTTTTTCCCCTTTCTTCTGTCAGTACTTTGTCTCCTCAGGACATTCTAAACTCTGGTTTACAAAGACTGTTCTGGTTGTCCTGGCTTTCTGCACCATTTCCTGGTTGGTTTTCTATGTACTAACCAGAACCCTCATAAATTGCTAGAAATATGTGAAGCTCAAAACAAGGTGCTTATCTCTGCTTCTGACTTCTCAGCAGCTTTTATTGCAAGTGAATATTTTCTTCCTTATATTTGGTTGTGGGAATTTTCCTCTCTGTTTCCTGGCAGCTTTGCTTTTATTTCAGCTGCTTGGGATGACTCCTCTCTGCCTTTTGTATTAGTACCAAAGGCCACTGGTTTTGACCTCTCCTCTTTCCTTCATATTTGACCAAAGGGTGTCAGATCACCCTCAGACTGATGTACAGTGACAGCTCATTGAATTCTTGCTTTTCTTCACCTCATATTCTTAATTCTGTTTGCCTGCTTAGTTTATGCCTTGTGGATTAACTAAGATGCAACTATGAATTTTTTTTGTGGCTATGCTGCCCTTTCTTGTCAATTGACACTTCCCCAAGTTCTCAGTTGCTGCTGGAAGTCTCAGTGTTTCCTTTCATAATGGGTTTTTCCCTAAAACCTTACAGATGTTTGTTGCTTCACATCTATGAGTTTCTATGTTTACATTTTATGAAAAATGCTGGTGCTTAGACTTAAGTTTGTGCCTTGATTTTTGTATCATCCCTGACCTGTTCTTCCAGAATCATCACCTTGGTGAGCAAACCTGGTTAAGGATTATAGTTTATCTACTTTTTTTGCACTACCTCATTGTTAAAATGTTCCTCCTCTCATCCTTGAAGTTGGTTAAACCGCTCTCTTCCAATTTAGATTTAATGAATTATTTTTTGGTTCTTTCTTTGTTTCCTACTCTCCTGCTCACCTTTCTCATTTTTGCCAAGCTGCTTCCTAATACTGCTGCTTTCTCTTCTACAACTTCAGATCTTCCAAAATGTCTTCCTTTTCCTACTTTTTCTGGCATTGTGTATTTTTAAAATGCATTATTAAAATGCCACCTTATGGCCTTTGTCTCTTCCAAGCATCGGGATTGTGATGAAGCAAGTGATCCTGTAGGTGTGTTGTCACTTGCTTTGTTCAATACTTCAGATAATGTGGCTCTTTAAATAAAATTGAATGTCATGTTCTGAAATGGATTCTGCTACCTCACTGAAACATTCTCCTAAATCTGTAAAAAAAAAAAAAAAAAAGAAAAAGAAAACAACCTTTGGAAACAAATGAGCTTTGATTTTCAGTGGGTTTTTTTAAAATTGTTTCTGATTGTTTCCTTCTATGGTTTTCCAAACTCAACATCAAGTTTTTTGCTCCCAGCCCTTCCTCTGTTGCTGCAGTGGTGCTGTGAGCATAGACACACCAAAGTCTTTGTGCTAAGGAATGAAGAGTAAGAAACTGAGAGCAACAGTGAGAGTGAAAAAGCTTTGGGCAGATATGAAAACCTCCCTGGAAAGGATCCACAGGTTGCCACCTGTCCTGTATTTCTAGGACTTTGCCCAGCCTGGTGCTCAGCAGTGGTTCTTAAAGTGTCTTTGGGGTGAGGAACCCAGTTACTGCAGGCAGCAGTTTTCTGCAATAACCTCGAAGAAGCATTGGGATAATTTCAGAAAGTTTTAAGTCTCATTTCTGGGATTATTTCTTAAGAAATGTTTTTGATCAGATGCTTAATTTTTCTCAAACATTTCTTAGGCTGTGATAGTAGAAAAAGTAAGGCCAAAGGAGAAAAAAAAGCTTATAAAGAAGTGTGTGGGTTTGGTTTCTTCTCTCAACTGACTTGTCCAGCTTGTTAATTGCCTGGAAGGTTTTTTTCTGACCTAGAGTGAAGTACTTAGCATATCCTCTGCAGGTGATTACTGAATTAATCAGTGAGTGCTGTTTTCCATCTGCTTCTTCTCCTTCAGTGTTTGGATGCATTGTTTCTTTTGCAGCATTCCCTCGGCAGGGCAGTGTCTCAGCAGGAACAGGCCTGAGTGCTCACTGGTTTTTACCCTTCCCTAAGGAATGTTACCCCATCCAGTTTTGAATCCAGAGAGCCTTTGGCTATTCTTGACTTTCATACTGTGCTCTTTAGATTTTTTGAAATTATTTGGTCATCTTGGATAATATTACTTTTTGGAGTAAACTGATTTTTTGAAACTTTTGAAAAATAATTTTGTTATTTCTTTTCCTTCAGTAAGTGCTGGTTTTTCCTAGTTTGTTGTTGCAGTCACCCACTTGCACCTGTGATTCACTGGGTGAAGAGGTGTGCAGGATAAAATGAGGCAGAGTAAAAAGGTGTCTGATTTTTATTGAATTTGACATTCTGTCCAATATTCTGCCCACACTCATCATTTCTGTTTCTTACTGGCACTGACCTAGGTAAGACAAGTGGAAATTAATTCATCCAGAATCTTGAAGGAAAATGGAGCAGGGGCTGAAAACACTGAGTTTATGAAGATGTTTATTCCAGGTAATCTTCCTGTCTTTGATTAAGAAGTTCAGAGTTACAAGCACCAACTTACACTGCGAGCTCTGCCACTGGATTAGATTGGAAGGCACAGTCCTGCACCTTTTCAGGGGTGATGCAATGATTCCCTCAGCCAGGACGGCTCTTGCCTGAGAAGCTGCTCAGGTATATGCCAGTGTCTGCCTCAGAGCATAACTGCAAATACTGCCAATTAATATGAGGATGTTTTCTCTCCTGCCTGCACTGCCAAGTGTAAAATATGAATGCTGAGGGCTGCAGATGCTGCAGCACTGAACTACTTCAGTTCATGCTTTCGCTTCTTGACATTGGCTTAAAAAAATTCAAGTTTCTACTAATATCAATCCTAAGACAGTCTGTTGGAACCATAGGAAAGGCTGCTGCTGACTAGAAATAGTATTGGAAAAGAAAGTTGTTACAGAATTTGTGAAACTCTGATTGTAATTCAAGTATTGCAAACCAGGAAAGGCTGAGAGAGTTGGGGTTGTTCAGCCTGGAGAAGCTTTAGGGTGACTAATTGCAGCCTTTGAGTACCTGAAGGGAGCTTACAAGAAAGATGGAGAGAGGCTATTGACAAGGGCCTGGAGTGCCAGGACAAGGGGGAATGGCTTCACACTGACAGAGAGTAGCATTAGACGGGGTATGAGGGAAAGGCAAAGGAAGGGAGAGGAATTACTCGGGTGGTGATAATTCCTTGACATGGGAAGGGGCTTTCTAGCCTGTGCCTTGGGCACAATCCTGCCAGCACTGGGCAGCTGAGCTCTGTACATGAAGGGGAGGATGCTGAGCCAGCTCTTGAGTGCAGCCTCGCTTTTGCTGTGAGCCTTTCACAGCACCTGAGCTGCCCCTGGAATCTCTGCCAGGTTCCACCTCTAATCACTGACACGTTTGATCCTGCCTCTTAACATTTTGCAGAGGAAACCCAGCGGGAGAAAAAGGAAGTAAAGCAAATTTGCCCTTTTGGGCGAGGATGGAAGAGGTTTGGTTTTCCTTGTTGGCTTCCTGGGGTGCAGGAGAAAGGACTGCTTTAATGGGGAAAAAGCAGAGATGCTTGTCTCATGATGTTTACAAGTCCTTTCAGATGTCACTGTAAGTGCTCTTGCTCTTAGCTGGTGGAAGTGAAGGCCTGTCAGGGAAGGAAAATGCCTCCTGATGTTCCTGGATAACTCTCTTATTAGCTTCTAGGTTTCTGGTGTACCCCTGGATGACTTTGTTGAAAAAAAATTAGTACACCTGAGACTTTCATTCAGTCTTGTATTCGTTCAGAGTGAAAAGTAGTTTGATCAGTTTGTGTGAAAACATATCCATCCTTTTTTCCTCTCAAAAGATCAGTGCTCTCCCTCAGGAAAGAAATGAAAGCTGCTCCTGTAGCGATTGCTTCTGATTTCCACTGCTTCAGAGCAAAGTGTAGCTGTGCCAAGGTGTCTTCAGCTGACACATTATTCTGAGAGGATGAGATGAGAGAAATGCTTGGTTTCCCTAAAACTAAAATGGGCATTGCGAGGGGAGCAGATGGGTTGACCTCTTTTCAAGTGGTGCACCCACCCACTGTAATTGCAGGGGTTGGGACTTGTAAACCAATCAGTCACCTGTAAAACTTCCTTAGGGAGCTGCAGAGGAGCAGCATGAGCCACCAGACTGACACGGGATTGGAATTCAGGGGCTGACAAATTCCGCTCTCTTTACTGCCTCTCGCTCAGTGAATGGCCTTGGCAAGTCACTCCCATCCCTCTCCCTGACACTCCACAGCTGTAACACATCCAGGAGCACTCCTTGCCTGTCTTGTGAGGAGCTGGGGAAGTGGGAAATGCTGTACAAGTGCCAAGTGTTGTTATCAAAACTCTCTCTGTCAGGTAATGCAGGTACATCGACCCTCTGCCCTCTCCAGGCTTGTGACTGTTAGTTAACCTCACCTTGGCACATAAAAACCATGTGGGGAATCAGGTAAAAAAAAACATTATTTGGTCTTGAAATCACTGATGTCCTCAAGGTCACATTTGGTGACTTCAATATCTGTTTCACAGCTGCAGTTCCATGTTTGGGTCAGATGGTGATAAATGAGGGTGTAACTTGTAATTCCTTCTCTGTCTTCCTAAACATTTTGTTTCTTAGGAAGCTGATGCTGCTATGAACATATTGGATAATACTGAATTTGCAATACTCTGCTTTCCAGATATAAATGTTTATATTTAAAATTGCTAAGACTGCAATGCAATAAATATATCCATGTAACACTTTGCCGCAAAGCATGATTTTTTTTTTTTGTGCTCTACCAATACAGTGATGTGTATTGTGTCAGTGAAGGAGCTGGGACTGCTGTGGTTAGTGGAGACCCCGAGGTGTGAATAAAGCCCTGCTATCTAGTCACATAACTGGGGAAAAACCAGTCATTTGTGTATTCAAAAGGGTATTAATCTATAAAATAACAATACCATGATACTTGTCTTTTAGAGATGCAGGAGGGAAGTGAACTTCATGTTGATAAATGTAACCACCAGTGGCCTGATCACTCAAAGGTCTGTTACCTTAGTGTGTGGTCTTCCACAATGCTGTCAGGTTTTCCAGGAGCTGGGGAGGCCCAGAGCCAGCATCCAAGCATCTCTTCCAGTGTGTGTGCATAGCCAGTGGGGAACCTGGCTTCCAGGAACCTTTCTAATCCCGTGGTAAGTGATGTTGATACATTTGTATCAGAGATGTCTTTTTAGGAAGAAATTCTTCCTTGTGGGAGTGGAGAGGCTGGAGAGATGCTCCTACTCCGTGGAGGGGCCCTCTCTCTGGGAAAGGGTGGGGGAGATTTTCAGGGCTCTGGATTTCTCCCTTCCATGGGCACTAAATGCTCCTGAAAAGTTGTCCAAACACTCCCCCGTGTGCTCCAGCCCTTCAGGTTTATCTTCCTTCCGCTGGGAATCTCAGCCAGAGCCTTTCCCTGGATCCGAGCAGCGCAGCCATGGGAGCGTCCGGAGGGCTCTAACGAGCAGGAATCCGCTGATGCTCCCGCCGGGAAAAACGGGACATTCGGGCTCACCGGAGGTACCCGCAGCCGTGCGGTGTGGGGGCTGCGGGGACGGCCCGGGCCCTTCCCGATCCCGATCCCGGTGTGGAACAGCCGCGGCGCCGCCGGGCCCGAGCCCCGCCAGGGGGCAGAAGCGGGCAGGGAAACCCCCGGCGGCCGGGAGGGGACGGGAGGGGATGGAGGGGACGGAGGGGCAGCGACGCCACAAACACCGCCCTGGAGCCGCTCCTGGAGGCACCGTGTGTGTCTGTACGTTCCTCTGTGTGTCCATCTGTGTCTGTGCTCCCCGATGCTTCACACGGCCCAGGTCAGCCCAGGTCAGGTCAGGCAACAGGGGGCGATGGCATGCATTGACAAAACTTAGTCCCTGTACCTTGGCTTAGGTGTGCTTCTCTGCAAGCTGACTTCTAGTTTGCACCAGAGCCTACGAACATGGGAACTCCATGATGGGCAAAACATCCCTGGATTTGTCACAGAGAATGTACAGACACACACTGCAGGGAGGCAGCGCTTGGTGGAGGAAACCATGGCCAGGCCGGGCAGGAGCGACAGCGCAGCTCTGCCAGGGAACTGCTGTGGGCGCTTTGGGTACAGGAGCAGAGGAATCCTGTGGCTGTCCAGCAGGGATGAGGACGTGCCTAGAGGAAACACTGCCTGTGGGGGGAGTGCAGGAGCTGCTGTTGTGTCTGCTAGAACACATCGGGAAACAGCGGCTGCTGCCACTGCTGCCCAGGCTGCAAAACAAGACTCCGTGGGTGTCCTTACCTTGTCACATATTTACAGGAAGAAATCACAAATCTCTTATACACCACGATGCAGTGAAATAAATCCTATAAAATAGCATTAGTTAAGAATGTGGGTGCTGTGGTAGAGTTATGTGTAAATGCACCAGAACAGGCTGGAAGAAGGAAACCATCCCCTTGCTGTGCTGCCCTTCAGGGGACGAGGCTCAAGCTCGGTACGTTTTTTCCATCAGAGCGTGGTCAATGGAACAATTGTATAACGTGTTGATCAGGAAAAGGATGTGGGAGCTTAAGTGGAAAACCTGATGCTATCGTGCTGATGGCAGAGAGCAGCAGGAAGGATGGCAAACAGGATACTCACCATGCTCAGAGGAAAGAGCTCAGAGTGATGCTGGGGCTGCAGGGCTGGAGCCAGCCAGGGTCCATGCTGTCAGCTGGACCAGAAAGGGGAATGTCCCTGATCTTACACTCCTCTTCTGGGAACAGGGGCTCCTTGCTGATTCTTTGGGGGAAAAGTGAACAACTGTTAGGCAACATCCCAAAGTTGGTGGAAAAACCAACTGGAGAAAAACTTACCCCAGTTGCCTTGGAGGTTTGGAAATGAGAGCAGTGGGAAGCTGACAAAAGGGCTGGGGATGCTCTTGGCGTGTGAAAGCAAGGAAACAGCTTTTAGTTTTCTTATTTTGGAGGAGTGTCTCGCAGGGAAGGGATCCCATATGGAATAAGGAGCAGTTACTGCCTGTGTCAGGAGAGGGTGTTTGAGTGAGGGGCACGGGTTGTGTTTGCTTCTGAAATTCCTGTTTGTGGTGTTTTGAAAACCAGGGGTTTAAAACGTTCTTCTTTCAACAGAGTATGCTGGTCCAAAGGCAGGTGTGTCACCCCAGGTGGGCTCTGGTCCCCTTCCCGCGTTGTGAGGGCTGGCAGGTGGTCTTGCAACATTGAAGTGAAACTGGGTGGTGGAGTCAAGGTGCACCGAAACAGATTGTTGATGTAGCTTTCCCTAAAATCAGCCCCAGAGGTGTGAATTGGAATCAGCTCCAGACCTCTCCTGTTTGCCTTTGGAGCTGGATATTCCAAAGTGTGTTCTTTGGTGTGTCGCTGGTAATGCAGTAACATTTGTGTGCGTGTGTAGCCTCATTTACAAATGCTTTGCATCTGGATTTGCCCTCCTCATGTGCTGACAGTTTTATACTGATAAGATAGTGGCTATTAATTAGTTTACTTTAAAAGCAGCCATGTGCTTGTCATTTCTTGTTGGGTCAAAATGCTCTGAAGTCACCCGTTCCTCAGCCTGGTGTTTTAATTAAAAGACCCTTAGAAGAGGGTGGTTCTGTCTCCAGCTATTGCAGTCATGGCAAGCCTTAGTGCAGCAGAGGGTGAATCACTCACCCAGAGCATCCTCCAGCCTGGCCTCACATCTATTAACAAGTGTAAACTAATGAACAAAGAGCTGCTGCTTGTCACAATCTCCAGTGTAAGGGTTTCCCAAAATTGCTGTAGGCTGACACCGAGAGATTACAAAAGGCTGCAGCCCCTGACCTCAAAAAAGGCTTCAAAGGGAACTCCTGAAAAGTTTTTGCTGCCCAACAAGAAAGTTCTTCTTGTAATGTAGCACTTTAATAGCCAAAACTACACCAAGGTTTCTGCTGGCTGGGTGAAACAACATCTTTGTTTTGCATGTGAATGGTGTTTTGTAAAGATTGTTTTGCTCCATTTATATATATAAAAAAAAAGGACTTGAGGCTTACAAGGTGAAGGCAGCAGCTTACTCAGGCAGCCAGCTGCAGTGACCCAGCTGGGCAGGGTGTGAGGGCCGGAGACGGGAGCAAGAGCCACACAGGCAGCAGGCCCTGGGATGGGCTGGGATGCTGAAATCCCAGCTCCCAGAGAGAGAGAGGACAGGAGCCTGTGGTGACAGGGACAAGGGGAAATGGCTCCACGCTGAAAGAGAGTAAGTTGAGGTTGGGTATTAGAGAGAAATTCTTGGTGAGGGTGTTGAAGCCTTGGTGCAGAGAAGCTGTGGCTGCCCCGTCCCTGAAGTGTTCAGGGCCAGGCTGGATGGGACACTCTGAGCAATCTGGTCTAGTGGAAAGATGGTTGGTTTGCAGGAGGGTTGGAATTAGATGATATTTAAGGACCTTTGCAACCCAAATCATTCCATGATTCTGTGATCCTATGAAGACCCTGCCTCAAAGAAAATGGGAAAACCAGCCGCCGCTCAGGCACCCACATTTGCTGTGAGTCTATCCCTGGGACAGGAGCAGACAAACCTTTCCAGGGGCCCCGCGGGAGCCCGGGCAGGAGGTGACAGCCCACGGGACTGCTCCGGGAGCGGCTGCGGGGCTGTGCCGGAGCTGCGGCCGCTTCCCTCTGTGCCGCTCTCGGTGCTCCGGCGCGGAGCTGCCGGTGCCGGGCTGTGCTCCGCCGCACACCGGGTCGTTCCCTTTGCCCCGGCGCCGTTTGCCTCTTGTCAGGCTGCGAGTGCTGAAGGCAGAGACAGCCCCGCTCTCTGCCTGCGCGCTGGACCGTGCTCTGCTGGCCGTCACTGCCGAGGCCGAGAACCGCCGCTGCCGAGATGCTGAATGTTGAGGAGAGGGGAGACCGGGCAGCTCATCCGGCCAGCGCAGTTTGTATCTAATTAAGTTGAAAAGTGTCATCCTGTCTCCCTTCCTGCCTGCAGCCAGCCCCAGGCCTCGGCCAGGGGCCGTGGGCAGCTGACCCTCATCGCCACGGCTGCCCCGTGGTGCAGGGCAGGGCGCTCCCATCATTTTTCCAACTCTTTTTTTGTTTGCAGATATTTGAAGTTTCCCATGAGCTGCAAGCCCGAGCGCAGGGAATGGAAGGTGACGAGCACCTGGTGTGGTTCTCCCACATCCCAAAGGCGACGTCCATGGGACAAAGCTCAGGTGTGACTGCCGGTAGTCAGCAGCTCCTTTGTCTGCCCAGTGCCACTTCCCTGGCAAGGAAAGAGTCTCTGTGACAGTTGTGTGTAAATGAGAGAAAGATGGGAAATGGCCCAGCACCAGGTAGGGAAATTTATGCACATCAGACTGGGCTGGAAAAACACTTGGAGGCCAGTTCAGGAAGCTCAAGGTAGGAGCAGACACTTCCTCATCTCCTTTACACCCCTCAGGGGGACTTGGGAGGAGAATGTGCTCTCCTGTCTGGAAAGTGGAAGGACAAGGGGAAAACAGAGGTAGGTAGAGAGAAAACTGAAAGAACCAAATTTCCTGACTTTTAGGAATTTAACCCTTAGTGCTCTCCAATCCTGGATTTTGTTTGCAAATCAAAAATGGGGAAAGATTTTGGTAACCTTATAGTATCACCAACAGTTTGTTAAAAGACTAATTGCCAAGTAGCTTATGCATGTGGGACCATTAGTAATTCTGTAGCTATGCAAATTAAAACAGTGATGTATGATTTATAGCTTTAATAATGTTCTGAAGGCTCTTAAATTTTAATCACTTGCAACATCCTTTTTAATATTCAATTACTTTATTAACTAATTAGGTCACTTGCTGAAAAAGCACATAAGGCTGGTGCTATTTTAATATCAGCTGAACATCACAAAATACCTTTGAAATGGTGTAAATGGTTTATTTATTTTAAATAGATCATTAAGATGCTGTAATTAATAAATCAATTACAGAAAAAAAAAAGACAAGGAATTGATAGATGCCAAATCACAATAGTAGTGGCTTCTCTGCTTACTTTATAAATGTTCACAGAGATGCTGAACTTTGTGAACGTGGCCACTGAAGCACCTTCCTGGATAATTCGTATTCAGCTGAAGGGATAAGGTTTGAGATATGCTTGGTTCATTATAGATGCTTTTTGTATGGATTTAGCTTTCCGATTGATAAAAGCTCCACAAATGACCTTGAAAAGTGGAAGTACTTAAAAGGACAGCTCTCCTTTGGCTCGTGCTCTTTTGTCTGCCTCAAGAAAAGATAAAACCATCTGAGAGCGTTGCTGATGCTGGGCTGAAAGGGAGAGCTCCGGGGAGGGCAGTGGGCGGCTCTCACTGACCAACCTGCTCCCCTCACCGCGGGCAGCACAGCAGCGGAGCAAGGAGAGAAAGTCCCAGCCCTGCAGAAGCCGGGAAGATGCTCGGCTGTAGTGCAGAGTTTTACATCTCCCCTTTACACCAAGTCTTGCAGTAAAACTTCAAGTCTCAGAAGTTAAATTTGTCACCGGCGCGGCTGCAACTCTGAAAGGGACTGTGAGTAATCGACTGTCTTAAAACTAAGGGTAAGACAAACACTATTCTAGGAATTAAGTCAATCTTATTAACAGATTTTGGTTTAAATTATATTGATGTGATGATACAAAGTGCAAATTTTCTCTCTTGAGAAGCTGCTAGTAAGGTCTGCAGTAATTACAGAGCACTCATCTTCCCATTTTAACTTCTCTTGCTTCCGTTTTCTTGTAACAAAGACCTGTAAATCCAGGGGCAAAAAGCTTCATGTTACAATTTCTGCCAAATTGTTGCCCGTTAGAATTGAGCTGCAAAAAAACCTACTCCAAATCTCAATTTATAGAGTTTCCTGGGAACTGACACATACATGGTGCAAGTCTGGCCCTAAAGCAGAGTCCAGGTGAGGTAACAGACCATTACTCCAGGTCCCCTAACCCAAAAATAAATGCTGCCCCTTGCCCCATCCCAGGGGTGCCTGCAGCTGACAGTGCCCTGGTCCAGTAGTGGGGCTGGAGCTGAAATAATGGATTTTTCTTTTAGGAAAACCACCTAGGTACCATTCCTCACTGCTGCGAGAGGCCACTGCATGGGGTGACCATCCCTTGAAAGGAAGGACACACTGGGCTAACACAGGCTGTGCAGAAGGGATGGAGAGCCCTAAAATAAACCCGTTTCACATTTTATGGGACCTGCCACAGGAAACAAAGGAGCAGAACAACTGTAAGGTACCAAATGCTGATGCAGCCTGGGACAACATAGGAGCTTCCCACCTTGGAACAAGCACAGATACAACTCTTAAGGGCTCAGAGATACCTGTACAGTCACATGAGGTCCCTGTCACTGTTTTAAGGGGATTTATTTCACCCTACAACAATCCTGTTGTACAACACGGCTCCGGGGCTGTTCTGAGCTTCCCAACAAAGCCCCAGGTCCCAGTCAAATAGGTGCATTTTTATCACATTGCTGTAACTTCTCCCCAGTCATTTATTCTCGTGAGCAATTCCTGCCTCGCTCGAATCATTGGTGTGGGAAGCCCCCGATCCTCCTCTGTCAGAGCCCAAAAGACACAACCGCTGGAGTGGCAAATAAAAGGCCCCGGTGCCTCGAAGCGAACGGGCACCAGGAGAAATGAGGAGGCAAAAGGCGGCAGCAGCCACCCGCAGCGCTCGGCGGGCCCAGTCCTGTCCCTGTCCCTGTCCCTGTCCCTGTCCCTGTCCCTGTGCCGCTTTTTCCGCCACGGAGCCGCCGGTAGCGCGGAGCCGCCGTTAACCTCCCCGGCTCGATTCAATGTGACAGTGACACTTCACAGCACATTGCATCCAATCTCATTTGAAGCTGACAAAGATTGTTTCTGTTTTATATCTATTGGTTTATTAATGGCCTACAGCCTCTTAAGCAGATGCATATTCATTAGATAGCCAGCTGTTAGGAGGTTCCCAGATGTCGAAAGTAGCTCTGTCTTGGTATACATTTTTTTTTTTTCCCTTCTCATGAAACAAAGTAATTGTAGCTCGATTAAAGAACCAGTTAATTACTGAACCAGTACCTTATGGCACGATTAAAAAAAAAATCTGGAAATTTGTGAGGAGTAAAGACATTTTTAAAAACAGAGATGAGCTGAGCCTTTGCTCTGTTGTACACATGAAGGATTTACATAGAGACTGGATTACTCCATGTAAAGAACCCCCAGCTGCAGAATCCAGGGATACACTGAGTTGTTCAAACACATCTTTCTTAATTTTCCCCATTCTGCAGATTTTCTCTTACCTCTTATCGTTCTTAGGTGAATGGTGGGTGCAGAACCACATAAGAAATGAAAATGAGACATATCTGTTTTTAAAGGTCATTTTACATGGAGAAGAAAAATTCCACAGAATCCCAGCTACATAAAACTGTGACCAGATCATTGAACAAGCTGTAGAGATTGACTTACAAATTCCAGGGGCCATCCTTCTGAGTCTCACAACATTAACCCAGCTCACTGAGTTGTCTTTGCAACTTCTTTCCTCAAAGCTCTAAAAGCAGCTCCCAGCAGCAGAGCTACCACTAGCATCCTCCCACCAGCTCCTCCAGGAAGCCCTTTGCCCATGGAAATGTTTAAAACATTAAAGTCAGCTCCAAGTCCATGGGATCTGGGCAAAAATGTTCCTGGGGATTGTGGTTTCTGCCTAACTGCACACAGCAAGAGTCCCATTCTGTCCCGAGAAGGAGCTGCACTTCCATCACCAGGAGAGGAAGAAGAGTTTGAAACCCTGAAACAACTGAAAACCTGAAGCAATTCTAATTTTTAGTCAGTGACACTTTGGAATAAAACTTGTGAGGAAGGAAAAGAATTCCAACCAAAAATGCCCTCAGCATTAAAAGCCTTCATCGGAAGCCAGCCATGACACTATAAAATGTCATCTGCTGCGAGTGTGTTTACAGTGAAGCACAGAGGAACATGGAGGCAATTTTGTAGAGTGACTCCTGGAGCAAAGGCCTCTGAGAATAAAAGTGTCTTTAGATATTTGTTATCCTGTTATAGCTGGTATCACCTTGAGTATACAATGCCTGCCTGCATTATGTAAACACTTCATTGATAAATCCCTCCCCCACCTCCCCTAAGCTGTGTCAGACTGTTCTTAGCTGACAGATAGAACTGAAACAGATGCTGCTATAAATACCCTTGTTTAGCTGTTTTGAATATAATTTCTTTTGTAGAACATGGTGGGTGCTCTAGTTCTCACTGAACTTGCACCTGTGCTGGAATTTATTATTCCTTTGTATACATTAACATGCATTTTTTTAATGATTCTATTAAAAAAACAAACACAGTTGGGTTCTGATGCCCCTTTTCTCCCCTCCTGAAGCAGAGAAAACCTTTATAAAGGATTGCACTCATTTTAATTGAACTCTTTTAAAGTTTAGAAGCTACAGAATCCAGAGTTGGTAAAAGTTTAACTCCCAAACACACAGTTAATTTATAGAAACATGTAAGTATATATATTGAATTCTGTGTTTCTCTATACAGATATACAACACCCAACCAGCCAAACCTTTCAGCAGAAATCACAGGTACAGCTGGACCTGGAAGAAAGCAGTTGTAGTAACACAGCAGCATGATTTTGGTTATATTCAAATTCTATAATGCAGCAGGTGGTAACTGGTAGATCTCGCCCCATTCACTTAGTAGCTTATTTGTATTTTCACCTGGAAAGGTAATTTCTAGCTTAAAGATACTGTTTATACCTGAAATATCAGAGATGGGAACATTTTATGGAATTTATCTTAAACAAGTTCAATATTAAGTAAATACTCATTTTATATTCAGTTTTTAAATAAAGATGTGAATCATATTCTGCTGAGCACTGCTACCTGTGATCCATGGGCTTGAGCTGGGGAGACACTTCCAGGCTCCCATCACTGAAAAAATGATGCACAGGGATGCTCCTGGCCCATGTTCTAGGAATCTTTCCAGGGTTTCTTTCCCGATGTTAATTTTGGTTTGAAGGACAGAGGACGTGGCAGGCTGACAAAGCTGCTCCTCACCCTGCACACACCCTGCTTTGTAAGGATACTGATCCACGGGATGGACAGGGGTCAGTTCACCCCTACGGCTGTTCCCTGGACTAAGGTGCAATTGGCACAAAGACCCACTCCAAAGTGACCACGTTTTCCACTGGTTACTCCAACCCCTGACAAATCTGCTTTGTTATCACCAACGTCAATTAGAAGCAAAACCAAAGGGTCCTCTGAAGAGATGTGAAACACCTGAACAGGGACATGTCCTTCAACTCAAAGCTGTTGCACTGGCCAAACCCACCTTGGAAGGACAGCCTCATCCTGTTCATCCCAGAACCCTCCAAGGAGGACTGAGAAGCGCTGCAGCCTCCAGCACAACAGGATAACATCAACTCCAGGTTTAACTCTCCTCAGCCCCATCTCCCAGCCCTGGAAGGAACTTCCTTCCCACCACAATTCTGCATACATTGAACCAGTCTGAGCCTTCCCATCTGTTCCAACCAGAGGGTTTGAAGATGATTATTCCAAATAAGTGTAAAGGTTTCAGAACAGGAACCAGAGCCATCTCTCCTACTCAGCCGTTGAAGGCTGCCTTGATTACTTTGATGTAACAACACTTGAAAGCTCCTATTCTTTGAAACTAATTTAAACACATTGAATTGTTGAAAGATTAAAAACCGCAGTCAGCTAATTACACTCACTCTCATCTCTTATTCAGCAAATGAATCACTTTTCATTACCACTTAGCTGAAGTACATGAATTTCTGCCTAATTAGAAATGTTGTAGATGGAGCATTAGCAAGGCTGGAGCGGGTCAGGATATCTTGCCTGCTTCATTTTTAATTCCTAACGGTAGAGCCAGATAGGAAAGGCTTCAGATAAGAAGTCATTAAACAATTTTAAATTATTTATAAAAATTACTTTGCCCAAATTATAATTATTTTTTTTCCCAAATGCTCTCATAAACGTCAAATGGAATGAAAGGAAAAGCAGCCCAACATTGATTTTAATGAACATTTTAATGTTATGTATAACAGAACATTATGAATACAATGGAAACAAAGTTTTATCAATTTAATAATAAAAAAGAAATCCAACATAAGAAAAGGGAGGCAATAAATTTCATACCTATAGTATAGTGCGCATCTTAACAATATTCCCAGCTTGTGAATATAACAATGTCTTTGTGTTCCAGATTCTAAAATCTTGATTCATGTGAAATTAAATGCAGAATTACAGAAGGAAAAACAACCCCCCCAAAAACCTTAATTCATTCTTTTGCTTTCAGTAAATCAGTAAAATCTTTGACTGCTACAGGTCTCCTTTATTAATATATATATTTTTTACTCCTCTATTGGATTCCACAGCTGCTAATGCCATATTTACACAAAAGAATCACCAAGTGTTGTATAAAAGTCAGGATCCAATGCCATTGGATTAAGTTAGGTTCTAGATTTACATCACTGAAGTGTGATTCACCTGCTCCTGATGCCCTAAACCAGTGGCTCCTCAGGGACTTGGTGCTACAAAGGATGCCAAGTGCCACTGGAGAAGAACTCCAAGAAAGTGCCTTTCCTGGAGTTTTCTGAAAGGAAACCTTCCAAGCAGTCTTGGATAAAGCTTCTCCCAGACTTGCATGGGATATCAGTTGTAACATTAGAAGCATGTTAAGACCCCAAAAATCTGTTGATCACCAAATTGCTGAGAGAGGATTTTTACAATAAAAATTTGGGTAATACAGCAGTGTGGCTGGAACATTAGCAAAAGTATATATACATTCCAGGTCCCTTTGAATTAGCCATAGTCACATATGTAAGCCATTTTTGGACAAAAATATATATTCTTATAAAAAACTGATCAGAGTACTTGAGTGACTTCACAATTGTGGACTCAGTGGTAGTAAAAGGAATGATCCAATTATGACAAAGCGATCAGGGAGAGGGGAAAAAAAAAGTCAAAGCTCTTCAAGAAAAAAGAAAAGTATAAAATTAGATTCAAACATTTTTACCCAGTCCCCAATCCAGTCTTCCATCAAGTCTCAAAGTTAAAATTGGTTCTTCTACGTAGGAAAGGTTTTTTGATGGTCTTAATACAAATAATTTTGCAAAATCATCCAACACATTCCTCAGAAGAATCTCTGACCTCTCCAGAATTTGAACACTAGTTATTTCAACACTTAGAAAATAGCTTTTGGTTCTTTATGTAGACACTTTAACTGATAAAGGAAAAAAAAAGTATTGATCAGTGTTTCCCATCCCTTCCCCAGCTATATTTGTGCAGCTAAAAATCCTTCATTCAGTCTGCCCATTTCTTTTACGTTAATCTCAATTTATTTATGTATTTTACAATCTTTATTTGCTAAAATTGGCAAAATTTGCAAAGGCATCTTGCTTGGGTTGTACAGTCCCAGGAGTCAGCGAGGTCACGGCCATGTTGGGTACCCCCATTCCTATCGTGCCCATTCCCGTGGCCGGCACTCCCATGTTCATGCCCATCATCCCCGGGCTCATCATGGCCGTGGGGGCCATGGAGGCCATGCCCATGGTCCCCGACATCACCCCGGGCATGGCCAGCCCCACCGGGGCCCCCAGCAGCGCGTTGGGCTGGGCCCGCACCGGCACCATGCCCGGCTGGGGGCTCAGGTTCACTGCTGCAAAGTTCTGCGTCATCACATTCATCGGCTGTTGCATATCTGCGGCAAAGAGAGAGAGCAAAACATCACTGAGGGCAGCCTGGGCACTCTGCAGGGCTCAGGGGAACAGGCCTGGGCACACTGCAGGGCTCAGGGGAACAGGCCTGGGCACACTGCAGGGCTCAGGGCAGCCTGGGCACTCTGCAGGGCTCAGGGGAACCGGCCTGGGCACTCTGCAGGGCTCCGGGGAACCAACCTGGGAACTCTGCAGGGCTCAGGGGAACCGGCCTGGGCACTCTGCAGGGCTCAGGGGAACCGGCCTGGGCACTCTGCAGGGCTCAGGGGAACAGGCCTGGGCACTCTGCAGGGCTCCGGGGAACCAACCTGGGAACTCTGCAGGGCTCAGGGGAACCGGCCTGGGCACTCTGCAGGGCTCAGGGGAACCGGCCTGGGCACTCTGCAGGGCTCAGGGGAACAGGCCTGGGCACTCTGCAGGGCTCAGGGGAACCGGCCTGGGCACACTGCAGGGCTCAGGGGAACCGGCCTGGGCACACTGCAGGGCCCAGGGGAACCGGCCTGGGCACTCTGCAGGGCTCAGGGGAACCGGCCTGGGCACACTGCAGGGCTCAGGGGAACCGGCCTGGGCACACTGCAGGGCTCAGGGGAACCGGCCTGGGCACTCTGCAGGGCTCAGGGGAACCTGGGCACACTGCAGGGCTCAGGGGAACCTGGTCGTACTTAAAATACTCAAGTACTTTAAGAAATTTGTGTGGTCACTGCTGGGGACATGGATACAATGGCCAGGCTTGCAGCTATTTCCTCATCTAGATACCAGGAGGAATTTCTTTACTGAAACAGTGCTCAGGCCTTGGCAGTGCCCAGGGAGGTTTGGAGTCCCCATTCCTGGAGGTGTCCAAGGAAGGACTGGGCCTGGCACTCAGGGCTCTGGGCTGGGTGACAAGGTGGGGATGGGTCACAGGTTGGACTCAGCAATCCCTGAGGTCTTTTCCAACCTTAATGATTCTATGATTCTATTGCACTTGCTTCCTGATTTCTTGTGTGAAGACTCAGAAAACTTCTATAGAAGGTGTGAATATCATTTTATACCAAAAAATATTCTAGAGAAGTCCTAAAGATTAGAAGTCAAGATACAGCAATGGTGCAAGCTCTACAGCAGAACCTGCACAGACACAGCCTCCTGACACACCAATCTCCATTTAAAGAACATCACTTGTGCCACAATGTCACAGTGGTTTATGAAACAAGTGTGACTAAAGGAAGGAAAACAGCAATGGACAGAAGACTTGGATCTCACGGACAGCCAATGGAACACAGACGGGGCTGAGCGTGCAAAACAGTGCAGTGATCACTTACTCTGTTGCTGCATCATGGTATTAAGAGATGGCTGTTGGGGCTTGGAAGGCTGCATCCCAGGTACTAAATTGTCCAAACTGATATTTACACTGGGATCTGACCAAGTTGAGGGTAGAGTTTTGCTCGCATTTTTCTGGACCATCTCTGTCCTTGCATTATAAAGTGAATTAGGCTTCGGCATCATCGGGTTCACACTTTGCAGAGGCTAAAAAAGAAAGGTTTGTTGGGATTCACTTGAAACAATTTACTGGTAGGAAACAGGACTAAACAAGTATTCAGTTTTCCACAGAAGACAATAAAAACCCACAAAGCCATGAACTTTAGCTCTTCCAAAGCAGGGCTGCCAGGTGCTGTTCCACAGTTAGATTAGAAGAGTACTTGTAAGCAGAGGTCGATCCCACATCAATGCGGAGTGACAGTGACCAGCAGCCGTTTTGAACTCAAACATGCTGATTCTTTCCTCCTAATATCAAGCTGACCCATTAGCTTCCAAACCACTCTCCACTGCAGCAGGCATTTCTGTCTTTTGGAGAACAGACCAGTCCTCACCTCTGCTCACCTGAGGCTGGCAACCTGTAACATTCTGTGGAGAATGGCTTTCCACTACCAAACTCAACTGCTCCAAAAAAGCGGCTACACTTCCTAGAGCAATGAAGCCCATCTTTAGGAAGAGACTTTTCTGTTTAGGAGGCAATTGAAACATTTTGGACAAAATGCTGATCACATCTGAGTGACCAGTTCTAATATATTCCAGGAGAGGAACGGATTAATTTTCAATGCTGTGATTAAGGAGAAGGTGATTAGCAAACTAGCAACAGCAGCATACCTGTGACCTGGACATGGGTAAACTGACGCCCACGGAATTGGAACTCATCATGGAGAAATTCATGCTTTGTGAGGAGGTCATGGTTGTCTGAGAGGGTCCCATCAAATCAAAAAGATCCATAGAATTGGAAGCAGCTGGAGGCTGGCCTGGAGCTGGCTGTGAGCCACTGAAGAGCTCTAGAGCTGGCTGCTGTGCCGTGCTGCTGAAGAGCTCTCCAGATGGAGCACTGGCACAAGGAGAAGCTTGGTTGAAGGCACTCCAGTCACCAAAGTCTCCATTTCCACTTGTTGCTGTACCTGAAGGAAAGGCAACAGTGTGGGAGGAAGGAAAACAGAGAAGAAAGACAAGACTTAGAGAAAGGCACTGAGCAAATGCCATATTCCATGAACTGAAACAAATGAGAGCTGATCTGTGCCCGTCCGGATTAACATCTGCAGGTAGAACCTCCATCTGGACATCATTCCCTCTCATGAATATTCCAACAATTTTAACAAGGTACGAAAGGAAATCTGAAAGACCCGTACACAGAAAGTAGAAGATGTTTGCTAAGATGTCACCTGTGGATGCCAGGCAAGCAGGGACAGGTTTGCTTCAGTTGAAGTACAACTGGAGGGTAACTTGGGGTAGACTGGAGACTACAGTCAGAACAACACTGAGAACTTGGATAATATTTATCAACCTTTTATCTTGGCATTCTGGTATTTGCAGAGAACAGTTGTGGGGAACAAGCAATTGGATAAAGCAGATTCCATCATGATAAAGATAACTACGCTCAAATTTGGTTGTATACAACTGTAGCTTTTTGTATCAAACCACAGTGAGGGGAATTAAACCCAGAACTTTGAGAGCAGGGAAAGCTTATTTGAAATGATAAGGAATAAGGACTTCCCATCCATGAAGTGCTCATGTAAAACACATTAGGGTTTTTAAATCCGATTCCTGAACTAAATGCCTTGATTTGAAGCAGAAATTCCATCTTGGATCCATCATTTCTCTCAGCAGCAGCTTTGCTGAACTCCTGTAGTTCATCACTAAAACACTGTTCCATTTCAGTAATGGGGTTTTTGGAGACAAGTGTTTAAATCAGAACACAGAATGCAGAGCTCCTCCTGTATTTCTCTGTGAAGGCAAAGCCAACAGCACGAGCTGTTTGCAGACACCTGCAAGGGCACCTCTTCAGCATCACAGATGTTGTGACACAACCCAGTGAACTGAGAGTGTGTCAAACCTTGGAGCCAAGCAGGAAGAGATGTTCCCTCCCTCAAAACACCTGTTTCCCTATTAACAAGGAAAGTGTTGATTCACAGCAGTGATGGGAGAAGAAAGCTTCAAACAGCATTTGCAGAAGATGCTGAATATAAAGCAAAACCATGTAAACAGCTCACAGGCCACACAGTGAAACACACTCCAAACTTGGGCCACTGGCCAGTTCCGCTTTTTGATTCTCACTGATTCACTCTGGGTACTTCAGCTACGTCACAAACAGTGCTGCCAAAGGAAATGAACTTTTGAGTGCTGGTGAACATTTAAATTCTCTCTTTGATTTCTTCAGCTGAGTTAACAGAGACTCATATACATAGAGCTGGGGCAGAGAAATCCAGTGCCAGTTTCTCTTTCCTGCCCTATGTAGTGGCTGCTTCCATAATGTATTCCACCCACTCATGAGTAACTGAAGCAGTCTTTTACACTTTGTGTAAATATTTATCAACATACACCTTCAACCTTTAGTCATCTCTCTTTACCAACACATTACAATTTAAAGAATAGCAGAAGAGTAAATTTGTTCACAAAATCCAAGTATTGCCAACAACTTCAGTGCATGAAGTGGGCTGATATTCATTAGCTCAGGGCCTTGCTAGAACATTTGCTTTGATCTTCCTCACAAAGAGGCACTATATTAGAATGTTTCAATTAGTATTACATATTAAAAATTAAAACCTACTTTAAATATTCTTGATAGATAAGTAAATGCTGAGTGTGCTCCTTCTGCGTTCAGACCTGTGCACTGAGCACCAATAATGGAAGTGGGGGTAAAAGGGAGAAGGTTTTGCCCCTTCAGTAGGACTTCAAAGATGATTAATCAAGAAGGAAAAGATTTCTAGAGGGGCTTACACTGTTCAGGAATGATTAATCATTTCACAGGACTCCTTGTCTCTTGCATAATGGTGATTGGAATAGATTAATCATGTTAATGCAGATAAAGGATTGTATCAATTTAGACTGTATTAACACAGGAGTTATTTGCATAGTAGGCAGCTTTGTGTTTGCAAAACAACTTGGGTTTGACTGTGAAAGCCTGTAAAAAACAGAGCAGTTCTTTCCTACCAAGTAAACTGAAGGTCTATTAACTAACCCAGGCCCAGCAGAGCCTTCACAAGACAGCAAAATAAAGGAGGAGATGTAAACACGCTGACTAAAAGCTGGCTCCCAGGTAGATTTGCTGCTCAGCCTCTTTTGCTGTTTTCTCATTTTGTACTTGATCCTGCACTCTTGGCTGAGAACTCCCCATCACAAACGACACTCCTGCTCAAACTAACTTCACAAAGGACAGCCAGCCAGCTCTCCCCACTCCAGGACTGTCTGCAGCCCTGCAGGGTCCCACAAACATTCCACCAAAGGAAAATGGACCACTTTAGGTGGTTTCCAAACATATTTTATTGATTTCTAGTCCAATTCTAAGGGAAACCTTTTCAGATGGTGGCCATGTCTCCTGATAAGCTTGTCTGTCTGCAGGTAAAATGTCTGCACATGCACTGAGCCAGGCTGCATCTTCCTTCCTCCCAGAGCACTTGTGGTCCAGTTACACACACACAGTTTACCCTGGAAAGGGAAGGGACTTTCAATAATGCCACATGGCATCTCCTGCCCTCCTTCCACCCTTTGACAGCACTGCAATCCCTGAATCAATCCTACCTTGAGATGATGGGAAACTCGCTGAAGCAGCAGGTGAACTAAAGTCAGCAAATCCTCCAAATGGGTCACTTGATCCACCTAGGAACAGAGGGAAGCCAAAGCAGTTACAGGACTGTGCAAAGATCTGTTGCAACTGCATGTGGGATTTATGAAGAAAAGCTGTTCTGCACTTGACACGATGGATTTATTGATTCTGCTCCCTAAGTCAGCTCTGTTTTCCTGTTCATGCCCAGACTATGTTTGTACAAGCCTGAGCAACAATAAACTGGATTATTTCCAACTGCCTTGCAGATCTTGCAGCTTTGTTTTTCATGGGAAGAACTAAAACATGCAAGTTTTTGTCACCTCTAAAAATAAATTCAGAGATAGTAAAAAGATTAACAAGTTTTTAACTAGGGAGTGATGCTACCAGTTTGGCATTTTGTAAAATTAAAAATTTGGAAGCATAATATAAAAAGGCCAAACATTCTTATTGTATAAAAGTTAATTTATTATGCTTCCTATGAAAAATTACATGTCACCTTATATTTAGTTTTTGTGTTACTTAAAGCATGAATGATTCTGCACTGATCTTGAATTACGATTTCAAGGACAGAGCTTGCATTTGTGTTCATTTTTTTATAAGTTTGCTTTCTTTCTACAGCAAGAACATTAAGTTTTCCAACTAGACATTTGTATACAGCATATAAATTATTAACTTCTGAATGCAGCCTAGTAACAATTTTTCATTAAAAAGATACAGCTAAGGTATAAAAGCAGAAGATTTAAGAACCATACTATAAAGCTGATTTTAAAAATGAACTCAGAAAAGTTACAAAAATCACCTAGTTACTGTTGGTACTGTTTTTAAGCAGGGACTCCACTGACCAGAGGAAGCCAAGAACTTGACCTTATTTGTTTGTCCTCAAAGATTTCACCTCCAAGCAGTCCCACCCTCAGAAGAAGCTGCAGCAGTTCAATTATTTTGCTTTTAGTGTTCTGGGTACATTATATAGGTTACATCACAGCTGCTTAGCCTGCAGTGCTTAGGAGGCAGCCAGGTGGGACTGGAACATCTGTGCTGCACTCAAACACCACCAGGGACAGCTTCCAACATCTGGTGCCATTTCGGAATTGTCTTATCGCTGCAAGACATTCTGCCCCATCTGCTACTCTCAACTGGGTTAATTAAACCAGAACCATCTTCTTTTTAATAAATGGCCAGCAGTAATAAAAGGAACCATTCACTTCCTAATACATGTGTACTTGTATTTCTTTTTAATGTTATTTCACTGTAGACATTGCCAGGAAGGCGACTGCTCTTCCAAGGGGAAATGTCTTCTTGCTGAGCGCGTAGGGCAGGATATAAAACATGAGCAGAGAACACAAGGATGGTCTCTGAATTTTCAGACACAGCACTACAAAAACTCTTTTAACACCTTTTCAAGAGGGAAACAACTTCATATCGAGTTAAGAAATTTCTTTCACACAAATTCTGAAGTGATCTAATAAGCATCTTATGAGTTTATACACAAGTTTTATTCTGACACCTGAGAATGAAAAAGGGACAGTGAAATGTCAAACTAAAAACCTTATCTGATCCTGTTTACCCTGTCTGCTGCAAAGAACATTTTCAAGTAATTTTTCCCCCACATATGTGCTTACAGAGTTCAGAACAGGTTAGTGGTTTGAGAGTTTATATGCTGAATGAGCAACACAGATGACACACTCCTGACCACATGCTCGAAGGAAAAAATAAAAATCAATGCTCCCTGCTACACCCATTATCCTTGGGCTGCCTGACAGTGCCTAGGGATTAATTTAATTTTAAAAACAGAATTACGTTCAAACCCAAAATAACCCCTTAACATCTTCATTCAAGTTTAACTTTTCCTCACCATCTCTTGCTTGTTTTCATGTGAAACTGAGTTTCAGAGAGAGGTGACAGATTAGGCTGGATGCAGTAACTCTCCAAAGAAAGGTTAAGGAACCTGAGCTCAGTAACACCAAAAAATCCCCCCAGCAGGTCTAACCAGGGTTTTTACATCTTCTCTTTTATGGCAACCAAGCACCCCCTCACATACAAACTCCAGTGAAGAGTAACACTGAGCCAAACCAACCCTTTCACATCTGTGCACCTGAAAACACACAGATAAGCAAACCCGAAGTTCCCTGAATTCACATCACTTCCCTGCCAGTTCCTTCACAGCACACATCAAAGGGCTGTCTTTGACCCTTTGCCTCTGCCTTGCCTGACACTGGGAATGTTCCCACACCCTGTGCTGCAAGGAGCAGTGGTCATAACCAGTGACCTGCACGTGAAGGACAGTGCTGATCCTCTCAACATGAGCAAGCCTCAAAGATTCCCATACCAGATCTGTCACTACAAATGAACCCTTTCCATCTGCCTGCTCAGGTCAGCAGAGGTTATTTAGCAGGACCAGCTGGTAACGTGCCTCTTCTCAGCACCATTTCTAAATGCTGCTTTGGAAAAAGGAGAAAAAAAGGTAAAACAAAAAAAGAAAAAAGGCTGACTACAGCAATGAGTCAAGCTGATGAAAGATTTAAGTACACTGTAATACAGAAGCTGCCATAGTTCTGTTTGAAATATGGGCAGGTTGAATTTGAAGTAGAAACATCTATTCTCAGTGAGATCTTATTTTTATAAAGATAAAAACGTACACACTGTATATAAAACAAAAAAGGTTCCAATTTCTTCTGCCGTAAGAATTACATAGAAAAAAATTCAGTATTGACTTGGGATAGTGGTTTTCATGCAGGATCTTAAACTTTCATGGAACTGTGGTAACTCTGGTGTATAATGAACACCTTTGTACGAGAAATTAAAAAATAGGAATTTGAACGAAATCAAGTTGTTCCTTATATTTACAGATTTGTGCATAAAAACAGACACATTAAATTACTTGTACTTCTTAATCTCTAGGAATGAACTCATTTCAGAACAGATATAAAACACTGCCTACTTTCCCAAAAATAAAAATGAGCAAAGTTTTCAAGATCTACTCGAAATAAGGAAGAAAAAATAAAGACAGATGTCTGATACTAAATTACCAAGATAGTTTCCCTCCCCTGCAGTAGAATTTTGATACATTTTACAGTGTATTAAACACTGCCAGAGGGGTAGGGTA
Organism: Sylvia atricapilla; assembly: GCF_009819655.1. Taxonomy (NCBI): domain Eukaryota; kingdom Metazoa; phylum Chordata; class Aves; order Passeriformes; family Sylviidae; genus Sylvia; species Sylvia atricapilla. Next base: position 14,211,102 of record NC_089153.1, read on the forward strand.
GTGATGAAAGGAATCACAGTCACACAGAATGGTCCTGGTACTGGCTTTGGTCACCTATGGCAATCAAATCCCCAGTGTGACCCTACAAATCCCCTGGGTATGACCCCCAGTAGCGGTGTGGCTTCAGTTAGGGGTGAGCAAGACCAGTCCTTACAGACCCCTGACTGCCCCACAGGGCCACACTCGTGGCCTGCAGCCACTCTGAACTGCCACTCCTTGGTGCAGCCTCTGTCATTTCACCTTGTCTTTAAAGCAAGGGCCCAGCAGAGCCTTGCCTCAGTGAGTCACACACAGCCTGCAGTGCCAGCACAATCCTGTCCATCAGGGACATTCCTCATTTGCAGTGGGAAGGTCTCTGAAAGGTTTCTCTCTAGGAAATGTTTGTATTTATTTGCTAATCAAAGTGGTCTCATGTTACAGTTCACTTTCTCCCAACTGTGCCATCAGACTACAAGTACACAGAAGTTCTTTTTCTATTCCATGCCACCACAAACCCATTGATACCAGGAACCTGTAAGCACAATAACAAGTCTAAATTTCAACTCTTGGGTTTCAAAAAGCAAAGCACCAATCCTCTGAACTCCTACCAATCCCAAAGGAATGCACTGAAATTTAACACACTCCTAAAAAGAATCTGCATGTTGGGAGCATAGGGGGAAATCCATGTGAAGATTAACAGATTTGCTACACATTTAGAGAGTAATTTCACTTTTAGGTAGCAACTTCTTTTTGGTTCTAGGTTTTGGATCAACCAAGTGCCAAGAAAAAATAAGACAAAGAAACAAGTTTGCCATATACATCAGATGAAAGCTTCCATGAAGATTATCCATCTGCCCAGCCTTTGAACTGCACTATGAGAAATGCTTGAATATGAATGGATTGCACTTGCTTTTAGAGTTAATTATAAATAACTGCATTACATAGACAGTTTCTGACAGACTGATCTAGCAGTTAATCTTCATGCTCCTATCATTTATTAGTCCCATGTAATAGCACACACAGTACCTTGCTACAAATGGCCCTTTCTAGGCAGTTTAACATTTTTTTCAAGCATTGATTGTCAATTTATCGACTTTATCTTTATTCTAGCAACAAACAAGCTTCTCCTCAGAACTGGAATAGACTCCAAACCTACCTGTGGAAGCTGGCTGGCTGGCTCCATCAAACAACAGGTCCACCAGGTCATTAGAGGACTTGCTGCCAGAGGGGACAGCAGCCTGAGAAGAAATTACACCAGATCTCAACTCATAGTGCCATTAATCAAATTACATTAAAAAGTTTTCTGGGGTTTTCCTTGCTTTTGCTTTGAAAAGATAATACATTTGTCTTTAAAGCCAACAATGATGTGGTTGTGAAATCAAATACTGAAAAGCTAAAGGCTCATAGTTTTTTTATAACTGAAGAATTTGGTAAGTTTTCAGTAAGTGTGCAGCTTCATAGAATCTTGAACATTTCGTGCCAAAATTCTCTTTGCTGTCCCAAAGAGAGCAGAACAAGCTAATATTAAAAAAAAAAAAATCTACAAATCTACACCTTAAAACAATCACAATTAATTACAACTATACTGTTCCACAGACTGTGGTAAATCCAACCTAACATTTTTTTTATAAAACAGCTCCCTTGAAGTCTGCATCACAAAACCTACCCTAAATCAGAAATTGTCTTAGAGGATAGAAGAAAACAGCTTCCAAAATGATATGCTGTCCTGCTGTCTCACCTTTGTTGAAGGCTGTGCAGGATGAGCAGCAGAGTTCTGTTCTGGACTTGCTTTATCTCCTGTGTAATGAGCTGCTGCTCCCAAGTCAATGGTTTTGGAAGGATTTGCTGAGCGTTTCTGTCTGATGGTGGTAATTTCTGTCGCTTGTGCAATATGAATGTGTTTTGTTGTCACAGTTTCCTCTTCATCTTTAAATTCAGCTTTGGGAGATTTGCCTCTTCTCGATTTTTCCTCATCACTGTCACTAGAAAAACAAAAGCGATAGCACAGCATTTGTGACGGACTTCTCAGTACCTTGAGCAGACATTTGGCTTAAGCCACAAGAGTTTTGGTTATTGCACTTTCTTGTAGCAACAGTTCATGATAAAAATGCTGCTTTTTCCTACATTTGAGAGAGGAACTGTTTCACCCTTACATAACACATCACACCACACAGCACTGCACCTGTTGTACAGAAGCAGTGGAGAAAAGCAGGTTATTTTGTTAAACATGAACTGCAAGTCCACGACAGGGGATAATAGGAAATCAGTGTTTAAACCCAGTACATCGAATTACCTTCTGACAGGAACTCCCCCACACATTATGTAACACTTCAGCAACAGAAAGTGAAGTTGGCAGGTGTGCTCAGTACTTACACCAAGAGACAGAAAGCAATGAACCACATTCTGCACTGTCTTTTGGGTTTGAACAACTCCATTTGTATTTCAGCTCATTTCCTTTTCCAGGGAAACAAGCTTTCATATTCTTTAAGATGTTTGTGGGAAAAGAATGCTTGCAGAATTATGCAATGCAATGTTATCATTATCAGAGCACCCACAGTTGTTCTCAAAATGTAAAAGAATAATAAAATTATCACCCTTTTAGTCAAAAACTTTTTAGATGTTGCTGCAAACTATTTGAATCATTTGTTACATTTTCTACTTTTGTATTTTAAGTCTTTCACAAAGAAAGTAATTGGCCTCCACCACCAGTCATGTTGCCTGTTACCATCAGGATTTGTACACAACAGTGAGAATTGCTGTAGAGAAAGCTTAAATACATTGGAATGTATTTTGAAATCGTAATTCCCTTAGCAACAGAGTTGAAAGTGGAAGGGTTTTATATTTTAATAATGCATTAGAATACTAAAACTGAAAAATTTAAGAAAGGCTGTCCCTTTGTCAGAGGGAATGTGACAGTAACTGCAATATACTCTGGGGGGGAGCCTTTGTTCTCTGCTAACAATGGTGGCTTTTTGGGAACATGCTGCATGTGCCATTTCCTCTGTGCATGTTACCTGCTCCCCACTGGGGATGGCTCAGTTCAGTAACATCACTCAACACCAATGCTCACTCCCTTCTGCAATCCTTTTACTGTGACAAAGATAAATTTCACAGCTGCTGACCAACCAGCAGCTCCTGGCATTGGCTTGAGCCATTCACAGATAAGGGAGCTCAAATGGCATCATTTAACTTGATTTTTCCAAAGCACTTTGACCCTGTGTGAGCACAGCCCTGCTGCCCCACCTGTGTGCACCACCCCCAGAGGGGAGCACAGCCACATTTCCATCTGTGACATCAGGATTTTAACAGCAGCTCCCAGAGCAGAAGGATCTGCACAGGGCATCCATCCCAAAGCACTGGAGGATGGAGGATGCTGCTGGAAGCATCCAGGACAACACCAACTAAAGCTCAGTCTCTCCAAGTGTTGTATTTAATACCTGCAATGTATTTCTAGTCCACACTAGAGTTCAAAAATGTTCCGTTGGCTGAGGAAAAAAGTGACAACCAGGACACAAAGTCTGATTGATGCAGAACTGCCAAAGATCAATCTCACTAATGCAAGAATGGGAAAAGTCAGTCTTTGGTGACATACAGCAAAATAAATGACTAAAGGCTCTGAGGAAAGAAATTAAACATATATGCCAGAAAGGAGAATAAATATTACAAGACTCAGTTTTCTATGACAACATGTACTGCTTCCAAACTCTCTCTGGAGATCCACTTTTTATTTTTCTTAACAAAAGAAAAACAAAAAAAAAAATTCGGATTAATGTTTGCAGTAAGTGTGTTTACTGTCCTCAGTAAAATTGCAGTGCTTCATCTGAGAATTGCACAGAGAACATAAAAATAAAATTATAGTAATGTACCAAATAATTAAAAAACTTCTGCAAAGAAAGTATATAATTACAACTTTGAGAAACCAAAGTATGTTCTTTTACTTTAAGTTCTCTGTTGTGAGGGTTTGTTTTTTTTCTTTTCGTAAAAGAAAACAAAAACACTTTACTGAGACTTTAAGTATTTCTAAATTACATCCCAACGTAAAAGTCATTCTTTAGATACAAATTGCCTTTAAACATGGCTGTTGCCTCCTTTCAGAGGAGTACTGGAAGCTTTGCTTCCTTTCTCTTCTGTTACCTGCATTAACCTTTCTGAGTACAGAAAGGAGGATCAACAGAGTTTTAAGAATTCTTAGGAAAAAAATGCAAATTTTCAGAACCACCTCTGTGTCAGCAGGCAATTCAGAACCAAGAATTTCAGTGTGCAGTGCTGGACTCAGGACAGCAGCTGGTTTATTCACCTAGGAAATAACAAGCACTAAGAAAGAAAACCAGAGGCTTTCCCACCCCATGGGGTATTGCTTCTCATTTTCACTACTTGCACAGGGATATATTACTGGAAAAAAATCCATTTCCCCCATAACAATGTTAGGTTTTTTTCATCTAAATTAAAAAACAAAACAGAACTTGGCTTCTCCAAAGCTCACTGTGTAAAGCAGTTGTACTGAAATCCACTGCACACTCACTATTTTACATCATTTAGCTCTCTGGTAAAGTCCTTATTTCCTTCAAGCATTTTTTTCCATCTATGCAAACCACTGGCTTTGTAAGTAAAGTCAGAAATGTATAAGTCTGGCCAAGTTCTGCTGGTGTGTAAAGACCAGAGCTTCCAAATTTTATTTGCCACAGGTAAGATGTGTAAGACACATTTCTTCTTTGTGCTTCAAGGCTTTTATTGGCCTTACAGCACTCAAGCAGTAATGGTTTATAAAGTTATTAAGACAGAAACAATGGAACATAACAGCACGTTTGCCAGCTGAGTGAGTATCACCATTTAGTCACTTTTCCAAGTGAAATGGCAACTTAATTGTTATTATATGGCAGCAGGCTACAAATAAGCCAGTACATTTTTGGCACTTCTTTCTACAAAAAAATTGCTGAAGTGTGAAAACACAAATGCAGAGATTTCATGAGGCATTTACAAAAGAATGTTATTTGGAGCCTAAGTTATATGATAATTAAAATTTCATGCCACCTTCAGTTTTAATGTTTAAATATAGTATTTTGCTAATAGAGCATGCACTAAGGCATGTATTTACAGTATCTTTAAGGATAAACACAGACACTATAACCATCAGTTCAGTCTTAGATCCTCTGATGGCTTCTTTAGAAACAAACCTCTTAATTAAAATAAGGATAAAATTTGATTTTTTTGATCCCCATGCCAAGAGAAGAGAGAAAGAAATTCCAGGCTGGGAAGTGAAGCAATGTTAGAGAAGCTCAAATGCTGCAGCCTGGATTCTTTCTTGCAGCAGGAATAACCCACAAGCACCAAATTGCCTTTGCTCATGTAAGTCTCAAAAATTCCTCCTTTTAATACAAGTCTCAAGTTTATCACTTTTATAAATTTTGAGCCAAATATCCCACCTGACATAGACAAAAAAAAAAAAAAAAAAAAAAAAAAAAAAAAAAAAAAAAAAAAAACCACCAAAAAAAACCAAAAAAGGAGATAAATCAAACAGAAGAGACAAGAGCAAAGCAAAAATGAAAAATGTAGTATTAGCCAGAGAAGAAGAGCAGTGTAGCTTGGGGTAGAGATGAACAGTGGAGAGTCACCAAAATAAGCTGCTTTTGCTAAAGATTAGACTGCAGAAAGGACTGTCTACACTACTGAAAAATACAAGACTTTGTCCAGCACAAGTAAGAGACAGGAGCCATTCAGAAATAAAACAAAGGAAGGAAGATTTAAAAAAAAAAAGTCTACTGTACATCCCCTATGTGAAACGTGGCTGGTGAGGTCTGCAGACATCATGGGACAAGTTGCTTTTGAAAGATAAGTACAGAAATGCACACAGAAAATGTACCATTGTTACATGTGAAATTGTTTACTTTTCTTCTGATCCCCTCTCTTTGTAGTCCATTGATATTAAGTTCTGAGAGGGAACCCTGATGTGTGCAAAGAATACCAGTTTCATGATTTATTAATGCCTCAGCAAGAGGACCACATGGGCTTTCCCCCAGAAAGCTGCCATTATTATTATTTTTTGTTTCTGTGCAAAATTGCTTTAGTTTTGCATCACACAGATGTGTGCATGTGTACTCTGATGTTCATATACATGTGTGACTATCTAAATATATTCTTGTAAAAAATATTAATCAAATCTCAGTTCAAATTCAAATTTTCAGTTGTACTTGAGCACCTTCTCTACAGCAATTTCAGATTCTGTTAAGCACAAACTTGATCTCCAGATAATTAAATTTAATGCACCTGTTGAAGTGTGACAGATGTAAAGTCCTTTCTGTAGCCAAAGCAGTGTAGATTTTCTCTCTTACTGAAGAAATTTAATGACCAGATGTAAAAGAAACTTTCTTGAAAAGCCTCAACTGAAATGGACTTTTTTTTTTTTAAGAAATCACCTGCAGGCTGTTCTTCTTGAGATCAGCTCAGGGAAGCAGCACTGTGTGAAAGCAATTTCAATTTTCTTCCTTGGCACTCCAGCGTTCAGAGTGCGTATAGCATTAAGTGGCAGCCTTTAGTACACTGGCACACGAGCACTGAATCGCTGAGACAAGGAAAAGGAATTTTCAGCCAAATTCCCTGCTTTGCCAGCAGCTGGGGCAGTAGTGGATGGCAGCCAAGAGCAGTTAACTACTGCCAGAGCCACACTGTTCCCTAAGGCCAGGCAGACCTGCAGAAGCCCAGGAAGCAGGCACTGAACCCAAATATGCTTCCCACTACAGACAAAAAGAATGGCAGAGGATTGTAACTCATATCCAGCAATGTCAAAATGCTTAAGAGCAACCTCACAGATCAAAATTCAGCTTAAATCAACTCCAGTACCTGCACCTTTCTGGAGAGTCTTCTCTGTCTTTCCTCCGGAACTTGCTGATGGTGTCATCGATCGTGCTGCCGATCTTGTCACTGAGCTCCCCCAGCTTATCACTGAAAGGAAAAGCTGACTTCTTATCCCATTCCTCATCCCATTTGGACTTGGGCTCAGGATCGTATCTTTCACCTGGTAGGACACAGATAAAAATTATGAAAGGTACAAAAACAAAAGACTGGTGTTTCTGGAATCCCTCTCAAGCCCCCCTGCCCTACACACATGAGCTGTACAAGTTTCCAGAGCAAACTGAGAGCACCCTCAGTGCTGAACCCAGGCACAGCATGGAATGCCCATCAGTAAGTGGCAGGAACGAAGATTCAAAGATGTTTATGACAATGACACAAACTCAATGCACAGCACATCAGGACACTGTTGGGCTCTTGCTGGAGCAGCACCAGAGGCACAAGAAGCAGCTGATCAGGAAGGGCACTGGCATTCCTGGAACAATCCCTTAGTGCAGGATATTCCATTCCTGGCTGAGCTGTGTGATCACAGGTAAATCACTGGGTTTTTTGTACATTTATGACATTAATACACAAAACTACACTGCCAAAATACTGAAAGAATGTGCATAGTAATTTTTCATTTTCCTCACTTAGCAATTAAAAAAAAAAAGTTTTAAAATTTTTTCCAAGAGATATGAAAAAAGAAAAGTAAAGCAGTAAAGCAACTCAGGGGCCACTGAATGCCCTGAACATCTTTCCTGAGCACTATTATCAAGAAATCAAAACCTTTTTCTTCCAATTTAGTATTCCAGACCTCCATATCAGCATTTTACATTACAAACAGCTGCCAGTTTTACCTGAAATAACATGTATTGTACAATCACATGAAGGAAGTCTAAAACACTAAAGTCTTGTTTATTTAAACACACACAGCCAACCTGAGTTTAATTCTAAAGAAAAACCCAACATTTTTAACAAAGACTTGACTATCAGAAGCACTGCACACTTTAACTTGTATTGTGATCTTGTATCGGATCTTCTGCTCAAATATAGGTGTATAGAGCAAACCAAACCAGCTCAGATTCTACACAACATTTGTAGGCAAACATTTCATTTTTTGGACTATCACACACATGAAGCAAGCCATTTTCTGTACATCTTTTAAATACGTGAAACAATTGTGATATTTGTTTTTTTACACAGGTTGAGTAAAATTGAGTAGCAGAAAGGAAGGACAGTGATCCTACTTCCCTACTTCAAGTTACACACAAATGATAGTGCAGCTCATGTGATGTTCAATGTGTATTAAACTAAGCCATTTCAATAAAAAGAAAATTATGATTCCAGCACTACAAGGTGCAAAATTTGAATTATACCTGTCTGATAACTTCATATCATATAAGGTGTATTTTCTTAGTAAAGACTTAGGTAAAAATTTCTAATGATATTTGTTTAGATCCATAAGTCTTTTCCAGTAGAGAACCTGCTAGAAATCCCTGAGATACTCAGTGAGATCTTTATCATTGGAAAAGGAGACACTGCTCAGAAATGTACTGCTGTTAAATTTTGCAGGAGAATAAAACGGCCTTATTTCAGTTTATGTCAGGCTCTCAAGCATTTTAATGCAGATTCCTTTAGAGAGGTTTTCCTGTGCAATAGAAATTTTAAAATTAAAACAGACACCAAGTAAGAGCTCAGTATTTTCAGGACAAAATAAACAAATGAAAAAATCTTAATACAAGCATTTTGTATTTAAATAGCTTGAATTTTTTTGATTAGAAATCTCACTGGGGAAAGGGTTTGTTTTGTGCTGTTAGAAAGACTCTTTTTTAATCTTTACTCAACAAATGAAGGAATAATTCAAAACCCTTTAGCACAAAAATTAAATATAAGACAAAGAAACTAGTCCTTTAAATTAAAAAATCTTAATGATACCTAAAGAGCACAAGGAGAAATGATTCCACCCAGCCTACAAGGATAGATCACGACTCTGCACAGAGAAGTCAAAGATAAGCTCAGTGAAAGAACAGAGGGACATGTACTCAAAGCACAAATACAGTGACTCATAAGCATTTCTTAAGAAGAGAATAACCACAATTCCAAGCAGGTAGCAAAAGCCTAAAGGAATGCAATAAAACATGAAATGTCCTGCTTTGGAAATTTTTAACTCCTCTGCATATGTGGAAAAGGAAGAATGGAGAAGTAACCTGTCAAAAACAGGAGGGATCAAATCTAAGTGGAAGGCTCACAGAGAAGAAGAGAAAAAAACCCAAAAAGCATCAGACACAGGTGAAGTTTAAGCCCTGAAGAGCTACTGCTGAGCTCTTACAGTAAACCCTTCTCTCAAAGAAATCACCAATTCTAGCAAACCAGAGCCTTGTGCCATTGGGACTTTGGTACTCATCCCTTACTAAAAGCAGCCAAGGATTTACTCAGGCCAAAGAAAACACAGACTGGCAGCTGGATCATGGATGGCATGCTGGGATATATCAGATGGAAGCCTCAGTGCAAGCTCAGATCCCTGCTACACACTATGGCAGGGGCTGGGAGCAAGGAGAAACATCCTTGTTGCCTGTATTTAAAGTCAGATCTGACAGATGCCAGGAAACAAACACAAAATCCACAGATGCATTTCAAGGCTCCAAACAGCATTATTTGGGAAAGCAGAGGTGGACTGGCAATCCTTGCCCCAGGCAGCCCAGTACTCACTGTATCTGAACCCTCCGACACTGTCCGAGGACACCCCAATGTATTTGTCTTTGTTCTTCTTCGCTTTCTTCCTCTCCTCCCGAAGCCGGTCGTCGTCCTGAGCAAACTCCACCATTTCTTTCACCTTCTGGCGGATGTTTATCCCCTGGTCTTTGCCATTCTCATCTGTGCAGGTAATGCAGGACAGAGAGGATGGATGGAAGAGGGGAAGAGAAAAGGAAAATAGTAAATAAGAGGCAGCAATACTGAATGCCAAATCGATAAAAAAATTTGAGTCATAAACACAGCGGTCAAAGGTTTCGTGACTACTGCTTGAGGTCCAGTGCATCTGTTTAAAAGGGACCAATTAACACAAAATTTAGATAAATGAGTTTGCACTGAATGGTGTACTTAAATATAGGATAGATTAACAAAGACTGAGACAGAACTCTTATTCTCCAATTGAACGATTTTAACCCCTCAAAACATCACCCTTTTTAGCGCAGTTTGTGCAAGTTTCATTGCAAGAACTCAGTCTCATGGCAGAAGTGATTTTTTGAAAAATTGCTTTCAGGTGGGAAGTAATATAAGCTAAATGTGCTCCTTTCCAGCCTTTTTCACATTCAAAACACACACTGGCCTTGCTGCCTTTGCACTGTAAATATTATTTGGTGGGAGGAAAAAACCCCAGCTTCAAACAGATGTGTGTGTTTTGGAGCTCTAACCTTTTCTTCCCATATGATTAAAGCTATTCCTTTATGGACACCACAGGGGACCAGTCTCTAGTGCATATTTTAATATAAACCCCAACACTCATGTTGTGTTGGTTCTGTTGTTATTAGCCAGTCTTTTCTGCAAGTTCTTGTCTTCACTAATTAATACTCTAGGGCCCCACGTCTTGGATTCTGCACTCTTCACACAACTGGCAACAGTCACATTTTAATTAGACTGGGGAAGCTTCTAAGCTGGTTCAGGTGACTGACAACTCCAACTACTGTTTTAATTTGCTTATAAGATTTTTCTATTGCTCACCTACAAAGTGGTAATTTTCCAGGGATCGCAAATCATAAATGTGTTCTCTGGCACTTGTAACAACACGCTCTGATCCATTCCTTATGAGGTAAGCTAGGAGCAGCAAAGACTATAAAAATACAAAGCACCTTATGATTGCATGAACAAAAACTCTACCTTTTCTTTTTTTGTTAAAACCCCAAACCTACCCCCCTCCCCAAATTAGTAAATAACTTTCTCTTTTTAAATAAATGCTTATTATATGGGTCCCATGGAAAAAAAAATTCCTCGCATTAATCTTTTGCTCTTTAGACTATCAAAACTGTATTTTTAAAACTTTAGCTTGTTACTACTAAATCACAAATAGTTACCTTTATCAGCTACTGCTTGTTTTGAGATAAAGCAGTAGCAATTAAGGAGAAAAAGTTAACTGTGAAATGAAGCATTTTCTTTTGCCTCTTTTGTTCAGATTTTTCCAAAAGCTTTCACTGAAAGGTAACTCATACAGGAATTTAAAAAGCCTTCTGCAGGATTCAATGAATATACAAGACTGCATTTTAGGATGATTTTAGACAAGTGACAAAACAAATGAAGTTTAAATAATACTTTAATTTCAGTTCTTTATGTTGAGGATTTGTATCTAGAAAGAAATAACGCACTTTCTCTGAAGTAGTGCCTTTATCAGCTAAAACTATCATTTTATTTCAACCAATCTAAACTTGATAAGCAATTCCAAGGAGTCTTTATAACATTAAGTAGCTATGTGTGATAGCATTAAATATTAATTTCTATTGTACTTCAGGGAAAACAATTACTATGACTACAAAACATCAAGCACCTGTGAAAAACACAAACCATCCTTTAGAATTAATTGTCTTGCTACAGTCCTGCCATCAAGAAAAACAAAGTATAACCTAGTCTAATACATCAATTCTAAAAAAGGAGGTTATATTTGCATAATTCAGTGAACATTGAACACCACTTTAAGTGCAGCACAACACAATCTCAAGCAAAAAGTTTCTCTACCAAAGACAAGAAAAATGCAAACTACTCTGGTCTTTTCCAAAACACAGTTAGGACATAAAACTGTCATGTAAGATCTGCAAGGAAATTTGGCCCACTCAAAGGTGAACTACAATTTTAAAACATTACAAATTGGCAGAAAATTAGGATTAGTTTGCATTTTATTTCAGGTATTCCTAAATTCTTTCAAAAATGTTTTCCTGATAGCACAGTAACTTCACATCTCCTTCTCATGGAGCTCTGCAGCAACTCCTTTGGGTAGATTCAAACTGTGAGTGCTACTCTAATACCTGAATAGCAGCAAAACGGAATCGCTCTGTTGTGTTCATTAAGTAACATCTTAATGTGCTTCTAAAACCAGAAATTCGTTGGGTTTTTCATACACAGCATTAGAAAAACACCTTTGACTTCACCAACAGAATCACAAAACAGCTAGGGGAGAAATTCTAGGTTGCTAGAGGAGAAAGTGCTGTAGGATTATCTAAACAAGAACTCCACCAGGACACTGCGTGAGCACCAAGCCTTGATCCTTACACACCTTATAAACTCTCCTCCAGTTCTTTTTGTTGTCTTTCAGCATCCGAGTCCACAGCATGTTCATGAGCTCTGGGAACTGCTCGTACATAAACGTTGCCCTAAAGAAGGGAACAAAAGCAGCAGGGAAATGTTTTCCCGGGTCTGCCACAAGAGCCTGCTCAGACTCAGGGCTGGCAGTAGATGGCAGGAGTGATCTAAGCCCAGGCACATCGGATGACATTCAACAGAAAAAAACTGCCCCTGCTTTTTAACTCTTAGATCAGTTATTTACATCCCAGGACCACAAAAGATAAGAGCAATTCAAAAAATCTGAGACAGTAAAAGAATCTTCACTAACATGTAATGAAAATAATGCTGAATATGAATACCCTAGTAACCACTGCAACTGATCAACCATGCAAATCCCAAATTGATTTTAACACAAAAAAAAAAAAAGCTTGAGGAAGAAGTCAACATGTTTTGCTGTTTTTGGAAAAGTTACAAGAAAGCATTTTGAAAATAAATACTTCAAAAAAGTCAGCTATATTAAAAGAATTCTGAGGATCCATACGAAAAATCACACATTTAAAAAATATCTGAGCTTCGTTTTTTGTTTGACAGTTTTTAATATATTCTATGATTATGCAATAAAAAACTTATGACGTTATTTACAGCAACTTTTTGGCATTACCAATCTGAATACCATAGAGTTGATTTACCACCAAATTTCACATTCTTATATAAAATGTACCTTTCTTTTCTTCATCACTGAGTCAAATTATCACTTACTTGGCAATCTCTCCCATGAGCTGCCCTGAAGGTCCCCACGGATCATCATTGGTTGCTTCTCGAACCTTAGACTCTATTTCTGAATAATTCATAACCACATTGGTGCTGCAAAGGAAAAAAAAAAAATCACACACATGAAGATTAGCATCAAAACTGAGAAACACATGAAAACTTAATAATGACACTAGTGCAGATCTCACTTAATGAGATACCTCTACAGAGTGGGAAAGAAAACAGCTTTAGTGCACAAGTTACCCTGAGGACACTATACACCACATTTAAGTTATCTTTAAGAAGGTTTTACTATTCTATTAGTCTTCAAGAATACAGATGAGAAACTGGGGATTACATTACAGCTGGATTCAGTCCAGTAAAAATGGCTTTGGGTCAAATTAAAATGCAAACCAAACCATCAGAGTCAAAGCTGATGGCCTCTGCAGCTAGGTATGGTTTGCTTACAGGTTTGTGATGGTACAGAGTTACTTCCAAGAGGCTTTATAACTCAATCAGAGGCAATTTTTTTTGGAATGTTACAAGAGAAAACCAAGAACATCAGTACCAAACAGGTGTTAGTGAAAAACTAACAAAAAAAGCACACGGAAGGCTAAAGTAAAAAATAAGAGAATAAAAAAGAGAAAAAAAAATAATCAAGATGCTCAGTAGTCATCCCAACAGTTATCCCTCTGTCCATGTAGGAGTTTGCACAAAGCAGCATTCAAGCAACTCCTGCTCAATTTTATTTGGCATAAGGATAGCAAAGATCTTGGAACTGGGAGTTATAAACAGCAGAAACAAGAATGAAATCCCCTTAAGTCTGAAAGGGGACACAGAAGGTAATTGTTAAAACAGAATAAAATTTCTGGACTTAATCTTGGATTCCCAGCATGAGAATTCCTGCTGTCAGATCCTGATGTATGATTTTATTCAACTTTGTGTCTAAAGAGAGCATAAGCTACATGACTGAATAAATAATCAGCAAGCTCACAGAATCTATCTATATTACAACAAGCATGTAAGAACACAGGAGCAGTTTGGAAGAACAGCAATTAAGGTTTTACAAATTCATTTATGCTGAATGCACCTCAAGCTTCTGTTTCTGGTATTTTCTTTACTGTACATACAAATGTAAACCAATCCCATCTTTATTCCCCACATGCGTGGAAAAAACACAACCCCAAAGCTCCAGGATTTTCCTGCACACTGGTTCCCTTGTCCAAAGCAAGGCAAGGCAGAGAACTGAATGGAAAGGTTCTGCTTGTTTTTATAACCCCTCCTTCAGCATTTGTTTGAGAGACTTGATGGAGACTTGGGAGGGGGAAGCATAAAATGAAGTATTTCCTTAATTTCTTAGAGCGAAGAAATTAAGAATGGAAAATGCTTGAGGAGATGCAAACTGAAGTGTACAAAAATAAACGGCTGCATTGGCTATGCAAGAGCTGAGGGCACGTGGCTAAAGCAGCAGCGGGGCTGGAAGGGGGAAACGGAAGGAAAACAAGGGAAATTAAGTAATGCCAAGAGAAAAAAGGTGCAGTTAAGCCTCTCTAAGTACAGAAACATGCTCGACTTCTAAACCCCTCCTGCAGAAAAGTTATTGTTCTCAGCAACTAGGAGAAAGCTCTTTTATAAATGCCAAGCTGAGAGCTAATGGAATGAACCATTCTGAACCAAAGCATCTTAGAGCCATATTTAATTCAGCAACAAATGTAAACTTCAAGGAGAAAAAAAAAATCCCTCACTGTTGTATAGTTTGGCATCATTCCAGGTCACTTAAAAATAACCATTTCTAAAAAGGTGGAAATACAGTTTTATTCTTCCTTTCCCATGTTTTCTATGGCCCTCATTCCCTGCCCTACCCATGATTCCTGTGACCTTTGCAGCAAAAAAATAATTTATGTCCAGATGTGAAGGGAAAAAGTGACTAGCTTGATTGCCAAGACTTCCTGTGATTGATATAAATTTAATATCCGAGGACACTTTCCGACACCAGGGGGGGCTCTCTGATTAGTTTATCCTGGGCGGCTTCCAGGGAATCGTGCTGGATCGCAGGGACAGGCTGCTCTGCAAACAATCGGCCCGGCAGCACTCGGAGCTGACAGAAAGGAACTTCTCAGGCAGCGTTTACAGCCCCCCTCATCTGCCAGAGGACAGCTGGGTTCATCCCAAATTCTTGACACAGACCCTGCACCGCTGGAATCTCGTGACAACAACATTTACAGAAACTTTTGACATGGACAAAGATATTAAGCAGGACATGTGTATTCTGAAAAGTTACATTCAAAATCAGGGTACAGCAATAGAGTTGACATGAACATCACAAACTGTTACATTCTTCTGTGTCTTACATTGAAGTCTATTTAAACAGATTAATGACAACAGATTCTTTTTACTCTTTACTGTACCCCTCTCAAGTGATTTCAGTATAATTTTCTTTTTTAAAAAATAAAATTGTTTTCGTAAGCCAAGAGAGGGCACTGTCACATCTCTATGGAACAGACAGCAAAATGCTTTTAATTTTCCAGCAACTTTAAATGTTTGCATCTGCAATTTACAGCAACACTGAACAGGTAGCTCAAGCCTGAGACTAAATTCCTTTTAAGTGAATAAATGGGTATTGCTAATAAAGTCAGTGGGTAATAGCTGTAAATACCTGACCATCTCCAACTGCAGCAGAAAAAAAGCCTTTAAATGTTTCATATGCATTTTATTAACTATCATGTGATATATATTGACAATTACTTGTTGTACCGTGTGCCCTGAAATCCTTCTTATTTTGTCTGCGTTTTTCAAAGAATTCAATCAACTGTAAATAGCTCCAAATTTTGTTCTAAGTTACATTTTGAGAAGTGTACATTTGAGATAAAGATATTATCTGGGTCCTGGTGTCATACCCTACAGAATGCTAAAAAACAAAAAAATAAGCAAGAGGGTGAGAGGAGAGAGATGTGAGAGGGGAGACCAGTACTGAACATATCTCAATTGTACCATTTGAGGTAAGAATGATGTTCAGCTGGTATCAGGGGGAACAAGCAGGCAGCAAGAGGAGACAAGAAATTCTGTCTGTCCTCATATAAAACTCAGATCAGAGAATCCGTGAAGGTACAGCCAAAACACTCATCGAGTATCTGCCTCTCCAACCTTTACAGCTGCAATAGTCGGGGAACACTTCAACTTTCAGGCATGAAGAGGATAAAAATCCTACGGGCCTGAGATTATCCTCAGCACTTTTCTTTGAAACAGGAAAATGAAAGGCAGCTTGTGGATGGTCTGTATGAAAATAAAACCTTGCAGACTGCAGGAACACTTCACAGATGACACACGAAACAGGCAGACTTTAGGAGCAGCCCTGTCTTCCTCCTTGCTATCAGCAGACACTGAACATAACCCACAAATGTGGACATAAATACACATGACCACTAGGAAGTGACAAATGTATCTGCAGAAAACTTCTATTTGTGTTTCATTTCAACAGACTCCAATCTGCCTACTTTGCTCAGGCTTCTGATTTTACACAACACATGAACCAAGCTGTAATGCTCAGAAGGACAATACTGATGGGCATGAGGTATATTCTGCTCTCAGTAACATATTAGCTCTTCATCACCATTGGGTTTTTTTTTCTCCCCCTATAAAATAACCTCAAAATAATGACTGAAAAAGAATCTTTTTCCTCTTCCAGACTAAGACATTCTTTTTTAAACGACTTTTATACTGGCAAAGTAAAATCATTGTACTTCCACCCAAGATGCTAATAAAAAAAATTAAATAAACACTACATCCTGAATTAAAATGTTTGTTTCAGAGCAAAGATTTTTCATTGCTCAGGACCACAAGGTGTTCTCTACAGATTCATATGCTCTAACTAAAGTCAATTATCTGTTAGGAGATTACAGTCACTTATACACAACTATAACTGTATTGCTTCTAGTAATAGCTTCCAATTGGTAACATTACAATTAGTTTTGTTGTGCCTGAACTAATTATCCACATCAATCATTGCTGGTTTCACACTGAAAAAAAATCCCACCCTAGTTCTTCCTACACCATATACCTTAAATAAGAAATTCTTTGGAAACATGGATGTGGGGACATAAGGCTCTGCATATGGTCAGTGACATAAATGGAAGAGTATTTTCTCAGCTAATGTCTCCTCTAAAATGAACCCTCAAACAACATTTCATAGCAATGATTTAAATACACTGCCAGCAAACCTGCTAAAGGAAAAGATGGAACAGTTTTTGTTTATGTGATTTAAACACTTTGATGAGACCCCTGGATTCAGCATAAAGCACTAGAAGGAGTAAATACTTCAGTGCCCTTGGTCTTTCCTAAGGAACATCACACAGGTATTTCCACTTCATGCTCCCCCTGCAGCATCTCCTCCACCTTCCACATTTTTTCCATCATCAGTGGTGCTCTGCTCCCTCACCACCCTGGAAATCACAACTCTTAAAGGAAGCTTGCACTTCAAGGCCAGATTTTGGGAGTAATGTTCTTTGGAAGAACTATTCCTAAGATAACCATTCATCAGGAAAGGAATAGTGTTATACATCAAATTTTCAGATCTTCAAGCACCACATAAACTCAGTATTTTGTATGAATGCTCAAACACCAGCAGTTGCTGAAACATGCAGAAACCTTCCAACAGCACGTGCACAGCTAACCTGCACTCGAAAAAATAAGCACCATGAGAAAAGGAGGTATTTATACACTAAAAGTAATAAGAGAATAATAAATATCTATCCATCCATTCAGAATGGAACTTACTTGAAAACATATTAAGGAATCAGAAAGCCTAACAGATCTTTGCCCATGTTTCTGCACAAATGTAAAAGCCTTGAGTATGCCCTGGGGCAGAGTCAGAGCACTCCATTAATGCGCGGCCAGGATTAGAGCCTCTATTGATGTGGGTGGTGTCACCGAGGACACCAGAACAACTCTGGGCAGCAGATCCACAGAAGATTTGTGAAATGCCACGTCTAATCTTATGACAACTAAAATAACCAGAAGCCACAGAGAGGGGACATTACAACAGTTTCTTTATAGTGTTGATAAAGGTATTGGATTGGACAGGGTGAGCCTAATTAGAAACACTTCTCAAGCCTCTGGGAAGCTGCCCACTGTGCTGAGGGACTCGGCCTCAGGAACAAGAAATCTGGCTACGCAGTTAAATTTTTTTCAATGTATATTTCAAACCAATTACAGTATCACGTATACATGGGACTCCTATGTGCATAATATTATGCCTTTAACTATTACTCCAAGGACACCACTGGATTATGCACCTTCTGTTTTCTTTCTTTTAATTTTGCAACTGGGAACACTAAAATACTAAAAGCTGAGATGAGAAACTTTGTACGTTTTACCACCATTAACAGCTTCCAATGAGACACCACTCTGCAAATATCTGCTTAAAGACTAAGAGCAGAAGAATAAAAAATTCAAGCTTTACTCATGTGTATGTACCATATGTCCAGTATGAACATTAATGCTACTCAAACAGCAACACTAAAGAATTTTTTTTAAAGAATAAATTAGTTTATTAGAGCAGGGAGGGTCTGGATAAACAGAGGACAAGAGAAGCTCTGTTACTGTTCAGTACTATGAAGTGTGGTGCCAAAGTCTTACAAGAAGCAAGTATTTTAACCTTTTGTAATTTAATGTGCCAAAACAGACACAACATGATTTTATCTTTTGACTAACATGTTTAACATTATCCTTTCAATAGCAGTCTCACATAGTAATAGCTTAATCTCATTCTTTTAGTAATTTTGTCAGCAGTTTCCTTATTTTTAGAAAGTTTTCTCCATGTTTCCTGTGACTTTCACAGTGAATAAAGGCAAAGCACACTTCAAATTTGGTCATGACAGAACAGATGTTACTGACTCTGAATCAAATCTCATCACCTCAGCTGGTGACATGGCAAAGGAGACCATTACCAACAGTCCTTACATTCCACATGGACAAACTCCAGTAAGGAACAATTCCACAGCTCTGTGCTGGTGCTTCTTGGATCTAAAACCCAATGGACTGCACTATCCAACTAGAAGGTTCATTGATGCACAAAATAGTTAAGAAAACATTAAGTTACAGCACATGGAAAGTTTGCTTGAACTGAACAGAGAAGAACACACACATTTATTCACTTTCCTATCTTCACACAAACATCCCACCACGTCCATGGCAAGGCAGCCAGGTGACAACGGCAGTGCATTCTCTAGGGGATGGTGCATTACCAGCACGGGGGTAGCTCCAGGTAAAGCCCGGAACAAGGCAGCAGTAACTCACAGCCGGAGGCTGAGCCAGCTCCCTGCCCCTGCAGTTTGAGCCTTTGTCTTCCAGCAGCCGCTTTTCCCGACAGCTCCCTCCCGGCTGAGAAGCCGCAGTCACCCACTAGGACAAGGCAGGGACCACGAGTGACTGCTCACAGGATCCACGGCACATGGCTTAGGAGTATTATCTAAACACAACAGTAGCAATTTGTGCTCAGATTTCCCGAAAACCAGCAGAGGGGCTGACAACTTAAGGCAAAATGACACTAATATAATGTAGAGTTGCTTCTAGATATTTGAGATTGTACTTGAATTTGTGTTTTAAAGGAGTGAAGGATTGAATTCATTATATAATGAGCCAAGTGAACATTCAACATCTGGAGAAGAGACAAGGCAATATTTTCACAATACAGTTATCTAGAAGACCCCCACCCACAGACACACATGCATTTAAGATGAAGCCCTCAGAGAGGAGTGAACACCATCTCAATCTCACCATTCAACTCCTATGAGTCATGCATCTGAACTATTTTTAGTAGCTAGATTAAAAGGTTCCTGTAAAGGAGAGGTGGAAATAGAGAGAAAGCTTTCTGAGAATGCAAAGAAGTTGCTTTAATGTTAAATGATCCTTTTTGAAACTGCATGCAGAAACTAGTTTCAACTACTGAGAACACACAGTAAACAGAAAAGCTACACAACTTGCCCGAGTACAGGATACATCTCCCCCACTCCCAGGTGCAGGAATCTTGGCATCCATTAAACTGTTAATTAGTTTCCAGAAACACTTTTGCCAATTAAAAAAATCATTTAATACTTATCCATCTGGGCATGAAATACTTTCGACAGAGCGTTTGAATTGGTGAGCTAAAATAGAACCGACCCCGATCCGCACAGCGCTGCCGAGGCCAGGGCACGGAGTGAACAGCACCCCATAACCAGGGCCAGCAGCCATCAGCTGCATTGTTTCTGTGAGCACCCCTTCCTTCAGGCTCTGAAGGATTTCATATCACCACTGGTCCAAACTTGTGTTCCAAGAAACTGGAAGGATTTAATATACAAACAGAAAAAATGCATTTCAGGACCAGATTTAAAAATGTATTTCAGGATAAGATTTCACAGAGTGACTCTCTGTCACTCATTAGCTTCAAGAGGTCAATGTGCAGACTGGTTCACAGACAGAGGACATCATTTATCCACCTGTTATCCCAAACAATACAATGGATATTCAGGAATCTGTGCACCTAATGCTATTAGCAATTATTCAGAGAAGACATTAATCGCCTTCCAAAATAAAGATGGTGCTGCTCTTTCCCTTCAGTGAACTCACGTATTCAATCTCAGCCAGCCTCTCTCCCCTTGCTGGGTGAAGACAAACTAACTAAAAAACATGTAACAAACTTAATGCATTTTCATTTTGCTCCTGTCAGTAATGTCACTTTTGTTATAAAACATGCAGCTTAGATTTAGAGCCTTACAGATAAAACATATGGATACCAAATAGGAAGCCAGCAGTCCACATTCAACAAAGAAACAGATGGGGACCCATCTGCCAAAATGCCTGGTGAAATACCTCAGGTTACAGAGAGGTAACAGCACAACATTAGTGATACTTGACCGTTTGAAGTTCTTTATTTTTCAGCCACTCCTCAAGAACCATGACAAACATGACACCAGTCAGTTTAGTCCATGAATGCCAGGTATTATTCCAGATCTTCTATGCAAGGAGCAGTCACACTCCTTCTGACCAATGATACAATCTCCATTATGTACAGTAGGATTTGAAATACATTTTCAGCTTTTCAAGTTCAGTTTCATAATTTATGTGGCAGATGTGCAAGGCAAACTGCACAGAAAGAGATAAGCCAAGAAAAACATCCTGGTGGCCACAAATGAATTACAACTTGTGGGAGGAAGGAACTATAAAGCTATTTCCTGTGCCTTACAACTTCTAATCACAAAAGACTACCACGTAAACAAAACAGCCCCAAATCCACCACACACACTGTCAAAAACCCCAGCGACTTTGAAAATTAAATTGCAGCCTGTTAGAGAACTCAGGCCTCTCACTTACAGACATCAACAGTGCACCTTACTGAAGTCTTCCCTTTCAAATTTCCCCCCTCTCAGAAGTTCCCAATTGCAGAATTCTATATCCTAAATGGTTTTGCAATTGCTTGCTGCAGCTGAATTATTTTTTGCAGATGTTGGGAACACAAAGCATAGGAACATGGCAGTTTTAAAGTGTATTTGTGCAAGGAACAAACACTTCCTCCCACACTTGATTTAAGACTGATTTCACCTCTCCTACTGCAGATTCCTGCAGTATGTCAGTGTTAATACTTTCCTACTCTTATATAAAACAATCCTTTGTGGTTCACCAACAGATACATGGCTGCTTTATGTATCTTAATATGTGGTAGTAAGTAAGTTCTCAAACTCACGAAGAATTTTGCCATGTTGATAATACTGGCTGTAGGTTTGTACCAACTCTATACAAAGTGTACCTTCATTTAAAGTCCAGACTCATTTCTTTATTTCCCCATTTTTAATGGGAAATCTTCATTCCAAACACCCACCCTCACATTCTTCACTTACCATCTCCTGAACTTCACCCATTACAGACTATCTTCCCCTCAAATGCGTATTTCTGCCGTTCATTTTTAAAGGCTTAATAGTGTTGTCATTTTATTACACTTAATTCAAAAAGTATTCTTTAAAAGTACCTTATGAAAATAATGCTACACTCCAAGTAGAATGAATCAAAACATTTCCTTTTAACTTACATAGTAAGAACACCATAATACAATTTCCACTGGTTTTCAGTATTAGTTTTTAGGTCACATTTTTAGTTGAAATTGGAGGACAATTACACCTAAAGCATTCTTTAAGTGACAAATCTGATTAAACTTAAGCATGAAAACCAATTTTGCAGTAAGTGGAAAAAAGCTGCCATTGAGGCCACAACTGACCCTTTGGTGGGACAGTTACACACTAAACAGCAACTCTGGTTTTGATTCAGATGTAACAATGATGCTGCCACTGCCCTGTGCAGGTTTTCAGTCTCCTTGCCTCTTGTGAGCTTCCACCTGGCACATCAGAGTGGAGTCACTGCTCTGCAGCTCCTATTCCTGTGGATTTGATCTCTTTTGAAGTTCAACACGCTATGGTCACAGCAGCAGCTTATAGTCCAAAAAGAACTGGACATACGAAATTTGTGCGACCTTTTGTAACTGCAGCACTAGAGAGACCTCCAGATGCACACTGTAATTACATTGCTCAATTTACTATTGCTCAGGCCTCACGCTTATTTTGCTACTCTGTTACTCATGCTTCGGGTTTTTTATTCTGTAACAATCAAGCTGCAACAATTGTAACTTTTTTTTGTTACACTTAACTACATCTCATTATAGAATTCAGATTGCACTCCAAACTTCCAGAGTCAGCAAATGCCATCGGGAATTCTCGGCCAGGTGATTTATCTTTAATTTTTCCCTATGTGTGATCCAGTCAGGTAATGCGACTCCTCTACTGGAAATAAAGGTTTGACCACATAAGACAGTGTAAATTACATCTAATCAAACTGATACTTCCATAGAATATTTTTTTATATAAATAAAATACCAGCACAAAAAATGTCAACCCAAATAAACCCTTGTAGACAATTACCACGTAAAACTAAAGTTTAAATACATTATTTCGGGGGAAAGAGACTGAAACACTTATCACCATAGCTTACACCCTCCAATCAACTGAGTTTCTCTGGGCTTTGTAGCTTTCATATAACTTTAACTTTCCCTGAAGATGAAAAGCTGGTTTCAGATGCTCATAAGGTGTGACCTTAAGTCCTCCTCCAGATTAGTACAAGTGCTACTTCCTCCCTTGTATGCACACAGAATTGAGACCACATTCAAGCCCACAGCTCAAGTATTTTAAGAAACCTTCAATACAGATTTTTAATGTACTTCCAGTCACTGAGTTTTCTAAGACTGGGGCACAATATTTTAATGTTGAGAGAAAAATATCTACAAGAAGGATAAGATCCTATCCTTCTTTCAAAACCACAAACAAAAGGGGCAGCAGTTTTCAGAGGACAAGGAAGTCATAGCTATGCTCAGCATGAGGCATCAGTGAGCTTTGAAGCTCTGCAACTTCAACTCACTTATGTGCCTCAGACTTCCTATTTCTGACCACAAAAAAATTTGAGAGTGACCTTGAATGGAGGCAGAAGGAAGGGAGGAAATGAAAGAAACCAAACATCAACCTCACAGTGAAAATAATACTAAGAGTAGGTGTGACACTCCACACCCTCCCAAACGTTATGCAGTGACCTCTGTGTATAGGAAGTATCTCAAGTTTTCAGAATTTCAGAATATGTGGCATTACTGCTTTAAGATGATCCCCAAAAGGTATCACTGCTCAGATAAGCCTCACTCTCTAAAGCTCCTGCAATTCTGTGCTCTTTGTAACCATTCACTTACTACTCATGTGAAATGTGTTCACCAAAAAACTTCCTACAGAGTTTTCTGACACCAAGAAGAGCCTGTAAGAGTTCTAAGCTCACAGAAATGCACCAAGGAAACGTCCTGATGCCACCCATGTTTGAAGTGTATTAGCTGAATAGCGCAGGTAAGAGATTTTACTTGGAAAAGCAGGAACATTTGCAGGAGAGCCAGTGCACCTGTGAACAGCACAGATCCATTCACAATGGATCACAACTAATCACAATGAATTCTAAATAATCCAAACTTTCCCTCAATCCAAACTTTACTCAAAGAACTGTTTCAATTATTTGTCAGCTGACCGAGTCTTTGGTGAGGACAGAAGAATGAACATGCAGTTATACGGAGTTTAACACTGCCAAAACCCACACACCCCAACATTAATGGGCCATGCTTAATGATCCTTGTAGTTTCAGCCATCCCTTCATTGCAAGCCGAGTACCATTAAAACATTGTCCTAATTCCAGATTTATTACAAATTAAGCATTACTCTAAACACATGCTTGCTAATCCACCAGGGAGGGCTGATTAAAGTTTAAACAATGAAGGCACTGAAGCTTTTAACACACAAACTGATCATTCTCTGCTGCCACATTACCACTTTGGCACTGTGACATCCCAGGCACCCCTGGACTTTGCAATATCAATTGCCTTCTGCGATAATTTTTGAGGAATAAATCTGAGTACAGGTAATTCCTCTAAGCCACCAGTAAGCACCTGTTACAAGTTCTTCTCGATCAGATGGGGGGCAAAGTTCAGTAACATGAACAGATCTGCCTGGAGTCCCACTCTGGGAGTGCTACCCTTGTTGTCTCCAGAGCTCCAGTTCCTCCAGCTCCTCTCCCTGGCCCTTCAGGCTCAAGGCAGCCAGAGTCAGACACCAGCCTCCCAACTGCACATAAATCACACACACTGAACATACCAAACCTTCTACAACACAAGCTGCTCTCTATTCCCAACACCCAGACTGCCTGTGAAGGGCTTGCAGCTTCCTCCTGCCTTTAACTACACAGCCATGATCTGTACAGTTCCCAAGTCCACCTGTGTGGCAGCAAAGGATTACCAAGGAAAGCCTGGGACATGTATCTCATCAACACCAGCACGGTTCAAGTAGCAGGTGAAGCAACTAAACCAGAAAACCTTCAGCTGCACTTTTAATATGGCCTTGTACCCTGGAAAATGTCCTAAGGCTGAGGCAGACGCTGAACTGCACTTCTGAGCAGGAGAAAGGAAGAGGAAACAACAGCTTATACAAAATAATCAAATTGCAGGTTCTTAAGCAGTTGTTTCCCATCATTTATGCAAATGTCCTGCAGTGGAATTGCTAAGGAGGAAGTATTCAGGAGGAGTAAGGAACACTTGAGATCACGACCTTTATCCTGGAAATTATAAAGTGAAGTGCATTATCATTTACTAATCTTACTTCTAAGCTTACTGGAATTAATTCTACAGTTGCTATTGTTTACAAAAACAAACCCCAAAATGCACCACTTCAACATGAGAATTCAGACCTTTTACTTCTGGAAAATAAATCAAAATAAAACCAGAAAAAGAATGCCAATGTCACTACAGAAAAGCTGATGAGCTTCTGTTCTCAAAATTGGTTCCTTTCAGTCTACTTGCTATTTGAAGCTGAAAGCAAGAATTATTCCATGAAGAGCTGCAGTAGCTGCTACACCCAAGATGTCTAATGCACCTGCAGGATTTCCTTTCATACCCAATACTGAAATCCAGCCCAGAAGACCATTACATGGCAGACAACATAAGGAAGCTGCTGTCTTTATGTAAGATCACATGGAATATGTCTGGATGCAAGAAACTTATTTCTTGACTCCACTGCACACAGTCAGAGGAGAACACACAATCAAGGTCCTTCAAACTTCTGTTTCAGTGTCTCCAAAACTATTTTCCCCCTCTTCCCAAGAAGGAAGGTACTCAAAACACTAAACCTTTCTCTGCATCCCACCTTGCTAAGAACAAAGAACAAGGAATTCAAAAATTATAATTAAACTGCAATTAAGACTTTGCAGTCTCCCAGTAAGTACTCTGTACACCTTTAGCACAAGCAGGGCTATGCAGGGGGAAACCTTCTCAGCATCATAACCTGACAATGTCAGAAGATGCCCATTATACTGCGGAAAAAGTAAAGGCAAGTATGCAGTGATAATTCTGCAGAATAAGCTGGGAGCATCCAAGATTTTATGGGCAGAGACAAAATACAATCCTCTTCCTGAACTTGCTCTGCCCTCAGGCCTTCAATCCTGAACTGCCAGTTCCTGGGAATGGCACAATTGTTTAGTTTGCTGAGAATAAATTAAAAACCAAACCAAAACAACTCAAATACTTTCCTACTTCAGATCCTTTGTTCGTTAATAAACTAGAATTATCACATTTCTTCTGCGACAAGTTTATCTAAGAATAAAATTTAGTCACCATAACCCTAAATAGACTAAACTTGTTTAATACCAATTGTCTTTGGTCATTCTATTTTCCGTGAAGGCAGGTGACAATCTAGCAGTCCTGCTGCTGCTGTATTAAGCAGCTGGACAAAGAAATCTTGGTTAATAGTTAATGACAAAGTGTTCTTCCAGAGCTATCCTCAGCTGCATATCCAAAAATGGGCACAAGCAGTAAGAACACACCATTCGAAGTAAGTATTGCAACAGCAACATCATATTAATGTTATTTCATTAAAATTTTCAGGTTGGTACCTCACATTAACTCAACAGTGTAGCTTGGCAAACAAAATCCCCAAAAATGTGCACTTCGACTGAAAGCAAGTGTTCTTTTGTGAAATGAGTCTGGTCAATTACAAACAAATTAACTTTCACATTTCCAAGCCATGTTTATTTGTGGAGGATAATGATGTTTCCTTTCCTTTCATAGGTATCCCTTTGTTAAACTGGTTCCTCCAGGAGATCAAGTAACTCACGTCCTAAAAAGGTAACAGGAGCTGCTCCATTTGCCTCAGAGACCCAGTTTCTGGTTCCTGTCCATACAGAGATGGTAATTTCAAGTGTCACCGTGTATTTGCAACAAACAAATTTCACAGTGGCTCAACACAGGCACTATTTATTTATTTACTCACTAACAGTAAGATTGCCGAATTTTTCTGAGCTAATGTCTGCAGCTACAGGAGTTACAGTTACTGTGTAATTAACGAAAAAAACAACACTGGCAGTCTAAAGGCTGAGACTGCACTTGCCAATTAGGAGTCTATTAGCACTACGTTTTCAAGCTGTCTCAAGAAATGCAATCATCTGTTTGGTAGCAAGGAGAGCTAGAACACTGCGATAGAAGTTAACTCATTTAGACAATAAATACCTCTGAACAGAGAGTATCTCCCCCACACTTCACATGATCATATAGAGAAACAGTTTAAATAATTAAGTAATTGTCAAAACAAGGAATTATTTAAAGTGACAGCAATCTTTAAGATATCAGCTCTATTTGCAGATGTAAGTTATCAAGAGTAATTTATTTTTCAGAAGATGCATTCACCTACTACAACTCCAATAAAATTATCTAAGGTTATTAAAAGCCTTTTTCTTCTCTTCACATCCCAAATGGTCTTAGAGAACCTTCCAACTGAATAGTCTTGTAGGATACAAAACACACACCCCCAAAAAACCACACAGGGAGGTATTTGTTTACTAAGTATAAAGTAATGTCTTGAGAGGAAACACTGAGCACAGCCTGTAACCTACATTAGGATGATTCTAAACAGCTTGACAGGATGGGGAGAGTAACCACCAAGAAACACATTTATTGCTCTGACTCAGACTGGAGCAGAGAAAAAACCTCTCCCTAACTAATTCCCAATGGGTCTCATTATTATTACAACAGATTAAAAAAAATGCAGGCCAGTCTCATTAAATAAGTTGAATATACACTAATATTTCTAATTGTATCCCAAATGAACCAGTTAATATCTATTAAGCACACAGTCAATATTTAACTGGTCAGGATAGGACACACCCTTTGGATAAGGGGAGAAAAAAGTACAACTTTGAGGTGGTTTCCTTATAACTCATAAACAGACACAATACTGGTGTAATGCAGTTTCATTCTTAGTGGCAAAACAAACACCTCTAAAAAGATTAAATCTATTTAAACTAACAGTCTACACAGAATACCCATTCACCACCCTGCTATAACCCAAATACAGACTACCAGTATTTCTACTACAATAAGCTGCAGAAATTGAACTGAAAGCTTCTCATGTGAAGATCTGTTGGATCCTGAGATCAATTCGAGCCTGAATGACCCAAAGTAGCACCACACAAGACACAAAACTATATTTTAATTTATACCCTCTCAGAAGTTTGTGACCCAAGAGTGGAACCAAAATATTGATGCTTACCCTCCCCATCACAACAGTGATACAAACAGAAAGGTTGGCTTGGGACCTTCAACCTGTGATACATGAGATAGGAGGAGAACAACCTTAAACAAACTGAAACTTGCAGTTAACAAACCAATAACAGTACAGTTTTAAATAACAAAAATAAGTAAAAATGTCTTAAAACAGAAAAAGGCTCGAACAACTAATCTTCCTGTCCTTTCCCCATCACCACAAGTGTTTGTGATGCCATGAGCAGCTGTTTGTAAATCACGTGGCCAAATCAGTTATGAACCCTAAAACCATGGGGGCTTGTTTAGCTGTTATTAGCAAATACTGAACCACACACCCGCAGCACAAGGAAGGCAAAGACAGGGAATGGCCAGGTATAAAAATCAGCTGGTTCTCTGTTAATAGAAGAATAATCTTAGAGCTCTTCAACCTGCTTGTGAAATCACATGCTAAGGGTGTATTGCACTTGACTTGTACTTTGCCCCTAGCCACTTATTCTTGCCCAAAAACCATTCCTTCCTTTATGCCAGTACAAATATTTTTGTGACCACGGAGTTAACTATACCAGGGGCCCAATCCAGTGGAGAACTAAATTGGCAAAAACAACTGGTTAGTCAGAGATTCTCTCATCAAGCAGAAAGTCGGCAAGTGCCAGCAAAAGGGAGAGAAGTGTGCAGGCTGTGGCAGACGGGAGGCTGTGAAACCTCTTTCACCATCAGCCTACGCTCACACTGACTGTGAAACTACAAACTCCCATTTCATGGCTTGGGTTATGTTTTCTTACTGGTGAAAGTGCTGAGACTGTGTTTGAGATTTCAGGGCAAGTACAAGGGGAGACTTCACTCTGTATTCAACGTCCTTCACTTACACAAGAACTTTAAGGGTCCCTCTCCCATCTCAACATCATTTCCTCAAATGTGCAACACAATCGTATGGTAGACAGGTTTAGAGGACTACTCTTACTCAAACCCAGATAATTTACAAAGTCCTTTTGAGAGACAAAGAGCTGCCAATTGGGTCTGTTCCTCTCTCCAGTTCCTCACACAGCAACCAAACACCATCATTACACAGCACACAAGGCAAGAATAAGTAATGAATATTCTTCCTAACTGGCACTGAAAAAATACTCAAGAGTACTCAGAGCACCATAGCCTACACAACTTTCTGGAAAGAAGTAAGAGACCAAGCTGCAAGCTGTAACAATTTCACATGACCTTACCTTAGCATATCTTGGGAAAAAAAAAAAAAAAAAAAAAAAAAAAAAAAAAAGTATACCCCAGTTAGAATCAGGTCTTGTTTTGCAGAGGCAGAATAGGACCATTTTGTTCTGGAGAGTTTCGCTCTTCTACACAACTGCTCTTCCTAAAGAGGCTACCAAGCACTGTTCAAGTCTCAGCTCTGTAACAGCTCTTCATTCCACGTGGAACAGGTAAATAAAGCTCCTGCTCCAAACTGAAACACAACAGCAGCTGTCAACCCTTGTGTCTGACTGGGTCCATATTTGACCTGTGTCAGTAAGATCCAGATCACTACAAGGAGTTGGAAAAAGACCAACTGCAAATCTGACTGCTTCATTCACTTGGTACATTTGCTACTAATTCAGCTTTTCATTCTCTTGCCCTACATTAGTTTTGCCTTAGGAATACAAAGAATTGAGATAAGTATTTAAACAAAGTTTGTTAAACAGCCAACTTTTAACAAAATGTTGTGATACTGTACATCTTTATATCAGTAAAAAAAACTATTATAGGGAACAGCTCTAATCAAGGAGTTTCAATTTCCTACCCCTCTTCTTTAAATACCATCTCAAATTCAGAACACACAGTGGTAATTTGGAAGCTGAAGTTCCTCATCAAGCACATGCCAGCAAAGTATTTAAAACTTGAAGCAACAGATAAGTCACACTCTGTATGCTGGAGATGAGTTCAAATTGGAATTCTTGTATTGACTTTAGACAAGTTGTACTCAAACTTCAGAATAAATCAGTGAAAGATATTACAACAGTTCCAGAATGAAGCACACAATTCTCAATCAGTACATTTTTGTATTCTTAACCTACCATCCTGTGAAGCAATGCTTCACTCATTCTCCAATGGCTCATCTTTTAGAAAAAAATACAATTTTCATATAAATACAGAAATCCATTTAACTTGAAATGAATGGAGACAAATAAAAAAAATCAGATCAGCATTTTAAGATTATATTTTAGGACAACTGCAACACTTACAGTTGCAGTATTGAAATAGCAAAGCCTTAGGAGAGAAAGCAGTAGTGTGTCCAATGCTTGGGAAGTAATTATACCTTATATATGACTCAATTATGCAAACAGCTAATATTCTGTAATACACTAACTGGCAACACCACCAAGAGGAATTAGCATAGAACTGAGTTAAGCACCTTGATCCTTAGGACACAGTGCTGTAGGTAAGGCTCTTATCTCTGACCAGCTCCATGCACTCCCCAAGCAGGAGCCCAGTCCTGCTTGCCAAGGACATTCAAAGCTCTTCTTGAGAAACATCTTAAGAACACAGAAGTTGTCACATGTCCATCACTTAGATTCCCTGAAAATACATAAACCCAACACCTGAGCTTGCCTTACACAACATAATACAGACTATTGTCAGCTAGCACAGGGTGTAAAATGGCAATAACACATTTGAAGGAGCACTAACAAAAGCACCACTTGGAATGTGCTGATGGAACTGTGTGCCTGGCCACAATTACCTTATGCCAGCTCTTAATAAATCCATCAGCTTGTCACACTTGCCTGTTTGATGGATTACTCCACCAGCCTGCCTGTTTGAATATTCAAACAAGAGAACACCATATCTATGTATGTGAAGTAACAGAGCATAATACTTTCACTGATGCTTATCTCCCATACTCAATTACATGGCCCAAAGACTAGAACCCTTTTTCTTCCTTATAAATACCAGCAACTTTCTGGAAGTTTTTTAAAGGAAGGAGGAAAGTCCTAAGAAGTAACTTGCTGTTACAAGTGTTTGGCAGACACAGCCATGCCTGGCTGCACAACCAAATGCTACATTCAAATCCAGTCCTCCTCTGTACTGCCAAGACTTTCTTCCCTCTCCCAGCTCTCTGGTGACCACACAGAGGACAAGCCCTTCCAGGGCTGAAGATAATCATCATCATCTTGCTTGTAATAATAATACAATATGCTGTTCTTAAAGCAGTTATCAGCAGGACACCTCTTTAGCAGCAATAGGAGAATAACTGATGCAATGAGGGTTAACTAACTGTCTCTTACATAAAACTCTGGAAGTGTTCACTGCCCTGAAGATCTTGCTTATGCAAACCACAATAAATCTTAAATATAGAGAAAACTAAATGATCCTGGCACTGAAGCAAAGGAGTTTCAGAAGATTCAGATAGTAATGGACAAATGTTAGACAGTCATTTACCCTTCTGCTGGATATAGTGTATGATGGATCATTTACAATAATATCTGCTATTACTGAACAGCAAACAGCATTTCATTAAAGAGCTCAATGGTCTGGGTGGACAAATCCATGAGCCACAAGAAAATCGCCTGTAAATAAGAACAATTACAGGCACATTAAAAAGAGAAAGCAGTTAGGCTGGAGGATTGAAAGCCCCCAGCTAAGGGTACATATAGGATCCTGCCTATAAAGGTACATGGGATCCTGCCTATTTCTGGGCAAACATGAGCATTCCACAGGCACAGAACAACCAAAAGTCAACAGTAAGGTCTGTAATCGTAGGGGAAACGACTGGGATGCATTTATCACATTAGTATCCTGCAGACACCATGAGGTAGCAGAGAGCAACATAAGACTGGAAGTCAACAAATGCAGAATTTTAACTGTTACCAGCACAATGTACCTTGGTTTATTTGACAGAATTATCTTCCTAGTTTCCCTCATCTGTGAGACCTGGGAGTGAAGTGTAAGGTCTCATTACACACTTTAGGCTACACAGCGAGAAATTGCAATGACAATAGAAGCAGTAATTCACTCCATTTTACCAATAATTTACCCTCCCTTTTACCGACTGTACAATTAGAAGCACTAAAGAAAACATGCTGTTTATCAACCAGAACTTCTCCCCTGCCTAGCTCTATTTGAGCTCATGACAACAGCTCTTTTTAATCCCTCCTTTTCCCTAAACACTAAAAAACCTTTCTCTTTGCATAGATGTACTATCAGAATAAATAATAAAAGACCCAAGTGCCTACCTCTAAAATAAATTTTAAAGTGTTATAATGCTTTCCTATTACAATCAATTCTAAACAAGACTATTTGCTTTCCAGTTAAAAAGAAATTAAACTATTACATACTGAGGCAATTCATCAAGCTTGTGAAGTGTATGGAAACAGCTCTGCAACACTTCACCTCCCACTCTTCAACACAAGGGAGTGCAAACACGTTCCTGCTGGGCCACTAGAAAGGTGTGGCCAAGAGCACTACCAGCAAAGCAGTCAGAGGGCAGTTAGGTGGCCAAAACTGAACTGGAAGGAGCATGGAACAAAACAGGACTATGGCAACTGTTATATTCCTATTACTGGCAAGAAATTGAGAGGCTCTCTCCTTTAGTTTTTACATAAAAGTGACAACTACCTCACTCAGCCGAACTAATGCAAATCAACATGTGGGTAATGCTGTCCCAACTACATTCACACCTGTCACCTTCATCCCTTCTTTCATGAGACTGTTTCTAATCCTTTGATGTGTGGAAAGGTGCCTAGAAGGAGCTCTCACATTAAGGTCACGCATGCAGAAGATGACAAAAGCTAAGAATGGCAATGGAATTTTAAAGAAAGTGGCTGCAAAGTCTCACCACACTGTTACATAGGCAGCAATCTGATCTCAGTGGGTCCAAAGGTCCTCCAGGCTGCCTGCTGCATGTCCCACATGTCTGTGACAGAAACCGGCAGCAAAAATGTTAACATGACATCTTCTATTAAGAGAGAAGTTCCTGCAATGAGGAGTCCAGCTGGCCTTGCTACCTATATACAAACACTGCTTTGGGTTCTGCTTTGAGCTGAACCCTCTTGTGCAAGGTAACAGCATGAAGGAACCCTTCAGTAAAATCAGAATCAGCAGTTTCTGCTTAAGGAAGAGGAAATTCAACAGAACTAAAGAGAGATGATGGCCTGGCTTTTGAACTTGGCCACTAGGCCAAGCTTATACCTTCAAGTTTCTGACAAATTAAAACCTGTTTTAACAAGGTTTCCAAATATTCCTTGGGTTTTTTTTAAAAAAAAGCCATGAGGTTTTCTTTGTAGAACTCTGCTAGAAATCTCACAGGGAACACAAAGCACATGTACTTGTCCAATAAGACTTAAAAGTGAAGTTACCAAGTTGCACAACATTCTGTACGTCCACAGCCAGGACTCCTGAACTTGCCCTCAGTGACTACAACAGCTTTTGCCAAATCTGTTATCAGACACTGAGGACAAACTTGGTTAAGTCCTTCGGTGATTTGATTATCAAAATACTGATACACCTATACCAACAAAAATATGACTTTTCTTGTGTAAGCTGCTCCTAACCAGTACCAGGCAGTCTGCAGATCCTTAGTCTCCTGCAGCTCACAAGCAGCAAATGCAACACTTGGCCTCAAGTTTCACCACAACTGCAGCATTGTTTCAGAGCAGACATGGGGTAACCTGAGCCCTCTGCCATGGTGCCACAATATCTGGGGCTGCTCTCCCCAGAGCATCCAGAGACAACGCTGCAGATCCCTTGCTGCACCAGAGCAGTGGGAGAGAGGGAGACCAGACTCCTGCACACTGCCAAATGTTCCTGCAGCTCACACTCCCACCAGCTGCTCCAGTGTGTGACATGTGCCTCTTTGCTCTGTCACAGAACTGGCCACCTCCTGCCTGGAATGCTGAGGAGACACAGCAACACTGCAGCCCTCACCTAAGCCTGTGACAAAAGAGAATGGAACAAGAAATCTCTGACATTGCCTCAGGAGTGACTCAGAACTGCCACCTGACTCACCAACTTTGCACCAAGCACCACGCTGGCCCTGAGCCATCAGAAACCTCTGCCATTTAAACAGAGTTCACTGTCCTGGAGCCAACCAGCTGAACACAGAGGGCTGCATTTATTTTCCAACTGTTTCGTTTACTTTCCAATTCAGTTTTGAATTACTGGGGAAAAAGAACCCATACAAGTGAACACAAAAGTGAAAAGCTGCCTTCTTAAGTTAATTTATTCACATAATAATATGAAATAGAATTTACTCCACAAGAAATAAAGAATATGTAGACCTGCACCTTCTAAACTATACACTAACCAGAAATTCAATATAATTTTATACACCTGAATTCTTACCCACACTGCAGGACCCATTAAGAAATTGGAGGGTGGAAGAATTTTGACCATTACTTTGAAATCTCAAGAATAAACCTTATGACAAGCAGATTTTACTAGGTACAGACAGGCTTTTATTAATTATTTGATTTAAACTGCAACCTTATTCACAATGCCCAGTCAGAAACAAGGTATTACTGTTCAGTCAAACCTAATCAAGGTACTTAATATTTAAGGGAGGGAGTTGCACTGGCATTGAAAAGCAGTGAAGTTAACAAAGGGCAGAACAAGACACGTACACAAAAGGATTCCATCACATCCTAGAATAGTTAATCTACTACTCTACCACAGAATCTTCCTCCTAAACTTCAAATACAATAAGACTACCACTCAGTATCTGAAATAACTGTCTCATGCACAACAGGATGCAGATCTATACTTTGGAGTTACAAGAAAACGCTAACATAAAAATAAGAGGTGAGTGTGGTGTGAAGAGAATTACAAAGTGGAATTTACCTGATGGACTTCACTGCCCAATTCCAACCACACCAAAGAAATAGAGACCAAATACTACAAAAATACTAAAACCAAATTTGAATTTCTCATATGTATTTTGCAGTTGCTAACTTATTTTTTGGTTCTAAGACTTCAAAGAATGTTAACAGGTTACCATTTTAACCTAGGTTTTTGCATTTAAAGTAACCCACAGCTATTTATCACCCCTTACAGAACCTTCACACACTGAAGTATCTGAGAATTGTGTAAGAAAAGTCCCCCATGTTGAAATCGCTGACCTAACCAAGCCACTGAAGCACAAATAAGAATGAAAAAAAACAAACCCCAGATGAGTAAATTGAAACTCTGAGATAAGTATCAGCTGAATATGGAACCAAGATGCAGAGTTCAAAACCATTATCAAAGCTATCAAGGTTTGAACTAGGAAAATTTCAGGCTATTCGCACATTTTCAAAATCCTCATGTAATCATAACACCTTCTAAAGGAAAGAAGGGCAGTTTCTTGTTAAAGTTCAGTGTGCTGCTGCCACAGCATCAGCTGTTATTTATGAGGCAGATTATATCATTTAGCCTTCTCTGCAGAGAATTTTGTAAGTCATGGCCTTAAGACAGAAGACATTATGACAAATCTGCACCACACACAATGGGACTATTGATCCTGATGTCTCTAAATACTATTTACTCTGCAGACTCCTCCTGCCCCTCCTCCCCGTTTTAAAAATAAACAATCTGCTTTAATTGGATAATGTTTTTCCCAGAAAACTGAAGTTTGTTCAAAAACCCAATTTTTTACTATTGGAAATGTTCACTTCTTGCATCTGTTCTGGAAATGGATATATTTTCTAATTCAGATTTTGATATACTGTTCGATTT
Source organism: Sylvia atricapilla (assembly GCF_009819655.1). Taxonomy (NCBI): domain Eukaryota; kingdom Metazoa; phylum Chordata; class Aves; order Passeriformes; family Sylviidae; genus Sylvia; species Sylvia atricapilla. The sequence continues at coordinate 14,246,749 of NC_089153.1, forward strand.
AGCAACTTATATCCTTAGAAGCAAACATTTTAAAAACAGTGACAATATTACAATGGTACAGAGATCATTAATCCTACAGACAAAAAGTGCACAAGTAAAACTTAGGGAAAACTTTATTTCCCTGAAAGGTCCTGGAACTCAAGTCAGGGCTGTACTCCCAAATACCTCATCTGTCACATTATTAAAACTACTTTATCCAGGGTTGATTTTGTATACAAGAAGCTGTAAAAAGTAAATAACTTCCTCAGGACAACACTTAATCATAGTGGGTTTTAAATGTCATCCAAATCTTGGCCTAAAAAAGTCTCAGAGTAGCATACAGCACCATGAACAAAACAGTTGAATTATCATGAATAACCTGACACTTCTCTTCAGTTTGCCATCTTGGAGCCTATACCTCACACAAGCCCCTTTAAAAACTTTCTGGAGAAACAAAAATTTTAAAAAGTTTAAAACAGAACCTCAGGTTTGAAAGACTTTTGACTTGCAAGGGCAGGTACAACCGTCTGTCATTATCATCTGGTATATACCGATCTGCAGACCTTCAGCCAGTTATTCCATTGAACATTCCACAATTCATAGAACACAGAATGGTTTGGATTGGAAAGTAATTTTAGGGAGATCTAGGCCAACCCCCTGCCATGAGCAGAGACATCTTCAACTCAGAATTACTGAGGCTGGGAGAGACCTGGAGATCATCCAGTTCAACCCCCTGCTAAAGCAGGTCCACCTGGAACAGGCTGCACAGGACCACATCCAGCCAGGTTTTGGATATCTCCAGAGAAGGAGACTCCATAACCTCTTTGGACAGGCTGCTCCAGTGCTCTGTCACCCTGAAAGTATAAAAGCTTCTCCTCATATTCAGACAGAACTTCTGTGTTTCAGTTTATGTCCACTGCCCCTTTTCCTGTCACTGGGCACCACTGAGGAGAGTGATGGAGAAGTGCTCCAGACTATCCCCTACAGATTTATTATCTGAGGAGACAAAACAGCTTTTGCTAGATTCTCCACCGTATCAAATTTTTCTCATGCCAAAAACGAAGGAGCGGCTGACACATGCAATAATAACGTCATGCTCTCCATCTGCAACACAGCGATCACCTAACCAAGCCCAAAGCCAAGTTTTCAATGGGAGGAGGCCCTATTCAAGGAAACAAACTTGTAAATATCTGAGCTATTTAAATGTGTAAGGGGTGCGAACGGACATCTCAGTCCTCTGCCAGCTCCACCTCTGGACGACCCGGGGTCGTGAGTCAATGGCAATCGCAGGCAAACCTGGCCTTAAGAAGGAGGGAAACACTTTACAGAGCGTGGGGTGACTTGGGAGGCTCTCTGGAAAGGTGCAGGAGATTCTTTACCCTCCTCCTGCTTTGAGAGACTTGTCTATTCCCCCTCAGGGGCCTAAGGGCCACGCTGGGAGCCAATCCCGCAGAGACACGTTCCAAGGGCTCCAACACCAAACCGGGCACACACAGCCCGGCACCCCGGCACAGGAGGGGACACCCAAAGCTGAATCCCTGACCGCCAAGAGCTGGAAGGGCCGAGATGCGCCCGAGAGGGGAGGGAAAGCAGCCAGCCATAATGGAAAGGCCACAGACTACCTGAAAAGCAACCCTTGCCTGCCTGCAGCCCCGGAGGGGCCACTCAGACAAGCCGGGAGGACGCTCAGGGGCCACCCCGGGCAGTCACTGGAGGATAGGGACGAAAGCAGGGACAGACAACGGGGCCGGGGTCAGCCGGGCACAGAGGGGGTGTGAGGCCGCCACCTCAGCAGGGGAGGGGCCGCGGCCATGTTGGGGGGGGGGGCGGGGGGAGCGCGGGCCCGGCTGAGGGGCCACGGCAGAGCCGCCCCCGGTCCCCCGCGCGCGCCCAGCCGTACTCACGCCTTGTCCACCAGCTCCCGGACTTTCCACATGTTCAGCATGGCTCCGACCGCCCGGAGACCCGCCCGGCCCCGCTCCCTCCGCCGCCGGCCCCAGGAGGCCCCGCTCGCCGCGCTCCGGCCGCCGCCGCCTCCGCCGAGCCAGGGACGCGGCGCCGCTCCCGGAAATGAAGAGTCGGGCGACCGCGCGGGTTATTGGGAGATGGAGTCCTGCGGTGGGGGGCCGGGCGGGGAGCTGCTGGGCGCCGCGGGGGCTGCCGGGAGTGGTAGTTCAGGGCTGTGCGCGCGGGGCCTGCCGGGAGCCCGCCTGAGGGGCGGGAGGCGGGCCGGGCCGGGGTGGTGTGTGAGCGTGGTGATGTGTGAGCGTGGTGATGCTCCACAGGCCGTGTCCTGAGGGCTTCACGGGCGCTCTCACACGGCGGGGACACCGAGGGGTTGTGTCCGTCTGGGGAGCACGGACAGCGCTGCCCAAAGCCGCCCTCAAACCTCCTTCACACCCCTGCAGCACGCAGTCTGCATCCACGGCCCGGCGGGGCGCAGGGTGGAAAAAGGCTGTGAAATAGTTGGTTAAAGTAAAAACACTGGCATAAAACCCATGTAGGACCAGAATGTGGTTTTATACTTGTAGCGCGAGGAACTCGTTTAACAGCAGCGTCCTGTCCTTATGGCCGTCCATCCTATGATCGTGGTGTACGGTGTGGAGCGAATTGCCGCTGGAATTTCCAGATGCCCAAGACCCAGATTTTGGACAGAAATGGCTGGAAAAGCGTCTGGGAGGGTTCAGCGTGTTGGGCTGCCCCACAGCCCACCGAGACACTGCACAGGCAGGAACCGTGTCAATCTGGAGAAAAACCAAGTTGCTTGACAAAACCCAGGCAACAATCACCCACATAAAAGCCACCTCAGGAGAGTATTGGCTGGTTTTACACACTTGCCAACAGGCAAGGCCATCTTCAAATATTGTCCGTGCAGGAATCGCAGTTACAATGAAAACACTGAAGTCATCAAAGCGAGTGTACTATCAGGATTGTCAGCTTCATCACAAGCGTTTATTTTCTCGCAAATTGTATTTAATGTGAGTTTTAAATGACACAGTTTCATTCTTGATGCATGCTTTTTGTTTGTGCATTTGTGTCAAAATGAAATATATTTTGCCAAAAGACAATATACTTGTGCAAACTTTTATGCAAAGACAAATGCTAAATATTTTCATTTTAGTTATTCTGTCACAGCCAGCAAAACAAGGCACAAGAAAGGCAACGACACTTGCTGCTCTAATAAGTCACTTCTTTTAAAAGTTAGTGGTTCTCTGAACTTGTCAAGAAAGCTAAACAGCTCAACTCCTGCCCATTTTCTGACATTCCACTGTATCTTTTCAGGCACTTTCATGTCTCCTGTCTCCTGAACATGTCCATGACGTCTATTTGAGTATAAGAACTTCCAGAACAGATCATCAAATCCAGCATCCTCTTCCTAACAGCACCATTAGAAGTTCATTAATGCAAAGGATGGATCAGTCCTCAGGTAGATCTTTCAAATGTTCAGTTTTCTGTGACTTAGGGACTCAGTTCTGGAGTATTCATGCTAACACTTTCCCTTTAGGAGCACTGGATGGACTTTTGTTTTATGGATTTACTGATTGCTTTTTGAGCCTTTTTAGATGAACCTACACTACACCTCACAGCAATGAATTCAGTGTTCTGTCGCATGACAAAATGGTTCCTTTTGTGTGTTTTAAATTGTCTGCTTCATAGCATTCCCAGTTCTAGTGTGAGAATTAGTACATAACAATTCCCTAGCACTCCTTTGCTGGTCAGTTGCAAATTTAGAAATCTGTAGATTTCTTCCTACACTGTTTATTACTGCCTGAGACTTGCAATGTACTTAATTTCTGCAGAAGGCTGTGACCAGCCTAGAGATGGTTTATGGGGTTTTTTCCCTCAGTTCCCTTTATAAGAGTTCTTAACAGTTTTAATTTTTGAATGCCACTGGACCATGAGATGATATTTTAATCTGCAGCACAGTACCTGTGGTGACTGTGGTTGCTGTGTAACTGAACTCAGCACCAGTTTTGCTGCCCCCACAGATGTCAGGCACGGGGCCATTGAGGACTGGGAGGAGGGAGATGCTTCATTTCATACTGTAACACCTGGCAAAGCAAGCTGGATGAGGATTCTTGCTGTTTAATATCAGTCTTTTGGGTTTTTTTCTCTGAGTACACTGACATTTGTCTTCAGGAACAGATGATGTTTATAACCTGTGTTTAATGAAGAAATAACAGAAAGTCTAATAATTGGAGCTTGCAGAAGCTCACCTTTTCTGATTGGCTGGAAATGTTGTTATTTTGAAGTGTGGCGTCAGTCCATATTGGATCAAGATCAGATTTCTAAATACAGTTCTGATGAACTGCAAATTCCCCAGATTCTGCTGTGGTGCAATGAAATTGATGTTCCTATTAGAGCTGCTTTCCTTGAGCAGCTGCAGAGTTCTGAGTGCTGGGGCAGAGCTGCCAACTCATGGGGGGCTGCCAGAGGCAGATTCCAGGGTCCAGACTCAGCCACACCTCAACAAATGCACCTATTCCTCACTCTTTCCCCATCAGGAATAACATTTGAATTGAAACAGTTAAGGGTCAATAAGCCATCGGGATTTGGCTGATTAGTTTGTTTTATATTTTTATTGTTCTTTCTACTTGAAAAAAAAATTACAATCCACTGTAATCACACACTTGAGAAAAAAAAAAAAAAAGAGAATGGTAAAGAGTATTTTAAGTTCAGGCATAGGAGAATAACAATATATGAAGAAGAAAGAAAGGCTGAAGCACGGATTTCAAATATGAAGGTGAGTATCTTCTAAGCATTACTTGCTATGTCTGGATGTAGTAATGGGGCAAGGAGAGATGACTGGCATTTATTGTCAATTTTAAGGTATAGTAAAAAGCAGGTCTTTATGTGACATTGAATGCAACATGACTGACAGTAATTTTGCCATCCCCATTCTGTCAGCTGCTGATAAAGTGCATGAGCATATGTATAATTTCTGAATGATGTGAAGACACTTTCTGGTTCATAAGTAATTCCTTTAAAAAAAAAGATCTGATCGGTGAAGGGAGAGGGTAATGCAGTTTCAAAGCAATGCAATATTCAGCATAACAGGTAGTACTTGTAACATATATCATGTAGAGGAACTGTACTTTATTATAATTTGAGCCATCAATTACAGGAGAAGCAGTTAGAGAAATTGAACTAATTTGAGCACTGCAATAGAGTTTGCACCTGGCTATTCCAGAAGTTAATATGGGCCATTTGGTGCACAAAAAGTCTTGCACATTCCAAATGCCTGGAGAGCAATATTGTTGTTAATATCAACCATATTAATGCACAGTAGAGACATGTCCAAGTCAGTGATTAATTTACAATTAAAATGCAAGGGGGAAAAGAGGAATGTCAAGGCAAATCAGGTTGTGGCAGCATAGGGAGGCTATGGCACAGACTGAGAAAAACTTTTCATTTAAAGCAGTATTTGTTTCCATGATTTCATAAAGCACCACTTTTTACCCACTTACACAGCTGAAATCTGAATTTCATAAAGTTTGTTTGTTCTAAGAATTAGTCAGTAGAGCAGAAGCAACACTGGAATAATGTTTCCTGTTTGTAGGCTGGTTACCATCCAGGCTTTTCTGAAAAATTGCAGCTTCTCTGAGTCCAAATGTGTCTTTCTGTAACACATCCCAATTGCAGAAACATCACATTCCAACCAGAGCATCCCTAGGTGGGCTGTTTCAGAACATGTAATCCTGCTCTGCCACAGAATGGTTTTTCCACTGGCAAAATCCTCCAGTCCCTTCCATGGGTGTAGAACTGACTGTAAGGCTTCCACTACCTGAGCTCACACCACACTCATTTCAGGAGAGGATCTTGAGGGACAGGCAGTCACAGGGAATATCGGCAGGGAATGGTGGAAAGTCTGGGGAGAGTGAAAAAAAGACTTTGAGTGATGTTCCAGTGTTATCCCTCCTCAAGCTGCCCTGCTGAGATGATCCACCCATTTACTAAGAGCCTTTGCATGGGCAGGACCTGTCTGACTCACTGTAAAGGAATGTAGGTAGCAAACTTCAAAGTTTTTAAGAAGTGAAGATGATTCTATTTTAAGCTTTAGAGCCGAGACTACAACTGCCGGCGTTATGCTTGTGGAAGACTGGGAGTGCCAGGCAGAGGTGATGATTTATCTCAGGAACTGGGAGGACAACCCTGCCCTTCAGACAGCTTCTTCTGCCAGCAGAACGTGGGCAGAAGTCCCTGCAGGGAGGCTGTGCTGAATGTTAACATCAGGCTGCACCCAGCCCAGTGCTGCTTTTTTTTTTTTTCCTATTCCGAAGAAATGAAGGTTGATTCCATACTGTGGATTTTTACTCCGTCTCCTCGCAGTCTTTTGAAATGGTTGAACCAGTTCACTTAGAAGAGGCAGAGGTGGTTTGCTCTCAAAGTGAATTACAAATGTACGCAGAATTCTTACAAGTTGTCTCAAAATAAATGACTGAACAGGAGATACCTTATTGTTATGCTCCTGAAAAGATGTGTTCAACCTTTAATGGAAAGCATTTAAGGTCAGAGTTCTCAGGGTTCTCTATTGTCCAGTAAGCAGTAAATTCTGGCTTTTCCTGTGCCTGGGGCATTCACAGCATTGCTTTTTTGTTGTGGATTCCCTGGTGTCTAGAAAGGGGTGAATTCCCACTGCCAAAATATTGCCATTTAATTATCAAACCAATCAACTGTGAGACAAATGTCCCCAGGGGAAGCAATCTTCATTAGTTCAAATTTTTACAAAGCTACTTGGGTTTTTTTTGGTTTCTCATTTTCTCCCACATTAGTAACTGGCAGTGTATTCATGTCTCCAAATTAGGATGGAAACATGGGGTTTGGGGATTGCCAATTAATGGATAATATTAGATGTTCTGAGCTTTCCTTCAGGCTGATGATGTGATCTGATCTGACACTGTTCTTGGGGAGGCTTTGGAGATTCAGGTTTTAAAATGTTACCACTGCTATAAGTTTAAAATAGAGGTAAACCTTGTGTGAATTATGTCCTGATGGCACCACAGCTGTCTCTGTCACGCTCTTAGACACCTCCTTTAAGTGGACAGGGTACTTTCCATGGGAAATTTAGGAGTTTGTATTTGAGAACTAATCATCAGTAGAATTCTCTCGTATGAACCACACATGATCTTTATTCTTCTCCCAGAAACTCAGGTCCAGATTCCTCAGTCTTTTGTTACAGCTCCGGCATATTCTAAGACGCTGGATTGTTCCTGATTGCTGTTGTGCAGCTGTTCCAGTAAGTTCTTTTGTCTACTGACAACAATTCACCTCTGGCATTTAAACTATATAGGAGGAGGAGAAAAGGACAGGTCACTGTCTGCTTTTTGTAACAGTCAGCTGCTGACAGATTTGTCTTGGTTAGCAGGCTGGGTTTCAAGTTCCAAAATGCCTGTGACAGTGGCCAGAGTTAGAACACTGGTAGCAGAACAGGGCTGAACCAGAAGCACATGCCAGACTAGTGAGGTCAGAATTCTTGGGGATGGTTGCAGCCTGTAAGTGTTCCCATTTCTTACATTGTCAGTTTGATTGTAGTCCAACTCACTCAGCTTTGTGCCAGATCCCCGAGCCAGAAAGGTCTTGTTTGCCTGATTTCCTAAGGATACAAATCTTCTGAGAGCTCTGTCTCTGTATTTGTGTCTTTCAGTCTCCTTGCAATTACTGTTGGGCCAATTTCAATCAGATGAGATACAGGGGTGGCCAGCTTAAGGATTTGAAGTCATGTTTTGTGAAAATGCACAGCTGTGTGAATAGAGATACCACAGGAGAGCTCTGTAGGGAAGTAGTAGGAGAGGAGTTCAGTCAGATATGAGGATCCCCTTGGAGAGCATTCTTACCAATGTTCCTCAGGGGGTTTGTCTTACACACAGGAGAATCCAACCACAAGACACAAACTGGAAAACAGGTCTCCTTTACTGCCCTCTGAAGACCTCATTTCACTTTGCCTGTTCTCATATAGATCAACTGGTGCCATAAATGTGTCTTACATAACGCATCAGATAAAGCCCTACCATGGCTTTCCGTCAGCTGTGAACATAAGAGGACAGAGTTGTAGTCTTCCTTCTTGGTGCACCTAAATAGCCCCAAAACAGCTGAAAGAAATGGCAATTCAAAGCCATCTTCAAGCTGTGGTCCAGGGCAGCTGCTCTTTGCTAAGGCAGAGAAATATGGTCAAAGAAATCACAGCAGCTTTTTCTCTTAAAGGCCATAGTACTTATTTTCATGGATGCAAGCTAACAAACAAACCCAGAGAGAGCTGAAAGCACTACTTGAACAGACAAAAATTAGTCTCATTTTCATTTTGACTGGAAATTAAAACTGGCACGGTAATGCTTCACAGGATGGTCTTCAAAATCCCCTTTTCGGGATATTTAGCTGGACTTGGATCAAAGCACAGTAGATGGAGACATTTTCACAGACTGGCAGACTGGGACTCTCTAGGCTGGAATTATCCAGCCAGTTTTAGTCAGAGGAACTGGCTTTCTATCTCAAAGTGGGAGACAATGCCTTAAAATGCCTTTTTTTTTTTTTTTTTTTCACCCACCACAGTTTTTAATTAGGTCGTGTTTCAAAGAAGAGAATGAAAAAAAGTGCTGCTGATTTTTCTACATTCAAATAATAATCAAGAAAGTGCTGTTTAATAAGTTTCTTTTCTCTATATTAGTTCACATAATAATTTATATGCAAGTCCTGTCATGAAGAGTTCCCACCTGAGTAACTTCTGTTAGGGGGAAGAAATGGTGTTTTAGCAACTTTGACTTCCATGCTTCCCTCATTCCTTCTTTGCTATTTCCATTGCTTACATGGAGTGTGGTTGTTTTAGTTCATATTTTTTTACAAAAAATAAGGCTTTAAAAGCTGCTGTTGGCTATTAGTATTTTACAAAAGCAAACTTTGAACACCATCACCAGCATAATAGCTATTGAGGTTTTAATGAAATAAAAGGAAAGTTGAAAGAGAAAACTCAGTTTCAAAGGTGAAATTGATAAGGTTTATTGTTTAGTTGGGAGATGTGTCAGATGGAAAAATATCCTAAATTCACAGTATGTATTTCTTGTCTGAAAGAACCAACCAGGTCTGTTTCAGTGGGATTCAAGTGGACATTTTTTGCAGCACTGAGTAACTTTATCTACAGTTATTTACTACAGCATCTTTCTTAGGATTATTTGGCCACCATCAGGTGAAAGACAGTGAAGTGAACATATTGATCATCTCCAGTTCCAAAGTTCTTCTGTGAGGTTCTTGGCAATTCATTCAGTATTGAATTTACTGTGTCTGGACCTTCAGGTCTTAGATTCCATCAAAGCAAGAGAGAGCCTCTATCTACCCTTTCTTTGATGTTGGGGATCACTTTGGGAACAAAATGATGCTCATTTCTAGCTGCCTGTCTCCTCCTCCTGGAATAATTGCCAGACAGTTCTAAATTTTTCCCTTGCACACATTACCACCCAGTTAAACAAACATGTTGCACAAGACCAGAATGCAGTGGCTGGGTTAATTTTGTGCTTCTTTCTTGATTTACAATATTTTTAAATTCCTCTGGTTCCCATTGGTGTGACTTCTATTTACTGTCTCCCACTGTGTCATGAACTAAATGGTTACCTTTAGATGAAGCTGAGGGCTGAGCTGAGAGGAGATATTGGCAGCCCTTCAGCTTTGAGGTGCTTTTTCATTAGAGTTCATCAGCTTGGGGACTCCTTGCTGTTTTGGAAGACAGGAACAGAAAAAAAAGAGACCATAAATGCTGCTGGACTGAATAAAAGGTTCTGTTATTGGGAAAAGGAAAAAAAAAAACCAAACCAACCTACCACAGAAACAAAGAGGTAAGAGCTCTAGAGAGGCAGGAGTTGTCAAAAGGCCTTCCCCATCAAACAGACTTCAGAGAACCACAGCAGACGGATTTTCAGTACCAGTCAAATGTAAGAGTGTAGGAAGTTGACATGCTGTCCCTTGGAGAGCCGAGGTATTGACAAAAGACATGCAAACTTGAAAAATGTACATTTGTGGAAAAATCCATCCTGACAAGTGACTGCACTTAAGTCGCCAAATGGACTTCACCCCTGGGATGAAACTCAATTATTGTTGCACATCCAATGAATCCATCCATGGAGAAAGCACATGGCCAATAAAAGGGAACTGTTCAGTAATCAGATCTTTCAAAAACTATTTAGCTCTTTGCCACTGAGTCCTTGCTCTAAGTGACGTGTGCTTCCCTGCAAACCTGCCTGGCTCCTCAACTGGCTGGTGAGGAGTGCTGAGCCACTGGGAGCTCTTCTGCACCACAAACACATCCTGCACGTGCCACTCAAAATCATTGCTCAAACCCTTCTGAGCTGTCCAAAATCAAAGCCTTTTCAATTACAGATTGTATTTAGTGCATGTGAATGATGCTTTTGTGTTTGGAGATATTTTTACGATACTGTGAGTAGAAGCTATTTCTTGCCTGAAGGATTGTGTTAAATGGTTTAGCCCAGTCAAAGCTCCATTAAGTAAGGAGCTTGCAAGATGCAGTCATTAAGACAGTCTTCCATTTTGAGTGAGGAAGTGTCTCGTGTGCATCTGCTGCTCAGAGTTTATCTTTCCACACCAATATTTACTAGGTGCAATCTCTCTTCTCTTGAGATTACATTATACTTTGCACAATCTGTGTACATTTTATTTGCCATCTTCTTGATTTCTTTAAGTCCACAGTTATTATAACGAGTAAATCCCTCTTAGCAAAACGTCTATTTTGGGTAATTTTTATTTTCTGATTCACAAATGAAAGCCAGCCCCACTATTGGCCTCGAAGCCATTTGTTTTAGGATGCACCTGCACACATATTTGTTTCATAACAAAAACATCATTGTGAAAATGAAACACTGTAAATGTTGTTTGAGGAAAACAGGCAACAGTGGCTGACAACAGAGGCTTTTAAGAACATGTATATTATGTGCAAGTGTTTAATAAGTTTACTTACTTGCCATGGCCAGATTTGAAACCTTTGCCTCTTTTACCAGCCATCTAGTTCACTGCTGTGTCTGTCTGTTCTCATAGATCTGTCATGGTGATTTTTAGAAGATGTTGTTTTCTAGAATAAATTGAATATCCAGTTTTTCATGACAATTCAGAATGCAGTTTCCCTCAGATATGTGAAATTCCAGTACCAACACTGTGTACCCACACGTATGTGACATGAACACAGACATCTGCCCTTCCATCCATCAATAAGATGAAAAATGTCCTGGTGACAAAACTGTACAGTTTTTTGTCTTTATTTCTTTTTTACTCCCATTGTTTCAACCGTTTCATAATCTGTCTGCCTTTCTCTTTCTCTTTACAAGCTGGCAGTTTGGTCTTAGAACATTCTCTGGGCTGCCAAGCAACCAGCTTCTCCTTATTCAGATTTTCAGGGAAAAATGTAGCACATCTGTTTACACTGTCACCCTCACACAAGTTTGAGCTCATTCTCCAGAGTTATCAGGCATTATTATGTCAAACACCAGCACTGAAGGAGCATCAGCCATCATGCCTTGCACCATCCCAGCCTCAGAGAAAGCTGTTTGCCATGATTTTATTCCTATACTGTTAGTGGATATGAACAGGGTACTGGATTTAACTCTTGTTTCAGCCAAAGACTAACATTTCTAGCAATGATATTAGCAGTTTTATCTCAACAAGCAAAAAATCCACATTCTTTGAAGAAACACCTTGGGGAATTAAAAAAAAACCCCTGCCTTCAAACCCAGTAACATGTTTTCATAAAAACACCCCATATTTGCTTCATATTTATGACAAATCTTCATCACACTCAAAGTCTATCCAGGAGGTTTTTTCTCTATCTAATATTCTTTTCAGCATTTGTCTTTGCTGATACAGTGACTCAGCACAACATGAGCATGGTATGCAAGTCTACCATTAAGCAAATATTTCTCATTGTTTGCAGAATCCCTAGAATTCAGCAGAGGAATAGACTGGTATTTGAGCCAAGAAACATCTGAATGTCATGTAAAGTTCAGTTAATTATTTTCTAAATAGTCACCAGCACTGCTCTAGCTTAAAGTAGAGTTCAACTGGTATTGTTGTGATCACACTGAAGCCTTTCAGAGGGGGGGAATGTTTGCTTTCATTTTGGCCTGCCTGGTTCCACATTGTGACAGAGCCATTTCACTAAAGGATGCATTCACAAAGACTTAGAAAAACCATGGCTGTGGTCCTTTAAAAATTGCACCATTGTGCTTCCAGGGAATGAGCTTAGTCTGATTAGCACTCTGCACATATTCCACGTTCCCCTCAGCCAGGAGCACACAAACCAGCTGTGGCCAAGGCAAAATTCAAGTGAACTGTGCTGCCGTTATAAGCTGTATCTGTGTTTATGGCATTGTAAAATAAAGAGGAAGCATTTTTGAGTGTTTAGGTTCAACTCTACAGGGCTTGAGCTTTCTGGCTCTGCTCTGGGCTCCCTGACTTGTTCTGGCAGTGCTGAAGGGATTGGGAGTTGATGACAAAAGAGTTGCTCCAGCAGCAATGAGTCAACACAAGTGAGCAACCTCTGAACACATCTCAGCAGGAATCCTCTAATGTCAGAGGTTCCAAAGGTAGTAAAAAAAATCACCTGATTTGCAGTTCTTACTCCAAATCTCGACTTCTACAAAGTAAGTTAGAAAATCTGACTTTGTTCTGTTTCCAAAACCCTGGAAAACAACATGAGGAGCATGGGAACACAACCTTGCTCAGGTTTACAAAGGTATTTAAACATACAAAGATGCAGACAGACACCTAATAGGATTTGTAAAAGTGCCTAAGGGAGTTTGGGACCTAATTCCCATTGGCTGTCAATGGGAATTAGATGTGTAATCTACTTAGGCACTTTGAAAATCCCACTGGCTGCATCTTTTCATGGCTAAGTACCATTACAAGCCTTAGCCTTAATGAATAGAATTATTATTATACTTGGTTTCATTTCCTTAAACTCTGATCTTGGTATGAAGGCTCAGTGAAAAACTCCTTGAATCCAAGCATAGATGTGTGCCATGGATATGAAGTGTCAGGAAGGAATAACTGAGCTGCTGAAACCATCTTCATATCACCACTGCATCTGCAACCAGCCCGGAGAGTCCCCAAGGGGTCTTGTATTGGTCAGCGTGGCTTTAATCTGTGTCATATAAAAAATGCAAGTGACTTGGTGAAGGAAAATTCTGCTCACTCAGAGCAAAGTAATAAAGAAAACAAAATCTTAAGTGCCCAGAGGCTGTGACTAGCCAGTTGAAAGGGTTTCATTTTTCCTGCAAGGAACAGCGTTGGAATCTTCTCACCACTCCATGGATTGAATTAAATCCCATCTGGTGCTGGAGAGAATTTACAGCTTTGGGCAGTACAAGGACTCTTTGGTTACCCTCTTTTGCTCAGGCAACCCAGACACAGGCTGCAGTGCAGAGTTTAACCAAACAACACTCTATTCCTTTCCTTTTTTCTTGTCAGGCTTGAACTCAAACAATAACCAGAATTTCCTTACCCATACGACTTTACAAAATCTGTGAAAAAACTTGATTTCTCTGGATTTCTACATAGTGTATTTTTCATTAAACCCGACTTGAACTTCTTGTAATTGTTTATCCACTTAACTTTACATGCTTAGAGTTGTGTTATGCAAGTCAGGCAGCATACAAAAGAGTCAGAATGACATGTTGGATAAGAAAATGTTGGGATGGGTTTCTACACAGTCTGAAGCTGCAAAAAGTTACTAATTATTTACAGGGCTTCAATAAATATGTATGAACCGAACAAGGTGGTTGAAATGCTCTTTGAACTTGGTGGAATTTGAAAATACTGTTTGGGTTCAATACGAATAATTTGACACTGAAAACTTTAATGACCACAACTCTATAAAAAACGTTACACTGCTGGGTGAGACCCTTGCTGGGAGTCAGATGACGCCAAGCTGGGGAGGAGTGTTGATATACTGAAGGGCAGAAAGGCTCTGCAGAGAGATCTGGACAGGCTGAATTGATGGGTCAAGGCCAACGGTGTGAGGTTCAACAAGACCAAATCCTGGGTCCTGCACTTTTGCCCCCTGAAGTGCTCCAGGCTTGTGGCAGAGTGGCTGAAAAGTGTCCTAGTGGGAAAACACCTGGAAGTGCTGGTGCACAGCAGCTGAACAAGAGGCAGGTGAGCCCAGGTGGACAAGAAGGCCAATGGCACCTGGACTGTATCACAAATAGTGTGGCCAGCAGTTCTAGGGAGGAGATTGTCCCTCTCTACTGAGCACACCTCTCTTGTGCTCAGTTCTGGGCCCCTCAATTCAGGAAGGACATTGAGGTACTGGAGCATATCCAGAGAAGGGCAGTGGAGTTGGGGAAGGATCTGGAGAGTAAGACTGATGAGGAGAGGCTGGGGGAGCTGCTGGAGCTCAGCATGGATGAAAGGAGGTGCAGGGGGGGACCTTATTTCTCTCTAAAACTCCCTGACAGGAGAGAGTGTACCTGGGTGGGGGTTGGCCTCTTCTTGTAGAAAACTAGTTGACAGGTTAAGGGGAAATCACCTCAAGCTGTGCCAGGGGAGGTTCAGGTTGGACACCAAGAAGAATTTTTTTCATGGGAAAGGTTGCCAAGCATCGGAACAAACTGTCCAGAAAAGTGGTGGAGCCACCATCCCTTGAAGTGTTGAAGGAACACCTGGATGTGGCACTCAGGGCTCTGGTCTGGTTGACAAGGTGGGGATTGGTCACAGGTTGGACTCAATGATCTTGGACATCTTCCAGTCTTAAGAATTCTGTGATTCTTAGCAGACTTTCTTGATTCTTGATTTCTTGATTTTCACCTAGCAAGAACTCTTCCTGTTCTGGCACATCTGCACATGCACAGAGCTGAGCAGTCAATTTGTTGCAGGATGGTCTCACTTGAGGTTCAGTTTGGCTTTTTGAATCAGACAGAAAAGGTCACACACTGAATGTGTCTGTAATGCCCACTGACAGAGCTCAAAGGGAGAATGTCCTGTGAAAATGGGTCAGTGCCCAGGTGCAGTCAGCACTGGGATCCAGGAGTGAACTGGCACCAGGAGCCCACACAAGCCTTGGCTGTAGCCAGCTGAATTCAGTTTTACTGCAGACAGCAAAAGCCTGCTGAAATCTTGCCACAGCTAGAATTTCTTCCCAGCACACCCATTGCTGAGCAACAATGTGTGTCCTTTTCCAGAGAATGGGATCAGCCCAGCCTGGCTCTTGAGAAACACACCAGCTGCACTTGAGAGAGGGCTGGGATGAATGTTCAAGGAGCTGTGCAGCCCAGCAGAACACTGGGTTTCCATGGCTCAGGGCTCTTAGGCAGTTTAATCCCCCATGTGAAAGAGACCCCCCCTGCCAGAGGCACTGGCATTGAGGTGCAAGGGGGATACACCATTACAGGGAATGGAGAAGAAGGGTAATGGAGAAGGAGGAGAAGGGATTTTTGTGTTGAGAAGCAGCCAATTGATCAGGAACAAGGAGAGTCAGCCTCATTTTTTTTTTCCCCTTTTATTTTTTTTCCTGGTAAGTCGATTTGATACTAATGAACTGGAGGCACATTAGGACTAACTGCTTCCTGGCACAGACTACACAGACATTGTGCAAGATTCCTTTCAGCTCAGCTTTGCTGACATGTTTGGTTCTGACCTCAAATATCTCAAGTTTTTCCAGTTCTGACCCTCTACAAGTGAAAAGGCCTCTTAGTCAGTGAACTTGTGCCAAAATACCTGGGGAGCTGGGGCAGGCTGGAAAGACTGGGTTGTTCTGCCTGTGATCTCAGGCAGGGGGTTGAGCTGCTCTGCAGCTCTGGGAGGCCAGTCTGCAAAAGAGGGAAGAGGCATCAGGTGGGATGTGGACAGTTAGTTACAGCGGGATGAGTGAGCACACTGACAGCCAGCAGGCAAATGGCTCAGTTCCTTATTTCCAGCAGAAAATATTTCAATTACCATTTTTTGTTTCATCGACATTTTTCTTAGATCCTTTTTCATTTTCTGAATAAAAGGAAATCATCCTTGGCATAATAATGGGTGAATATTGTCCTGAAAAAGCCAGCTCCCACTAAATGCCCCCTGCTTCTACAGCAGACATTTTCCAACAAAAGGCTCTGAAATTTCAGCTGTCCCTGTATGTGCTCCAGATGAGTTTTACTTGGAGTCGTTCATGTTCCTTCCAGTCTCTGCATGTTCTGTTTTCAGTGTTAGCCTGATTCAGCATCCCTTGACAAGAACAGACATCATCCTGTGGCTCCATCAAGACTGACCTGTGCTCACATCACAGAGGAGATACAGGTTCTAGTTTCATCCCATCTCTTCCCCTTCTGATAATGATCACAGCAATGATTTTCACTCTCCCTGACTTGACTGGCAAGCTAGAGAACTAATTCTCCTGCCCCACAAGAGGTCTACTAACCATCCCTCTGAATATGCTGCACTTGGGATATTTCCTAAATTATTTTATTATTTTTAAATCTATTTCCTCCTTTAACTGGTGAGACAAAATTAGCTATCAATTGAGGAAATCTGTTTTATTTCCCTGTGTTTTCTCAGTTCTGAATTTTTCTTCATAATTTTATTTGGAAAATATACTTGAAAAAGTGCTTATTTGCCCACGCAATCCCAGGGAAGGATCTGTGTCTTTGTGAGAATGTGGGCATGTATGTGAAGAGAGTAGGATGTCCATGAATGAATCAACAACTGAAACATTTCTTACTATATGTGGGGAAAAATCTGGCATTTGATTGACACAGTAATTATTTAATAAACTTGCTTACCTGAAACTGTCCACAGGCCTTAAATCCAGTGTTGGAGAGGTTGAGGGGGAGTTTGATTACATTTAGAGTTCTGCTTTGTCTTTGATCTCTGTGTGGCCATCTGTAATTATCAATTTACTCACTGTTTCTTGATCATGTTTGCTCTCTTAAAGCACTGCAACGATTTTAATGCTTTTTACTCAGATTGATCTGAGAGAAAATTCGGTTTTGTTTGGAGAAGAGAGCACCGAGAAGCTTTACAAGGCCTGATGTTCAGTAGTTTTTAACTGCTGGAGCTGTTCCCAGCAGCTGAAGGGCTGGGTAACATAGAGGGAACGTCACTCAAGTTGAGCTCAGAGGGCCTGGGATTCATCTGGAAGTCTATTTTTGACTAGCTGGATTTAGCTGGTCAAAATTTACACAGCTGTGAACAAATGCAGCTGTGCTGGTAGAAGATGTTGCTGTTCCCAGGAGATGATCATCATCCACCTTGCCAGGGGTTCCTGCCCCAGCCCTTCTGCCAGTGAAACACCCCAGGGGTGATCCTGAATTCAGGCAGTACCAGGTGGATGGATGGATGGATGGATGGATGGATGGATGGATGGATGGATGGATGGATGGATGGATGGATGGATAGATGGATGGACTGATCCAAATGATTCTGCAGGAAGCAAACTACAGCACACTCACATGAGCCTGGTCTGTCATCATGTTTAAAGAGGGAAAGGTGATGTAATCTGTTGGGCAGGTCATTGTCACAAAGTTGGTTTCACAGTGGCACTACTACAGAGAGAAGAGGAAATCTCTCCCTGGCTTCAGTCATAATGAACCTTCCTCACTCCTCTCACTGTGTGACAGAATAGAACTGGTGGAAGCATGTCTCAGTTTGTGCACACAGAATGTTTAGTGCTCATCCCACCCAGCAGAGTACAATGGAAGCACAAACCCTAGAGATAGGAAAAATTTGTATCTTTTGAAAGTAAGTGGCAGAGTCCGATCAAAGGTCAGAGAGTGACATGGAAACTAGCCAGAATGACAATTGATTATTTTTAGTAGGCAGCTCTATTTTCAACTGTTGCTCTATCTGGGTTGTTGTAGCCTTGGAGTCACTCCTCCTAAACACACAGTGAAGGTTACTCTTGAAGATTGAGGGTGGAAAGGGATTAATCAGTTCTCCCAGCAAACATAACATGGTACAGAAGAGAGGAAGGGTTTGTCCGGCTTTAAAGTACCCCAAAATTGGCACCAGTAACAAAAAGAGCTTTAAACTGATGGGCAAATATGGAAAGCAAACAAATTTGCTCTGCTGAGCAGGGACAAATAGTATCTAAATAATCTAAGAGAAAGATTTCACTTTTGCCTAATCCTCATGACATTTCCAGCCCAGAGATTTCTGGGAATCTGGTGGAGTCCAAATCGCATGACATTTCTAGCCAGCTTTGCTGACCAAGGACTTTGGGATCAGCCCTGAACTTTGGACGATTAGTCAAAATGAAATGCTTTGGGCTTAGCTATTAACAGTGTCTGTCTGGAGCTCTGTGCTGTGAGTGGAGCACCAATCATCTCCATGAAATCCCAGGGAGGCTGACTAATGCCCTTGTCTGTGGCAGACTCAACCTAGACTATCAGACCTGGGGCCGAGATATTAATTTCATGTTTTACCCATTTTTAGGGTCAGTGACGTTAGTGAAAGAAGCTGCCAATCCATATAGTACCCTGAAACAGTGCTGCCACAAAAGTACCTGCTGTCATCCACTCTTTACCCTGGGATTTACCAGCTCCTGCCTCCTCTTTTCTTGCTCCACACCTTCAACATCTTTCTCCCTTCTTCCCTCATCCCCAGCACTGTGGAGGGAAGGCTGTGACTTCATTGTATCTTCTTCCAGATTTGAAATTGCAGCTCCTGCCTCCAGTTCCTGGGCCACCACTGAGACTGGGCATGGTCTGCTGGGCTGCTGTCCAGAGCTACTCCCCTGTTCCTGTGTTAGACTTCCCAGCACCACGGTGTCTCTCACACAGCAGAGCTCCTGCTCTGACCTGCAGGAGCTGGCTCATGCCTGGCAGGACTTGGGCTCCGTGGTGGGCAAAAGCAGCTGCAGCACTGGAGTCTGACTGTCCTTGGAAGTGCTGTAGCCAACAGCTGCATTTTAAGAAATGCCTGTGGCTCAGGTAATGTGCAGTAACCTTCCTCTGGACATCTTGGAGTGCACTGATGCTTGTCTGGGCACCTGCCACACATCCACAGAAGGGATCTTGGTGGGAGTTGCCAGAGTGAGTTGGATTGAGGCTCTCAGCCTTCAGCAGGCTCCAGAGTACTTGGCACGAGGTCAAGGCTCTCACAACAGCTGTGCCCCTTTGCTAATGGCTTGACAAATATGAGCGTTTTTGCATTTGTCACAAAATCCCCAGGCCTGTCGCTTTCAAGTTTCTCAAGGCTTTAATTCCATGCCAGTTTATTGGGCTGGGGGGAGAGAGGGAAAAGCAATGCTCCACAGATGTCCAAGGCTGGAATATCTTGGGAAGCATTAATCCTCTGAAGACAAATATTCCGTGAAGAGAGAGATTTTAAAAACATGCTGCATTTCTACAAACACTTTAATCTGGCATCCAGCTCTGCAACAACTTCTTTCAGAGGGCACTCCACCATTCCCATTCCTCTGCCTTTTTCCTGGGCCAGTACTGCTCCTTTCCCCATGCTGGCACCAGCACACACGTGATTGTGAAGTGAACCAGGCCAGGGAACTCTGCCAGCTTAAAACTAAACATTTTCCCTTTTCCCAGTTTAGTTTGGACCTGGATGAGCTCCCTGATCTTGTTCATTGCGGGGCCACAAGAACACTTGTGCTGGCACAAGGTGAGGAGCAGCAGAGGGAGTGAGGAGGAATGTGGGCTGTGGATGTGGGGAAGGAAGGGCCATTTCCTTCAGCAGCAGGGCTGGTTTATGCTGGCTGAGAGACTTGGTGTATCTGTGGTGTTAATTGCTGAAAATTATGTGCTCCAAACTGTGTGTCACAGCTGAGAGATTTTCAGGAATAAAAGCCTCTCTCACTTTTAAAACGGGACCTGATTTCTTATGGTCTTCTTTGGTTAAGGTTTGGTGGGTCAGAGTCAAAACTGAGTTCATAATGTTATTATGCCAAATAATTGTTAGTCTACCTAGGCATGATAAAAAGGGAGATGGGGCCATGGGGCAGGGAAAATCTGCTTCTAAAATTACACATCAGATGAGGAGCAGAGGCACAATGACCTGGCATGTCTCCTTGCAGCCTGGTTCCCACCAGTGGCTTCCCTGTCTCTGTATGGCAAGGAGAAAACCAAGTCAGTTGGCTGCCACATGGCACTCAGTTCCCATGTGCATTGATGGTGCACATTTATTATGTGTTTATTTAAATATCAAGGAGAATAAATCATCTGAGTGGCAGCTTGGTGAATGATTTTTCAGAAGTTGTCTCATTTATCCTAATAAAATGTGAACTAATTCATTTATCTGAATGAAGCTTTCTCTGGATTTATGGTGGTGTAGCTGAAAGCAGGATTGGCCCCATGACTCCATGGCAGCATTAGTGAGTATTCTGCTTCCAAATTTTACTTGTGTTCTACTGAGTTCATCTGAGGCATCCATTAAATTTTGGGTTTACAAGGACACAATTCTGCCTTTCATTTATAGCTGTAACCCAACAAGAAGATACCCATTAATGGAATAATGGACATCAGCAAAGTTCTCTGTATTTACTCCCCTGCAGTTCCACTGGGAGAGGGACTCATTTCAGCCACGCTGGGCAGTGCTGGGGTCACTGTGGCTGCTCTGGTTTTACAAGGGTTTTTCTAACAGGCAGATGTGAGATGTTCATCATGCTCCTTACAAATGTAATTTACACTGAATCAGCCCCTCAGAATTTCCCCTTTTTAAGAAAAAGCCCCTTAATTTTAGTTCTTTCCTTCCCCTTTTCTTTGGTTCCTTAGAATGTTATTGTTTTCAACTGAGAGGATAATTTAAAGTGAATCTTGACCATATTCCCACCTGAGGAGAGATGTACTTGAAGTGATTTGCATATTTATTGAATATATGCTCCTAGGATGGCCACACTGCAATGTCGTGTCTCATTTACAGCTTGTTCCTGCTGCCTCTCCAGCTTGTTAAAGGAGAGACACTGTAAAAACAAAACAAGTGTTATATGTGGACTGCAAACATAAAAGTGACTGAAGTATGGAGGGAAAGGGATAGATTGGCAGCCTGAAAATATAATAAACCATTAAAGCATTAAAGGGGGGCCAGCTGAGCTTGTTGTGTAATTACTTCTGATGATGAAGAATGTCAATAATTATGATTTTTAAGCCTCTATGACATTTACATTTGTAAGAGCTTCAGAAGTTGGCTTTGGTAAAACCTGCTGAGGCTACCCTTAAGGAGGCTTGCAATGCTACTTTTTACAAAAAGAATGCATTTTATGCATCTGTACTCAGCCTATTGGATGTTCACAGCCTATAGGAAACACATCCAGCCCAAGCCAATCAAAGCAATGGGGTGGTCTGGTCACAGATTTATGACACAGCCTCAGATGAGTGGTAGAAATTCAAAGAGTGGATTTGTTGGAGTGCCTTTGGCATCTCTCATTTTACAGGTATATCAATAATGAGAATTGAAGTGGCCCCAGATGTTGGCAGTGGTAGAATTTCTGTGATAAGACAAGGTCAAAGGATTAGTATACTCCCAGTTTCTAGAGGTTCTCTGTGATAAGTTTGCGTAATTTCACAACCCAACATTTTGATAGTCCTTTTAAGTCAATGGAGATGATAAAAAAAATTAAGATTATAAAAATAAGAGAGAAATTAGGGTCATTTTAAAATGCCATGCCATAACTTATCTGAAGGATCTTATCATTCCAGATTAATTTCTTATGCACTGTAATAATATTGTCCTTATATTAGTCTTCGATAGTCAGATGGATTAAATTTTAGCATAAGTTATTAGAAACTATAAATAAGATCTCAGTCTGATTAAAATCTTTCAGATAAACATAAAATAATAATCTGGAGAAAAAAAATCACATCTTAATCACAATATCAAATAAGATTAATTTGTAAAAACTGTGATACACTGTTTTGTTTTAGTGTCAGACAAAATGTGTATATTTAATGCAAAGATGATAGCCAGGTGTTTTTTATACATAGCTATTATTCCTTATTTATTCTAGTACAAGTGAGAGTAGAACCTGATCCTGAATTCTGAAAGGCTTTCTGCATACTATATCATCTCACAAAAGCATTCTTGTGAAAAAATCCAGCATTTGAAAACCTTCAC
Organism: Sylvia atricapilla; assembly: GCF_009819655.1. Lineage (NCBI taxonomy): Eukaryota > Metazoa > Chordata > Aves > Passeriformes > Sylviidae > Sylvia > Sylvia atricapilla. Next base: position 14,268,757 of record NC_089153.1, read on the forward strand.
TTCAAGGAGTTTGAAAAGATTATTTTTGTTTCTTTTACACCTCCACAAATATCCTTCATTTTTTTAAACCAGAATGCTTATGAAGACATTATTCTTATTTTGGTTCCGCAAGACCCAGAAAATAAGTATTGCTGCAGAGACAAGATGAGATACTTTTTGTTTTAACAAAAAAATGCTCAAAAATATTTTTAAAGGGCATGAGATGTTTTGTGTTAAATATTGCCAATGCTGAAAGATGCTGAAGGTTTCATTTGAACAGCTTGGTGCAAGGTTCCCTCTTTCAACAAGTCTGTGTCTCAAACTCTGTTGTGTAATAAAACCAGTTGCCAAGTATTTTGAAAAATAAACTGCCTAAGTTGGATTCCTGTTAAGCAATCAGCTTTAATCCTCTGGAGAAAGGGTGAGCAGCTTTGTTCCTCTTTGTTGAAGTCTGGGTTAACCTCTTTCATTTCTTAGGCTGTAATAACTTGGTTTTTTCGAGAAAGCCTTCCATGTGCTTAAAGCTCTGCTTGGGCAGAGGGCACTTCCCAGCTCCCAGGGCAGTTGGTTTGTGTGTTTGGATACCTCTTTAACCACCCGGCTCTGACCTTGCTGAGGTTCTGCACAGCACAGAGGAGCAGTTGCACTCGGAGAGAAGTTTCACAGCCACCTCGAGCTGCCTAAATCAGCACAATCCAGAGGACTGGTCTCACCCTCCTATCTCTGTCTGGAAACAGGTCTTTTGGAGAAGTAAGGATCATTTGGAGCACGGTTTCACAACAGCCTAAGCTACTCTGTGCTGGGACTGGCACAGCTTCTGGCTGTGCATTCCCTCCACGCTCACCTTTGGATCAGAGTTCACAAACTAATGACTCTTTTCTTCTTGTCGTGTTAATTTTTCTGCCACCTTCACGACCTGAACTGGGTCATGCAGGAGGGAGTCCAAAGAGTGCCTTTTCCCTTGCCAAGAGCAAAATGGAATGTGCACAGGAGTTCAGTATCTATTAGCATAAACCTTGACAAAGAGGCTGTGAGACTGTCAGCAAGAGAAACACGTCTGATCCAGTCAGTTGGCCTGGGACTTTCCTGTTTTGGTTTTCCAGTATATTTGCAAACACATTCGTATTTACTTTTTTTTTTGTTTAAACACTTCTCTTTCTTGTCTGGGACAGATCTGCTCCCTGCTCTGGCAGCTGACAATGCATTTCCTTCTGCTGAGAGTCCTCGCAGACTCCCCAGGGTTGCCAGTACACAGAGAAGAGGGTTGCTAGAGGCACTTTCACACCTGCTAATGGAAGAGTCATCAAAACTGTTCTCTGGGGGAAATGATTTCTCCTTGAAAGTGAAAAGAGTTAAATAATGGTGGGTGCTTCCTGACACAAAATTCAGCCCAGGAGAGGAGACTGCTGGAGGGAAGGGAGTTATCTCTTTTTAGGACTATACCCACCTTCTGAACACTCCATCTCTGCTTGCTTCTTGTCTTACAAGAATATGTAAAAGATGACAACTATCTTTTGCAAGACCCGCAGCTATTTACTACAGGATTTGTGGAGAAAAACTGTACAGCCTCCCTGTTTCCCCTCCAAACTCAGGACTGTGAGATTATTGCTGCAGCAAAAGAGTTAGGGCTCTTGCTGGAAGAGAAAAGCTCACTGGTTTGCATGAGAGTTACAGGCAGGACTTGGGTAACGGGCTAATACCCATCAACACATTTTTGATGTCACTGTGCTGTTCCCCTCTACTTGAGCTGACAGCTGATGGCAGGACTTGGCTGCATCTCCCCTGCATTGAGATGTCAGATGCAGGGAGATGGAGCAAGCTTGAGCAGCCAGCCGTGAGCAGAGTGAAGCAGTGAGGAATGACTCCCTGCTCCAGGGCTTGAGGTGCCATTGAGAGCCTGACCTTTTGAATACAAAGCATTTGTCAGAAATCCAGAGAAAAACGAGCCCAACCAGTCAGGGTGGCTCTGCCTTTCTTTTAAGGGAAGCTCATGTATTTAAGCAGACACACCTACCCCCAGGCATAACCCAGACATTGTATGCAGGATCTCTGATGATACTGGGGTTATATATACCGTATTCACTCCTGTTAGCAGGAGAAATAAACCTCTCACCCTTGTGTGGGCTCTTTGCTCATTCCAGATGGGACACCAGTAACTCCCATTCTAGCCAAGACAAGTTGGAAAAAGGTAAAAAGATGTTAAAGGCACCATGACATAGGTGTAGGCAGCTCTACTAAAAGATTTGTGAATCCTAAATAGCCTGTTCTGCACCTTGGAGTTTCAGTGCTCAATGTCTGCTACACATCCAGCCTCTCTCAGAGGCTGTCTCCCAACACCTCTGTGACTCCCTGAGCCACTACTCTCCAACGCAGATCTTCCAAAATCTCGTGCCTGGAGCTCTGGACTCCCATGACTGAATGCACCGTGATGTTCTCCCACAGACAGCCCTGTGCACCAGGGCCTCACAGCCCTGCTGTGTGAGGTTCTCAGCCTCACACCTTGATGGTCATGGCAGGAGAATGAGGATATCGATGGCAGCTCAGGGTCAGGAGAGGCAGGGAAGTTTATGCACCCTGGAATCCCTGTCAGAGGCACTGCTGTGCACCACAGCTGAGAGTTCTGTCCATCCAGATCTGGAGAGCTGATACACAACATGCACCTTCCCATGTGTGAGAGGTCACACGCTGCTCTGTGCGGCAGAACGAGTAGGATGAACCCTCCTTACACTCCACCATTCCAAATATGCTTTTCCCAGGAGCATTTTTCCCCTCCCTTATTAGATCTGCTTTAAGCTGCTGCAGACCTGCAGCCCCAGTAACCTCCCAAGGACTCTGGGAAACGTCCACAGGTTGCGCACCATGGAATAACACATCAGCACATTCCGGAGTCACTTTTAACTCTGCTCTCCTCCCTAAGCCATTCACGCACGCAAATCTCCTGTGTGGATTAAGGAAGGCAGAACTCCAGCTGGGAAGGACTCCCTCCTGTTTCCTGCGCCTTTCTGCAGCAGCAGACAGAACAATTCGCCTTCCGAGGAGCCGCGAGTCCCGCGGGATGAAGATGCAGCGGGATGAGGAGCCGGCGGGACGGGGAGCCCAGTCCTGGCTGTCACTCCGTGCTCGGCGCTGACATCTAGTGGAACAATTCCTCTAAAACACCTCAAGCTGAGCAGGAAACAGTTTGCTTCCCTGCGAGGCCCGATGGAGCAACCATTCGTCTGTACGATCATTTCTTATATGGCACTTAGCATTGCCAAAGGATTTTGGGAGAAAGGAGGAGGTCGCTGCATGAACAAGGAGAACGCACTTTGGGTAGTAGTTTTTTACCTTTTCCTCCAAATCTGAACTCCTTTTTGCTGTCAGGTGAACGGTCTTTTCGCTGCAGCAGTGACAAGCATCAGTTTCACAGTTACTTCTTGATTAACACCATTAAATGAAAACCAACTGTGACACAATCCCAAGAGACCATAGGGTAAAACTGTCAGAGAGCTCATAATAAACCTTGTGAAAGATGCAAAATTGCTATAGGCTAAATTTTCCACCTGGCTTCTCAGAACACAGCTGTGCCACTTGTAAGTACCACTGTTTGAACACACGACCCTTGCTCTGTTTTCACAGGTGAGAAAGGAGCTCTCAGTGCACGGAAACACTTTGTCTATATAAACCAGATTTTTCAACTGCTCAGCTGGAAGTGATGCACATAATTGTCTTTCATAAGGAAATGCATTAAAAACTCATTGCAGCTGAGAGGCCAAATGTGGTTTTTTGCCCTTGGAAAGTTGTGGAATGTTTGTGATGCACTTTGTGTAGGAGCTGGAAGCATTACGATGACAGTGACGGCAAAGATGACCAGCTGTTGTTGAGGTACAACAGGAATCTTTATTTATAAGATTTAGAGACTCTGCATTTGTGGTGCTTGATCAGCAGCACAGACAAATTGAGTTTCCCATGGCCAGACAGCCCTGCAAGGGGCTGTGTCTAAGAGGCTCATGTCCTCCCACATGCAAGTCAGATCTTTACAAAGGCCAAACCTCATTCTTCTGCATTCTTCAAACATGAGGACAGAGAAAGGGGCAGGAATGCCTTAAATGGCCCCAGGAATTCCCATCCCAAGGTTGGAGTACACTTCAGAAATGTGCTTCAAGGTGCCTGGCCAAGTGACTGACTAACCCTGGGGCAAGTTACTGCCCATCAGCTGACTCTGCCTGTGAGGCACATCTTACTTCATCTCTAATGCCAACAGAGTTGGTTACTGGGCTGTGCTGATTGTTGGTAACTTATTAAACTGCTTTTGGTTATGTCTGGACCTCAAAAGTCTGATCTGAGGCAGCTGAAGTAGAATCAAAGCCAAGGCTTTTGTTCTCTTTGCATCTGCTACTTGATTCTTCATCAAATTCAGGGGAGAGGCAGTGTCAGAGAACTCCTGCAGAACAGGGGCATCTCTGCTGTTAATGTGCTGGGTAGTGCCTCTGTCTCAGGGCCAAGGCTTCTCCTGGTGGGTTTATTTAGAATTTGCACAGTTTGATCACTGCACAAGTCTTAAACAAGACATTAATTGAGATTTTAATAAATGGTCACTGCATGCTAATTGAGTACCCACTTGATTATTTAAAGATATTATGTGAAGTTTGTGTAATTGGTTACATTGGTATTAAATTAGCATATAAAATCTCCTGCAACTCTCATATGATTTAATGAGGCTGTTATCGTGCGTGAATAAAACGGTGATTGATGAGTGAAAACCTCTTTTCCGAGCACCGAGATTGTTTAATAAAGTCAGAAATATTTCTGACATGTACTGAGTTACTCATGTTATGCAGGTCACTTTTTGACAACAGAGCGACCTATGTGTATAATGAGGACTTCAGGATTGAAGTGGTTTCCTAACTAACCCAGCGTGTGACTGGATTTGGACCTGCAGTCTCACAGCAGCTCATGAAAAAAAGAGAGGTCACTACTCTGTCCTGGCTGAACTCCTCTTTTTTTAATTGTCAAGCACTGAAATGAACTGAGCTGTATTTCAGGGTGCAAAAGAATAGAAAATATAAAAGGCAAGCTGTAATCTGGCAAAGGAGGATTTGCTTCTTCTCACATTACTGTAATCCCGATGCCACTTCCATCTGACAGCTCAGAGCTGCCTCATGTGTGGTCTGTCTTGGGTGTGCTGAAAACCCAGCATCAGCCCAGGGACAGCCCAGCCAAACCTCCTTTCCGCTGGCTATAACTCCCATCTCCTACTGTTCTGGCAACAGAAAGGTGCACTGTCTTAAGAGAATCTTTGATGGCCATTACAGGAATTGGTCTTGTGGTGTGTTGCACTGGTTCGGGGCCAGAGTACGTGGATAAAATGGCACCAGGATTTGAGCAAAGCCACTCCAGCAGTGTGGGAGAGAGGGGACATTACCCTGCAATGCTTTGCTGGAATGTTTTGGGGTTCACTGACAATTGGTGTAAAAGAAGAACAGCCACATTGGCAGGAACTGAGGGGTCTTTGCAGGGGGTGTGGAGTCACTCCTGCTCCCGTGTTCCTGAGCTGATGGCAGGGTACTCAGCCACATAAAGTGAAAATATGGATGTTAGGATTTGATGTAACTGAGCCTTGCTCTGCCTGTGTGGAAAGCAGATGTTCTCAAGTTTCCAGGTGTTGAGAAATGCTGTGTCAAGCTCATGGAAAAGCTTGCCAGGTAGTTTGAAGGTTGCTAGTTTTTCTCATCTCTTGGGCACACTCCCAAGCCAGTGTTCGATGCCTGGTACAAGGCAGACAAACATCTGTCAAGACTGATGCAGGCAGAGCTGCTCCTGCCTTGGGGCAGCCAGACAGTCTAGGTGATCTTTTGAGACCCTTTCCAACCCTTATCTGAGACTAATTTTCTGGAGAAATAGGACCTGTACAGATTTTCTGCTTGTCTATTCTCTCCCTCCCCAACAATTTTGGAGCCAATTGGCCAATTTTAAACATATGAAGAATGAAGGAGAATAGATATCTAAGGTTGGGTGACTGCATGTCCATGGTTCCTGGGAATCATATTGCCTGTGCTCCCAGCAGAGGATGTGCCCAGGTTGGTATTTTGTGCTGCTACATTTCCATTCTGTGCTCTGGGCTCTGCAGCAGGATGAGTGTGCAGGATCCTGCTCTCTGTGTGTGAACAGTCTGCCCAGGCATAAAAATACAGGGACAAATTTTGAAAACAAGGTTCATTGCGTTCCTTCTGGAGGTCTGATTTCTTATCTCTTTCCCTCCTGCTCACTGGCTTGATTTTGCCTCCTTATCTCTTACATCCTCTTCCTGCCCAATAAAAGCCATTTTTGGAGGCGGATGTGCACATGTGCCTGAGTGCTGACCTCTACAAAGCTTTTTAAATATCCCAAGCTGCAAGCACACATTTAACTGACTGCTGTTTGAGTCAGTATTCTTGTTTATTTGCACTTATGGCACAACCTACAACCTACCAGACCTAATGATATCAGGAGTATTGGGGTGGCTGGTTTGCTTCTGATGGTGAGGGCTGTGTGGGGTGCAGCCAGAATCCAGATCATACTTCTTTCTGCCACAGAGCCTCCAGGCAGATTCTTGTCTCAGACTTGTGCTCAAACACGTAAGGTCAAATCACAAGCTGTGCTTTTGATTATGCCAGAGTTCATACCAAGGAGGAGCAAACTCAACTGCATGTTGTTTCTTAATTGAAAATTCTCTCTCAGTTTGCCACCACAGTTCTCCAGTTGGCATCAGAGAAGTGATCCCAAAATGTCTCAGCCCAGAGAACCACGGGGAATATCAACACCAGTGTCTACAGAAAGGGTGATGGCCCAGAGCGCCTGAGAGAGGACCACATTTCCCTGGGTGCACATGCAGAGCCTGCAGACAGGGCAAACAACACCCATTTCCCTCTCCACTGGGCCACTGTGTACGGTGGCAGCTGACAGGCTGGAAACCACTGTCTGAGAGGCAAAGCTGAGGGGGAAGCTAAAACAAGCACTAAAACCAAGGTGTGACTCACTGAGAACACACTCCACGCTGGGGCTGGTTCTTGCTGCAAAGAGAGGAAACAAAGACGGTAAGAAATAAGGTAGAAAGCCACAAAGTGATGAAGCAGCTTGCTTAGGGTCACACAACAGGATGGTGGCAGAAGTTGAAATGAGCTTTCTTGCTGCCTGGTTTAGTGCTAGCTCAGCTCAGCTGCCTGGCTTCCAGCATGTTGTGACAGTCACTTAGGCCTGTTAGTATTTGTATGTCTGCTGGAGCAGGTTTCTGGATTTCACCCATGCTGATCTATCCTCCTGAGAAGTCAAATGGAAATGCTGCAGCCTATAACGATCTCATTCCCCTGCCAATGCACTGGAATCACAAGTGTTTGCCTTCCCTAAATATAGCAAAGAGGGACCTGTGGTTGATCAGTATTTCTCCCATTAGTGCTGTAGGTGGAACTGCACTTAATAGGAATTACACTAAATGGATATAGGAGACATGGGGATAATTGACCAAACTTGTCTTAAATGTGTTTGTGGAGAGAAAGAAGCCACAAAATGACAGGCATTTTCCCCATTAGCCTCTCTAGAGAAGTTGCAGGCACTGTAGGCCAGATTCTCAGCTAGAGGGATTTGCCACTGCCTTTTTGTCTTCCCTGGAATCAGGCTGATTTACCCCAGATGCAAACAGTTTATTGGAGTCGCCTGGAATATTAAATGTCTTAGGCTCGTGGAAAAGTGAGGAAAAGACATAACTACTACAACCACAGGTTTATTGTCATGAGTTTGAGCTTTTAAAATAGGAATAACTGAGCCTGCTGAATAGTAGAATTAAGGCCAATATGCCCACTGCTGTAAATGAACACGCAGCTGTATGGCCAGAAATAGGATTCTACACATTATGCCAGGAAGTAATTTAACACTGAATATATTATTTCCTTAATATACAATGCATGCAAGTTGACAGGCTTATTTACCAGAAGGTATATTTTAGTACCAGTACACCTGGTACTGCAAAATAGATGTGTCTTTTGTCTTTCCTCTTCACAAACACAGAGCTATTTATTTAAATGAAAAGGGACTTAATGCACCATTTGTAGACGTGCATTTTGTTCTGGTATTTCCATTCAACATTGATTCCCTTTTATTTTAAAGGAAGCAGTGGAAGGATTTGTAAATTATCCCCTGCCACTCTACAGTCTAATAACCAGAGGTTGTTTTTTTTTTCACAATCACCACTGGGGATTGTGCTACATGGTAACCTCCATGTAATGGTTCTGGTCTCTGACCTCACCTTCAGTGAAGTCCTCTGCCAACATCTCTTTATACCCCTGCATTCATCTTCTGGTGACACGGGGATTTCTCAGGCCTCACAAAAATCTTCCTTTGAGGGGACTTGACACTGCAATGCACTGACATGCTTCATGGCTGTAATTCAGGAAAACAAATCATGAAGTTAAGTGTGCCACTAAGATTGAAGGAAGAAGCTTTATTTAAAAAAAAAAATTCTAGCCAGCATAGTGACAGGCAAAAAAAAAAATAACATCTAGGGATGCTTTTTTTTCCCCAGTGTCATGCCAGTCTAATGATTCTAGGACCTGAGTCATGATTTTGGAATGCTCCATTGACTCCACTGGAAATTAAGCACTTCAGGTTGAAGTGCTTGTATAAGTCTTGTCTTGAGTAAGATTAGATTTATACTTGTGTTTAAGTGCTTTGCTGAACAAGGGCACAATTAAGTTAAATATGATTATTTTGTTTCCAGAGACAATCCCCTTTCACGAGTCTGCAGGAAACAGCTCCTGCAAATGCATTCATCCTAAGGAATGAACACAAATGCCTTTACCAAGGCTGAAAAGAAAATAGAGCAGTTTATTTTAAAGAGAGGCTGGATTTTCATCTTTTCTAATAAAAAAAGGAAACCTGATTAAACTCTTTACACTTATAAGTGCCCTACTTTCGAATCAGACCTGACACTAAGTAGGTTAGTGGGAGGGGAGGCTTTAACAAATTTCCTTTAACAGAACTTGATGTGATCCTCTGACCTGAATTTTCAGGCTTAATCTGCTTTAAAGAACATGCTTGAACCTAAATCAACAGCAAAACTCACAAAAGAGCTAAACTGTTAATTTAAAACAACACCAGCACCACCACAGCAATAACAACGCCTCAAACATGCACAGAGCTCCAGCCTAGGACCATGCACAGTCAGGCTGTGATGATTTAACTTGTGCACGTGTGTGTATGAGTGTGCTTGTGGGCTCTCATGTGCTTCTTTTCCTTGCCTTTTTTTTTTTTCTTTTTTTTTTTTTTTCTTTTTTTTTTTTTTTTTCTTAAAGGAAGAAAAGTGGCTATTGAAAGTGTTAAAGAAACAAACCTGGGACTAAGCCCAATGCTACTGAAAGGGGCTTTTGATGATACATCCCCTGAAAAACTACAGTCCTCCCATAAGTCATCAGATATGGTATTGCAAAGGCATTTAAATGTGAGGTCCTGTCAAGTTATGCGAAAGCCCCGTGATATATGGCCCAGAGGAGTTTATCTTGCTCTGGGAAAAAAAGACCTTGGAACTGACACTTTGTATTCCAAAGCCAATAAAAACATCTTAAAATAACGCCCCCTCCCTTCCTCAAAGAGCAACTGACAGTGAGAGAGAGAGCAGGGGTGGGAGAGCAGTGATCAGCAGTGATTTGGTTTCTGGGTCTGAGAACTTTGTTGTGGGCAGTGCAACTCCGATGATTTATAATTAACTCCAACATGAAGAAGAAAATGCCAGGCTTTCATAACAGCGCTACAAAAATAACCACATTCTCAGTGTTTGCAAAATTGGAAACAAATGTCCCAAGGAAAACAAGAGCTCTTTACAGCCCTATCCATGCTTTGGAGCAAGGAAAATGCTGGAATTCAATCAGGACCACAGATGATGAGCCAGTATCATTTGTCATGGGAAATTCATCTGGGTAAAACAGGATTGCTCCATTACCCTTCCATCACTCTAACAAATAACTGGATTGAAATCTCTTAAATTAAAAGCAGTTGCGACCTTTTCTTCTGTTTGGCAGAGAAATAGTGTCATCCTCTGCACCCCAAGGACCTGAAAGTGAAAAGTGATAAACTAAAATATATACATTTCTTGCATTCAGCTGGTGACACAAGATTCCTGAGTTCTGGCTCATCACATGAACGATATTAGATAGTTGCAGTTGCTTAAAGACAGCTGATGGTTTTGGGGTTTGGACCCAGCACTTTCTGGTTTATGGGATTTTAAGTAGGGCATATTATTTCAATTTAGCAAGATATTACTTTTAAAGATGGGAGTAATCCCAATACAGCCAGTGGGGCTACCAGGCAGAGATGTAAAGTATCTTGCTGACTCAGGACCCGAATTAGACAAGTAGCAGTGGCATAAAAGCCCCCAGAGGATCACAGTGAAAATCCTGAACTGGGTCATGAGGAAATAGTAAAGATGAAAAGTTTCTCTAAGGAGGATTCATAAGGGAAGCCCCGAACAGATCATTGCTGGCTTCCATTATGTTAGTAGTACTCTTGTGCTAATGGATCTTTTTTCTTAAAAATTAATCTCCAGGGTCCTGGGATTTTAGAAACCTCTCTATTTCTGCATTTTTATCTGTCTCTATCTCTATCTTTAAAAAACTTATAATTCTTAGAGTCGAAGGTTAAAGAAAAGCTGATGTAATCATGACTCCTTTTTTCCCAAATGCCAGTGCCTGTCCATATGCACAGAGGAGCAGATACATTCAGAAGAGAACACAGAGCAAAATGTTCTTTTTGAATTCCTTTGTAAGTCCTTATTTTGTGGATCCTGAGGTGAGATGTGTCAGGGACATTCTCAGCACTCCACACAACTGAATCCTCTAGGGGGTCCCCCATTTTTATTGATATATTTCATGCTAAGTACGATACAGAAAGTAGTCATGCCAAGCAATGATGACAGCCCCTGACCAGGAGCGTTTACAGTATAAAAACACAAATCAATAAAAGCCACTGCTACTACGCAACAGAGCAAATGCAACACTAACCTGACAAAGGAAGACAAAAGCAAATGTGTAATGAAAACATCCTCTCAATGTGTTTTTTATACTCCAGTGACTCTATAGCCAGCATTTATAACTACAGCCACCTATATAGCTGTCACTCCATTCCTGATAAGATGTATCCCTGTTAAAGATGACAGTTTCTTTGGAGCTACTTGAAAGGAAAGCACTGTGATTCTCAGTCATTATTATTTTGGTCCAGACTTAACATTTTTTTTTCTTTTTCTTTTTTTCTTTTTTTTTTTTTTCTTTTCCTCCTCTGCTCCAGCTGAACTCCTGTCAAATGCACCCATTGGAAACAATAAGATAAACCACCTCTGTCATTTACTCCCAATGCAAGAAGTGTTAACTGTGCTCTCTGTTCATTAGCACTCCCTGCTTCCCGAGCAGCCATCCGCAGAGCTGCTGCAGGATTCACCGGCTACGAGCCTCTGAAACCTAATTTTGATTCATGAGCTGGAATCTCTGTGGCACAGCCCTTGTGGAGCTCAAAATCTAGCTGGTTTTTACCTGGCCTTGTGTGTTCCTTATGCAGATTTTGCAAGTCATATGCAGATTTTTGATATTTGGCCACGCGCAGATTTTGCAAAAGTCATCTAAGATCTTTGCCTGAAGAGCTTTTGCAAGGTGGTTTATGTGTGCTGTAATTTGGAGGTTGCTGTCAGACTTCTGCAAAACCTGACTAGTTTTCTGTTTCGCTGGCTAGCACAAATATTCTTGTTCAGCCGAATAGAATCAAACATCTCTCAAATTAACAGTTACCAGAGGCACTGGGTACTTTTTGCTTTTACAAAGGAAGAACTTTGCTTTTAGGTCTGTCTAACGCTGAAAGATATTTCTGTGTGGCAAGTGCACTAGAATTAGTCCACTGGAAAATATCCATTTAACAAAACTCAAATATTTTTGCAAGTGTAGCAGCTTCATCAACATTAATATGGGAAGATATTTCAAAATTCACTTACATAAGACTGAAATGCTTCATTTGATAAGAAAGGGCCTTTAATTCCAAAGGGGTCAAAATGTTTCATTTCCATTTCAATATGATTTCTTATAATGTATGAATTAAATTAAAAGGAAATACAGTGTGAACACATTTTGACCTTTCTGACAGAAAACATGGTTATGCAGCATAAATGAAGGCTGCTTCAACAGAAAGTTTGAAGTTCTTAGTTTTCTTCAATTCAGAATGAAACACAATTCAAAAATGCTGGTTTTCCTTTTCACATTTTTATGTTTAGAACAATTAAAATATTCTCCAAGAACTACAAATGTTTCTTACACTGGCATCAACATACTTGAGTTTTTCCTAGAGATTAGGATTGTCTTTAAAATATTATAAATATTGCATTTACTGGTATGTAGCCATATCTGGGAATTCTTGAGAAAGCTTTATGTTAAAAAATAGATTATAACTTTGATTGGTGATAGTGAAAATCTCCATAAGCACTGGATAAAAGTCAGGTAAAGAAAATAGTATATTAATCTAATAGGTAGAGAACCTGCTGTACGAAATGGTCACTTCAGTGTTTGTGCCAGTATCATGAGTCCTGACCAGGTGAAATTGGATATTTGGCCATGCAGGAGCTGACTGGACTCTGTCTGGCCAGCCAGCCTTTCCTTCTCCACATCCCCAGAGCTCAGACACCAGCTCTTGGGAAATTCTTGTATCTTCCCCAAATTTTTCTCGAGTACATTGTTGTGCAACACACTGGCAGCTTCCAGTGCTTCTGTAACTACACATCGATGGGAGAGTTTTTGTCTGGGAGGAATTTGTGAGGTTGAAGGGAAAATAAAGGACACTGTGTTCCCTCTTCCTTTAAGATCTCACAGTGCATGGCATTTTCCTGGCTGTGGGATGGAGGATTGTCCATATAGCAGCAAAGTCCTTTCCTGCACATGACTTCAGTCCTGCTCCCCCGGGTGTCACTGATTTACCTCTGTGTTCTTTAAACTGGTTAAAGCAGCACCTTCCAGCTGCTTCTCTCTCTGCTGAGCTACCAGTCCTAAAATCCTTCTTCCTAGTGAAGAAATGCTCCTCCTGGCACTTGTGGGATTTAACCAGTTCTAAGCCTAGGACAATTCTGTGTATTAGCCAATGCTAGTGTGAAGTAATGGAACCTCCTGATTTTTTACCTGTTTTTCCTAGATGAGAATTGTCCCATAATTTATTCCCCTCTGCAAAATTAATTCTTCTATTTTAGACCTTTGAGATGCTTGCATTGAAGCGACCAGGGCGGAGCTTGGCTGTATAAAAGACTATCCCAAAAATGCCAAATTAAACTGGTCTTTGTTTTGTGCCATTTCCGGACTCTGCAACATTCTAATAGCAAATCCTGAAACCATATGACAGTAATATGGAGCATCTTTTTATGATAAACATAAGTAATGAGTCTTGTCAAAGAGACACAGGAATGAGTAACACATAACGATCTCCATTCAAAGAGAAAGAAAGAACAACTGTTGGGGGGGAAAAAAAAAAAAGAAGTGACGTTTTCCCAAATCTCTGCATATCGGTGGCCATAAAGCAATAAAATTCCAGGACACTGTGAGCTTAGGCACACAGAGAAGTAAATGGGAAAAAATGTTTGGGAAGACAATGTAACATTGTCTCATAATTTACAAACCCCTAATGATTTCCAAAGCTGGTATGCGAGATTTACCCTCCTTTTTTGGCATTCAAATTGACGCAGGGGCTTTTTCCTGCCAACTGGAACATTCTTTAGGTGTTTTTTTTCTTCGCATGAAGTTCGTTGTGATCCCATGCTTGCTATTATTCATAAATTAATTTCTGGCATCGCAATAAATTCTAGGAAAACCAATAAACCACAAACGTACAGCTAATTCTTTGTCATTTTTCTTTCTTTCTTTCTCTCTTTTTTTTTTCTGTGGGAAAGAAAAAAAAAAAAAAGGCAGTAAATGTTTGCCGAGGTGCTGGATCCGCAGCAGGAATTTATGTTTCCAATTGTTCTTCCTAACTTGTCAAAGAAGTTTTATTGCAGTTGACAATCTTTATTGGGTCTGTTGGGCAGGGCCAGCTTCAGAACGTATCTTAGAGTGAGCCCGTGTAATGCATGGAAACACATTCCCAGTGCCTGGTGAAACTGGGGTGGATCCCAAAACTCTGACTTGGTTTCTGCTCAGTCTTTACTATGAGATCAACAGGGTGGGTTTTTTGTGTGGAAAATCTCACCTCTGAAAAAGCCATGGAGTTCTTAACTATTGCATGAGATAAATGTTCACAGCTGCATTAAGTGAAATTTCAGGTCACCAGGAACTTTCATTTCAGAAGTAGAAGGGGCTGCTCACCAAGGTGTGCATCTGTGCTTGCACATTGCCCACGTGTGCACCAACTGCTTTAGGGCAGAAAGTGGTGTTTCTCACAGCAGCTGTGCCAGGCAGGTTGACATGGGCCAGGCAACAGAAGAAAACATCATTAACAACCAGGGGAGAACCTGTCACTTGCAGCTCATTCCCCAAGACAAAGGAAAATGTGTGTCTAGTCCATTAGGCAACTGAGATGTGAAAATAGCTCCATTTTTCTTGGTGTGATAATACATATTTAGAGCCTCATTTCCATTAAAATTACTGGGTTGAAATGTCCACACCAGATCCTTATTATGATTAATCTATATACAGGCAGGTATGTACATTTAGTAGATCTAACTCATCTATCTGTCTCTTTTGGCCAAGCTGGGTTCAGCTGCCTGTTGTTTCCCATTCCTTTGGGAAACAACAGGCAGAGCTTGTGAAGTCCTTCCCTGCTTGAAGACTGCTCCAGAACTTAATGGAATTTAGGTACCAACTGAAGTATTAGGAGTGTCTAAGTGCACAGGGGAGCTGGGCATCCCAGCTGCAGTTCTAGGAAAGCTTCAAGAACTTCAGCTGCTTAAAGAGTGCTACATCACTGGAGATCATAGGGGTTTTCTGGGCCATCTGGAAGCTGAGCTCCAGCACCTGCAAGTTTTTCTCTTTGAGGCTTTCATGCTACAGCTGGGGAAAGCTCGCATGAGCTGCCATGTCCTGCCCTTGAAAGCATGGAGATTCCTTCAGGCTTGAGGGGCACTGTTGGCAGAAAGAACAGATTTACCAACAGAAGGGGTGAATGAACTCTCAGTATCCTTCTAAATGAGGAATAGACCTGCCCGGAGTTTTCTTATGTGAGCTGACTAGCTCCAGTTCAAGTACTACAGCAATTAGGGATTGCTTTTCGCCAACAGGGGATGATTAACAGAAAGTAGTTTGTTTTTTCTTTTAATCGCTCTTCTTTCTGAGTGAATCCTGTCAAGACTCAACCAGGCCTGCAACAGCACTTGGAATTCCCAGCATGCCAGGTGGAAATGCTAAGAGGCAAAACTACTATAAAGTGTTTTTCTTGGAGTTCCTCACCTTTCTCAGTAGAGTCAAGTGCACACAGGCAGGATGTTTGCACAGGTCTGTAGATCCCTTTCAGCTGCTGGTAAAGAATAGTAAATAATGAGCAGTACATGCACATACGTGTATGACACCCACAGCCCTGTGGGGTGATGTGGGAAGGATGCTGCTGGAGGAACTGCACAGGTCAAGCAGAAGCTGCAGGTTTTTCCATCCAGCCCTATGTGATGTGTGGGCATGCCTGGCCTCTGCTCTGATCTGATTAGCTCTGTGATAGCTGCCATCTTCAGTTGAAGAGTCTTTGGATTCAGTGATTTGCCAGAGCTGTTGTCACTTCATTTGGGGACACAACCCATCAGCTGAGCTCCAGTACTATCCCTATGGGCACTCCTGGCTTGCTCCAGCAGCAAAGGAGCCCAGTTTAGTGTCAATGCCTTTCCCTATGGTCAAGTGGGGTCAAATTATGTCATATATGATGCTGCCTGGAGCTCGTGTGTGCTGGGCTCATAGTTCAGCAGAACACAGTAATTTGTGCTGTGAATTTATATCTGAGCCTCTTGTCTGTCTTGTGTTTTGGGGGATGACTGTAAAAGCTTTTGGAAGGAGATGCCAACTATGAATGGCTCTTGACTGGGCAGTGACACATCTCCTCACCAGGACCACATGGATGTATATGGCCAGCTCTGGAAAAGAATCCTTACTTTCCTCATCTTCCTCTAGTCCATTTCTTGTTCTCCTCAGCCTAAAGAGAACAAAACGTGATGGTCTCCAGTTCACTGCAGGACTGTGAGCAGTGGACAGTCAGCTGTGGGTTGGCAAGGAATGATTAATTTTTCCAGAACACTGCATCGCTCTTTTATAAAACATATTAGTGTTGTTATAAATCAATGAACATGGTTTATAATAGCAATGATGCCCTTGAAATCTGTTAATACTGCAGTCAGTGGTGGTTTGCCAGAGCATTTAGTGCCCTTGGTTTCACCTTGGGCTATTAACTAACAAATCGGTTATTAGCCAGTGGTAATGACCAATTTTCTAGGGATGATTGCTTAAATATTGCCCACCTTGAAAAGAGAATTATTGCTCAACTGAAAACTGAACCCTTATTTTCAACTCGACAGAGCTAATGATCTTATCTGATTTCTTTCTCTTCCTCCACCTACTCGAAGGTGGTCCGAGATCATATTACCAGAGAATGGCTTCCCCTCCTGCCTTCTGTGACTTGAGTCCAGGAAAAGTTCCATATTTAATATTTATTCCCTAAGCATCGGTGGATGAAGACAGATGGTAATGAAACCAGCGTTGCTGAAAGTGACCACAATGATAATAGATTCTTTATGATGTCCAGAAATTCTGGACTCTCAGTCTCAGCTTAAATGTAGCGTGGCGCCAAGCCCGTCACCTTAAGATTAGTATTCCTGTCATCTCCCTGACCTGTCTTTAGACCTGATGAGTGCAGGCTGCACTAAAGGCATCAATCTGTCTTTCTCCCCCTATAAATGTTTTAAATACCCAAAGCTGGTCACAAGTGACACATTCTGCAAGAAAACCTGTGTGAGGTGGGGGCTGGGAGGCAAAATATCTACAGTAAAAAAAGAGAATCTTTACTCTAGAGCTCATTGGATGTATATGTTTGTTAACATGCTATACATTGGAAGGATATGCATGTGGTCTGTGCTTTCTGCTTCTTACAGTCGTCTTCCCAAAGCAGCATGGTTTAGATGTTTTTGGAATCATGAACCCAACCATTTTTTCAGAAGTGCAAAGAACTACGTATGAATTTAGCATATGGAGAGTGGAATTTTGGTTATTAACTTTTGAGGATCCCTTAGGGCTCACCTAGGTGAGTGAATTAAAGGAGTTTTTTTTCAGACTAGAAGCTGAATTTCCCTCTCTTTTCAGGCTAATTCTGCTGCTAAATAAAACTTCTGCATTTCAGAAATGCAAACACCCAAGTGTGGTTGTAACCAGCAATAATTTGGACCTTGTCTGGATGGGGTAGGCTTGGAACAAGGAGCCAGAGGAATAATTTGGGCACCATGTTTGAGTCCTTGGATTCCTGGTGCCAGCAATGCTCTCTTGTAGCTCATGCAAATTGTCTTGCAGGATGCAGTTCCTGCACTGTGATTCCTGCCCAGCTGCATGGCCAGGCCCACCCATGGTAAGGTCAAAACAGAAGTTCATGATTTCCACTGGCATGGAGGGTCCTGTATGCTCACCTCTGTCTTCCTGCATCAGGAATGTGTAAATGAGATTTTAAGCCTGTGCTATGGCACCGGATGGACTCAGCTTCTCCCTGCCCAGAAGTGTCTCTTAAAAAAAGAAAATCAACCCAGAAAGCAAACGACAGTGTTCTATGATCAAGCAACTTCTTTTTTAGTACCATCTTCTACTTTTATTTTGCTCAGGAAAATTAATGGCAAAAATCCCTGTGTCCTAAAAGTTGAGATTCACATGGCAAATATTCAAGTAGGGGTGGAGAAGAACTCTTACCTAAGACTGGAAAAGCTTGTATAATGATGGAGGAGTTTGATGTCTTTGTGAGTATTTTGTTGCCTCTTTTTATTACAGTTGGACTTGATGATCTTAAAGGTCTTTTCCAACCTAAATGATTCTATGATACTATTATATAAAATAGCAACATCTTAATCACTACAAAAGTCGTGCAGCAGGGCTGTAAGAAACTGTGTCTTACAGGGCAGCAATGGAAAATCAGGCCCACTGAGCAGGGATTGAATCTTCTAAGATGCTGCTGGATAAATAAATAAATAGAGTTTCTTTTTTCTTACTGTCCAAAGAAGAGCAACATGCAGTGCTCTTCATCTGTCTGAGACAGCAGGAACAGTCTGCTGGGGACATTGGGGAGCATCTTTCTTGCCTCCACTCAATGCTGCCAGTGTCAGGTCGCTGGTGCTGGGTCTTGTTGAGATTCCCAGTCCAATAGGAGTAAATAATGGATGTTGCACCAGCTGGCTGGTTGGCCTGTAAAATTCTGTTTCTAAACACAGGATAAAAGGAGAGAAAAAACCATACTTGCTCTCCTGTCCATATCCCTAATATTGCTCCAATCTGAGGTATATAATATAACTTTTATTTAGCAATGTTTTTTTAAGACTTTTGTGAGTGCATTAGGCCAAAGTATAGTCATTGTGTATGATAGGGCTCTGCGTTTATATTGTATTAGTTAAATCAGCTATGCTACTTCTTTGCACCAGCTAAAACACTTGCATCCTGGTAACCATCAAGAGTGCTCTAAAAATCCAGAATTAACAATCCAGAAGGGTTCTCTGGGGTGAGTGCAGGCAGGATATGAAGGGGAAAGGGGCTGTGTGGCTCCTCTTCAAAAGCTGACTGCTGTCATTGTCCCCTCACTGAGAGCTCAGAACCATCCCCACTGAGGGCAGCTTTATGCCAATATCAGCAGCATTGGAACGACCCCTCCTAAACTATATATCTTAGGGACAGACACTGAGGGAGAGACACCTGAACTGACTTCCTTGACCAGCTGGAAATACTTGAAAAATGCCTACATTTGAGAAAGTGGAGGCTGGATTCTGCTTGAAAACTCACCAAATGGTTTGAGCCCTCAGAATTAAAGTCCTAGTGATCACTAGACATTTTGAAAAGCCTGGTTATTGTTGGGCTGTCAAACTTCTGAGGAACTGTATGAAACAGGTAAAGCTCAACAATAATTAGGTCTTTGCTTTCGAGACAGAACATGAAGTCTCAGGAGAGGCACTAAAATTTGGCATGACAAAGTGCAGAACAAATTAAATCATCATTATGCAGTTGAAATTCCCTCCTTTCAGTAACCCACAATACAGACAAATGCACCTTAATTTGCAAAATTTATTGCCACCAGCAATTGCAACCAGCAATATTGCCATAGTCTCAAGAAGCAGTGATTTTATTTCTGCTTTCAACTGACTTGCAAGTCTTTATGACACTTTCTATGTGCCCCAGACCCCAAAGAATAAATTAGCCCAGTAGGTCAGTAGAGAAAAGGTTAACACTGCTCCTCTGGGGAGAAAGTCTGCTAACAGCTGAGAAGAGGGATCGGGCAGCTGTAGGGCTTTATCTGTCCTATGCAGATGAGACTCTTTGTGGAAGAAACAGCTTAAAAAAGAAATGAAGAAAAGAGGTCAGGGGCTTTGTCAGAAGTCTTTTACCATGGCAAGGATTTTGTTTCTCTTTCTGATTTTACTTGCCTTTCCTCAAGGTATCTCTAAGGTGCTTTTAACAGGTAGGATAGTGAGGGAATTTCCCCTAATTCTTCTTGATCTGGGGGTTGGCTGCATTAGTCTAGGGATTTTAGGTAGGTAGCAGCTCTTATCCAAAAGCAGGTTGACTTCTGAGGGCCACGGGCTGCAATAAGTTCTGCGTGGGAACAGCAGGCTTGGAGCTCTCTGGAAATGTCTGGATTGCTGTAGGGGCTGCAAACACCACACATGCAGTGAGGCTGTCCAAGAAATCCTGGACAGATGGTATTCTGTGAGGTGGTATGTTCTCCATTAGTGGAAACTTTTCTATTGCAATTGGATGGCTTTCTGAAAGATAGTTGAATTCATCTGCAGCTATTGGACTCAGTGTGGAATTTAATTTAGAGAAGCCCTATGGCCCATGTTGTGCAGGAGATTAGATTGGGTGATCAGTAGTACCTTCTGGCCTAAAATCACAACTGCCTAAATCTCTAATATATCTAGTTAAAAGCTGGGTTTGGCTTTTACAATGGCCAAGTTGCCCTCAGCAGTGTGAGTTTTTCTAAGCCTCACACTAGGAAGGACTGCCAAAACCTTCTGCTACAAGGAGCACAGGCGTGTACGCAGTGCGCTATACGTCTGCTCCATATATTTGTGGTGAGCAAAATATAAATCTTTCCAGTAAAAGAACTCAGAAGAAGTCTGTTTGCCAAGTTACTTTCCTCTTTGCCTGGGAATTTAAGGGAACTTTTTTCTTTTTTTGCTCATATAAGCGAGAAAACAATGGAATAGATTCTCTAGTTCTGACCTCTGTTCTCCAAGGCACATGCTCTCACCACCCTGGGTTTTGCACAGCTTCACAGGGGAAATCAGGAGCAAAAAGTTCATCTCCTGGGGCTTATCTGAGCAGGAAGTTAGTACAGAATAAGTCTAGGGGTATGTTTTAGGCACTGTAACTGTTCTGTGTTAAATCCCAGAGTGGATGTTCCTCTGTACTAAAGTGCCTTTGTGCAACTTGGCTCAATCCACTTTCCAAGGAGATTAATTTAAACTACAGAAGTGTCACTTGTGGCTCAGGAGTTTGTGAAATGGCTACTGTGTTTTAGATTTTAATCCTCAGTTATTTAATACTCCTTTGCTATATGATCAAGTTTTTACTAGAGCAACACTGAGACTTTTTAGAGCAGCTGCTGAGAACCATATTGCAATTTTTCCTCTTTCAGAAGGCCAGAATAAATGTTGATATGTTATTCTCTTTTAGTAGATAGTGAGATATTGCACTGCTCCCAGGCTTCAAAACATCCTGCTTTCTGGGCAGTATCTACTGCAAACCTGTTGTCAAAGCAATACCTTGAAAGCAGGAAGATTATGAGCAAAACAATCCTGAAATTGTCTGGATGGGAACATCCACCTGAATGACACTTGCAGGAAATAGTCAGAAGTCTGAAGAAACAAATCTGTAATCATTCTGTTTTTAAATTCAGTAAATGTTAATTATTGTCAGGGGTATGGTCTGCTCTGGCTTAAGCAGTGCAGGTGCAAAGTTGGGAAGGATCCCTACAATATCATGTTGTGGAATGACTTTGTTATTACAGCATGAGAGGTGTAGGTGCAAATGACCTATTAGATGGAATTTTCTCTAACAAAGTGGTAAAGTTATTCCTTCTGGTATTTTACGTGTTGATTTATCTTGATTTGTTGTGAAACTCTTCCTGGCAATGCACATGCCAGTAGTGATAACTGGGGTGTGTGCACTGAAAGCTGACCAGCATTAAATAAAGGCTGTGTGGAAATGGGATGTTGGACTCCTTCAGCATGTCTGTGACTGCAAGACAGTTCTACTGGTGTGAGCACCAGTAATGAAGGCTCAGTCACCCCTGCCCACATCAGGCTTTCCTCTAACTGAGGTTCTGGTGCTTCCTGCTGCAGAGTGTGAAGTTTTGATGCATGTCCATGCCAGGGCTGAGACAAGGGACATCAGAACTGAAGGAGCAGATCCAGAATGACACAAGCACCAGAATGACACGAACATCTGGAGACTCCATTAGGAGTGTGGATTCCCAGATGGTGTTGAGAGGGGGGGGCAGGAGATCGGGCTGCAGACGCCAGACGGTCTCACCTTGCCTTGGCTGCTTGGAGGGAAAGGAGATGGAGGGGTCAGTAGCAGCAGAGAAACAATGAGGAAGGAAGATCTACTGGAGCTTGTCTCCATTCTCTCATCTCTTTCCACTGCCTTCCGCTGCCTTGGCCAAGTTGCCTGATGAATTTTCCTTCTCTCAGCTCTTGGTTTTTTTCTTTGAAGTCACGCTGTGCTCTGGTCCCAGGTGGCTTCTCCTGTGCCCCTGTGCTTCTCCTCTGTCAAGCACGTCATTAAAACCTATTCCTTCCAAAAGGCAATTTATACACTCATAAGACTCCACATTAAATATCTGGGGATTTTCAAAGGGAAACAGTAGAAATCATTTCCAAACATGCTAACTTTACTATCATTTCTCGTTCTACCATCCTCCTTCCCTTTCCCCCATGTTTCTGTTGGTTTTGCTCAGATTCAAGGATACCAGCCCCAAGGTGACACTTATTTCTTAACAGTCTGGGAGACTGGAAAAGATTATATTCAAGTAAATATGATACATTGTTCATTTACAACAGCTAATGAACTGATGAAACCGCCAGGTAGATTTTTGTCTTTACAGTCTGACTTGAGAACAGTTTTTGATCTCTCCCTTCAGCACTGAAGGCTATTTTTTTCTCACACTCGTAGATTCTGCAAAAGGCAGCACATCCTATCCTTTGTGTTAATGGGGATCCCACTTTTTCTGTAAAGACCTTCCTAAAAAGCCAGGAAGAGGTAAATAGTGAACTTGGCTTCCTCTGGTATTAGTTTCTTCTCCACCTGCATGTATAGATTCTAACATGCTACTTGTATTATGTAGGTCATGAATAATAAAGTATTTTGGCTGGAGCTAAACAAAGGCAACAGATAGGAGGGTCAAGTTTGCTATTTCCTTTGCAGACACATGCACACGTTTTTTACAGCACAGATGACCAACAAAACCACCAATATTCTTGTAGGGCTTGTGGGGTGCCATGGACCTCTTTGTTTCTTTGCTGTGTGAGTGTGCTGTCAGGGCAAAATTTTCAGTGCTGTCACATGAAAAAACCTTCCCACTGACACATGATGGTGGGTGTTCTTATCTTTTATGATAAAGCTTGGTGATGAACTTCACCTTTCCCCATTGCCTGAGCTGACCATAAGCCACTTCCCCACAGCCTAGAAAACCTCTGTTGGTTTACTTAATACTTCTCCCTCCAGCATCCTTTTGTGGTGGTCTCAGTAAAACCTTGAAAGGTGAAGGTGAAACACATCAAATAAAATACTCCTGCAGCAGTGCTGGTTCAGCCAAGGGGAGAGCAGTATAGCATGAAATAGCATGAAAACACCTGATTATGTTTTCAGCTCTGTTTGGCAGGTCAAAAGACCTTAGAGGGAACACAAAGAGACACCAAATACTGTAGTAATCTTGAGATACATAATAATAGAGTATTAATTAGTCATTAAAATAAATAATAATTTTAATAATAGCATGAAATGGTAAATAGTTCCAAAGTGGAAAGATGTGCAGTAGTTGCTTTACTTCCCTTATAGACAGATGACAAAACAACAAATACATTTTGTAACCAAGCAATAATATTCTCTTTTATAGTCTCTGGCAATAAGTTAATAATGGTTCTATGCTGTTAAGGGCTCAGGACAATTTTAAAGGAATTTGATATTTTGGTCATCCAGGGAACCATTTTTAAAGTGAGGCTGGTCTTATTCACATGATGAAGCTCTGAAATCACAGAAGTTGACCTGCAACAAAAGCAAACCAAAAAAAAGTCTTTTTGATTCTATCATAAACATTTGGCTGTAAATCACCACCAGCCTCAGAACCCACTTAAAAAAATATGATGTTATTTGACATTTTCTTAGCAGTCAAGCAGAAAGCTCCAGCTCTTGGATCATACAGATTTAGTTTCACGTTGGAGTACAGTAATGTACCCAGTACCTTTCATAATTATATCAACAGCACTTTCTGTTGGCCGACACATCAGGCTTGTTTAAAATCATTAGACCAAAGCAGACATGCTTCCCTTCACCTCACCTTTTTTTTTCTTTTCTCGTAATTTCTGAATTGATCAATTATGGGAGATTTTGAGAAAGTAGTAATAAAAACCAAACAGAAGGCAGACAGTTTAAGAGCCAACTGTTAAATCATCATTATTAGCAACAAAATGGTGTTTTATGACTTTGGA
The DNA here is from genome assembly GCF_009819655.1 of Sylvia atricapilla. Classification (NCBI taxonomy): domain Eukaryota; kingdom Metazoa; phylum Chordata; class Aves; order Passeriformes; family Sylviidae; genus Sylvia; species Sylvia atricapilla. The sequence continues at coordinate 14,292,623 of NC_089153.1, forward strand.
ATAAACAGATTTACTAATCTGAAAACTGTCTCTCGCTCCTTAGTCTTTTCTTCACAACTGCAATTTATAAGAAGAAGCTGTCCAGCTGCATTTCAGGGACACAGGAGAAAGCAGCTTCTGTGTGTAAATTAGAAATAGATTTCAATTTTCTTGCCACTGTTCTAACTAAACAGCCTGTTAACCTATTTAAATAGGAGAACATACTCTGTACTCCTGTTCTAGAATACATCAAAAATAATGTGATTATGTCTGTTTTGATACAGCCCTATCTTACTGCTACCTATATGCTTTCACATGAATGATACATGGAATTAGTTCCACGTTTCTTCTCTTACAATTAGCATATTAATGTGCCAGACAGATAATGCTAAAAGCCTGGATGCTTGAGCACACACAGTGCCTTCTTCATGGGGCTGCAACACTCAGCCCCTGTGAGTCCTCAGGAATGTATCTGTACATTGCTCTGCCTCCTGCTTGTCCTGAGAGCAGCCCTGACCTATGGAACACAACTGAGATACTTCAGGCGCTTATTTACTTTGTTGGCCTCAGAAATTCCACTCCAAGAGAAAGGCTCAGTGTCAGGCTGCCCACAATGGGGCCTTTGCTTTTCCTGGGGATGTGTGTGGATGTGTTTGCACGTCATGGCTGCGTGCATTCCTTGATATCTTGGACAGTCCAGGGGATTTCTGCATGCCCAGGGCTCACACACATGTTTTTGCTGAGTACCTGTGTGTATGTTCACCTCTGCACACAAGCCATGCATTTCTGTGGTTGTGTATGCAATGTGGAGGTTCAGACTGTCTCCCATGACTTTATATGTCAAGGATCCAGCATGGCTGGTGAAAGTCCCTAATCTTGAGTCTATCTTGGTGAAACACTAATGAACTTGTAAAAACAGGAAGCAGTGGAAAACAAATGAATTTCAGCTGGTGTTTGAAGAGCTGTCAGATCCCCTCGCTGAAATGTTTCAGAGGAACATCTTTCTGATAAAACCTCTGAGAAAAGTGGAGGAGTTTCAGAAGAGTGATTGGAAAAACAGGATGCCGACTGGCAGGCTTTGCTAATGCATTGCATCTGTAAAGACTCCAGCAACTGAACACAGCATTAGCTATGTGAGAGCCACGGAACTAGGGAAAGTTATTACATCTGAGCGTGATGGGAAGAAGGGGGAAGGGGAAAAGCAGCTGCTCCCTTTATGCATCTTGCAGTTTACAGTTTTTTTGAGCCTTTGACATTTTTCATTCCGTCCACTTTGCTGTTAGCCTGCAGCCTTAATTCCAACACTGATGAGCAATGCTGCTTTGCTGTCCAGTATCATCTTTCCTCTGAGGCTCTCCCAGCATTTCATGAATGTTAGGGAAGCTTTGCCATGGGACATAGTGAGGGCTTGCTGGCTTCACACAGGATGCTGCACCTCTTTGCATTGGTGTCTGCATGTCTGTGGCAGATGTTATCTTCATTTTATAGTGGCTTATATCATGGGATTACAGGATCTTTGAGTTTCTACTAATTTCACCTTTTCTCCATTCCAGAGTTTCTGATTGGTGTTAAACTGACCTTCTAGTGCTGGCAACTGGTTTTGGGGGGCTTCTTATGCTCCTGTCTAGGACAGGACTGTTTCTTTTTGTCTTGACTCCTGCTTGACTCATGCTCTTGAAAATCAGCGTGTGGGAGTATGACTGGAGTAGGGCCCATACAGATGAAGGAGCTCAAGGGTATTCTTGCTTCTTTCAGTCTGTACATAGTTGTGCTTCAGAAAGTTAGGAATTGGGTCCTGATAGCCAGGAGAGTGTTAAAAATGTCAAGTGAATTGACTTGGCAGAGAGTGTGAAACAAATTGTAGCAGAACTATTGATCAGACAGACCCAGTCCTGGCCCTGTGGCTTTACCCACATCCTTCCAGTTCTGCTTTTGCTGGAGTTGTCCCTCAGAGCTGAACGTCCATGCAAAGAACATGTCTGAGAGCAGGAGCTTGTCTGCAGGGTCTCACTGACAAGTCTCTAACACAACATACCAGCCTTACAACATACAACTGTGTACTTTCCCTCCTGCAGTGAGTTATTTCTTGTTTCATTGCATTTAATCAATCTGCAATTCAATGAAAAACTTGCGCATGAGCCCTCCTTACTCAGCCAAGCAATGAAACCTCTGTCTTCAAAAAAAAAACCAAAAACCTCTTCTTCAGAGAATGCCTCTGAGGATATGCATGTGCCCTGTTTGGAGCTGGTGCACCCAGAGCGTGGTGGTGGAGCTTAGAGCTGCCTTTTGGTGTCTTTCTGGGGCTGTCACAGCCCTTTTTGGGGGAGTGACCCCAAAGGTTGTAGGCTTTGTTTATGCCTAAGTGGTTTCTAACATCCGACTCACGGCAGCACAACTGCAATTCCAAACATCCTGATCTCTGCAAGAGGATCTAACAGTGGTCCCAGGAAAGCCAAGGACAGAGCAGCAACTGAAACAATGTAAACAGGAATACATTTAAAACAACAAGATGCAGAAAAATATCCAACAAAGCTGGTCTTCATTAAACCCTTTCTCAGCTGTCTCTCTCAGCTATTCCCACTGCTGCTTCGGTGCATCCCAGTTCCGTCTGCTCTTACAGCCCTTCCCTGGAAGACAGATGCTTTTGTGGGTGAAGCATCAGGCTGGGAGCTGGGAGACTTAATTTTGCTACTGAGTTGGGCAAAAGCAGTGTCACGTTTCCCTTTTCAGTGCCTGTCCCGTGATTCTTATCACCCCGACCTCCCAAAAGCCTGAGTTCATGCTTAGTTTCATGTCCATGAATCACAGCAGCTGTTGCTGATGGGTTTCCATGTGTGTAGAAGGGTTTGGGAAGGTCATGGGGCCAGGCTGAGAGTAGACCTTGCAGGCAGATGCTCTCTTTGAGGAGATTATTCAGGACATAGCTCAAAAAGTCTCTGTTCTCCTTTCTGAATATCAGGCAGTGTTTACAGAGATATAAAAATATTTTTCAATCACATAAAAATATCTGCTCCTTAATTTCTGTAGGCACTGCTCCTTCCGTAACTAATTAATCATCATGATGTCCTATGAAAAATGTAATTATCTCAGTTGTCACTGTCCCATTTCACAGGCAAGGAAAACCCTGGGGACACCTTGCTGTACTCTAGTGGTGTTTTGTTGATCCCAGGAAGCCTGGGTGCCTCTTAAGCGTAAGCCAGGGTTTACAAATCCTACTTTGGTTCTGGAAGGAAATATATGATGAAATTTATCATGTGCTGTAACTTACAGAGAAGAAGAACGATTTTCACATTCCTAACAATGTTTACTTGTCTTTTTGTTGCTTTGCTTTGATCTGCTTCATCTTTTTGAGGCAACTGGCTTCTTAAGGGCTGCTGTCTGTCAGCTGATTACATCCTGAGTCTGAACATCCAGTCTAACCCTGGCAGGCCCTTCACCTTCTGCATTATCTATTATTTTTACTGGATAAATACTTCGGTGTTGTGGGGTCTTTTGTTTGCTTGTTTGTTTTTTGTGTAATCACTGGGTTGTTTAAAAGAGATATCATAATGATGAGTTGCAATTTTTCTCATTCAGATTGCTGGTATTTTGAGGTTCACTTCTGTGACACACATTTTGTTAACTTGCCAAAATTAAGGTAGAGCTTTAGGCCATGTTGTAGAAAGGTGATAAAAATGTTTAGTCACAGCTGTAGCTAGTGTGTTCTTCTAACAGGAGTCAGTGCAAAAATGGAAATTTGGAACAATGGAAAATCTTATGTTTCTTGGTCTGAGATTCCAGACATCTGAGTTTAGAAAGAATTTTAATTTTGGAACCCAGTTATTCAGTATCTGTCACACACATCCAGCTTCACATTATCATATTAATCAGTGTTGTCCAATGCCAGCTTTGACTGAAAATCAGATATTGGATGAGAAAGACTCTGACCTTGGGTGCCTGTGGGCTCGTGTCCCTTAGTGTTGGCTTCAGCCCCATCGTAACTGCTGGACCCTGTGAACTCCAACTCCCACAAATGTGCAGTGTTGACTCTGCAAATCTGTTTCTCTGTGAAATCCTCTATTGTTCTGTGTTTGAGGCCTTGAGAATTCTCTCCATCAGAAAAAATAATTTGCCAGATGTCTTAATAAGCCCTGTGCGTTTATGGTTCTATATAAGGAGGATTTTTTAGAGCAGCGGATGTTTATTTTTGGCAGCTTCTGTCATTTAACGATTTTCCTGCTCCAGCTACCCTCCAAAAAACTGATAAGTGTATCCTCTTCCCATCTTTCAAATTTAGAGATGAGCATCAGGACTGGGTCCAGTCTGTATGTTTGGCTTAAGTCCAAACACTGTCTGAGCATGGCAGATCTGGGGAAAGTTCCAGTCCAGGTTACAGATTCTTTGGGTCTGCTATTTTGTTTTTCATCACTCAAATGAAATTGATTTAAAGGTTTAGCCTATACTTTTATTATTTAAGAAAGCATCTATGTGTGTACGTAACGGGAAAGAGAAATAGAACATCGACTTGAAAACCCTCCAGTTCTAATAAGGGAAACAGCTTTCTCATAGGTTCCCACATCATCAGTCAGCTCATCACATGCATGCTGCTGCAAGACATTTTTTTTGTGATGAATTGAATAATCACATCTGTTTCTCAAGCTTGAGAAAAGTTTAAAAAGTCATTAACATTCTCCCGTTTCCACCATTGGCAGAATCTACTTCTTTTTTTTAGCCAGAATCTTGGCAGTGTAGACACGTGTGCATGTGAAAAACTTGTCTGTGTGTGTTTGTGTGCCTGCAGCTAGAGAGTGTGTGATGGTGAGCACTTCCACACAGACAGGCAACACCCACTGGTGCACAGGCACACAGCCACCACCTGCAGGCACGGACACAGGGATGAAACGCAGGATCACAGAATATCCTGAGTTGGAGGGACACACAACAATCATCAGTCCAACTCCTGGCCCTGCACAGATACCCCAGCAATCCCCCCGTGCTGGATGGAGATCGCTGTCCACACGCCCCCGGAGCTCTGGCAGCCCATTCCCTGGGCAGTGCCAGCACCCTCCGGGGGAAGAACCTTTCCCTGAGCTCCAACCAGACCTGCCCTGGGCCAGCTCCAGCCGGTCCCTGGGCGCTGTCCCGGGCACACAGGGCAGAGCTCGGCGCTGTCCCTCCGCTGCCCCTCGGGAGGAGCTGCAGCCCCTGGTGAGACCCTCCCTTAGTCTCCTCCTGACTGAACAGACCAAGTGCCCTCTGTCACTCCCATACGGCTTCTTCTCCAGGCCCTTCACCATCTCCGCAGCCTCCTTTGGGCACTCTCTAACAGCCCAGTATCTTTCTTATACCGCAGTGCCCAAAACCGCCCGAGAGCATCCGAGGTGAGGCTGCCCCAGCCCGGAGCAGAGCGGGACAATTCCTCCCTGGCCCAGGACAGGGATGTCCCTCCCGGCTGCCAAGGCACTGCTGGCTCAAATTCCACTTCCAATGGACCAGGACCCACAGGTCCCTTCCCACGGCGCTGCTCTCCAGCGTACCCCTATTCTGTCCGAAAATCCAGAGTCAGCCCGTCCCAGTGCAGAACCCGCCACCGCCCCTCGTTCAACTTCACAGAGCTGGAAACCCCTCCCATTTGTCCGGGCGGCACTGAAGGATGGGCTGTGTGTGGAGCAGAGCCCGCACACACCTGCTCTCCTCCCCAAATCCCGATTTTCCGCGCCGGGAGCGCCGCACGCTGCAGGCACATGCAGCCAGGAGACACGAGAGGGCAGCGTCCCCTCTGCCGCCGCCTCTGCCGGGGCTCGCTCCCATTGTTATGTTTATGCAAACAGCCTTTGACATAATAGCTTTGAAACAGTTGAAAATTGGATTGTGCCTTTAGGCCAAACATTCAGACCACCACCTTGGCTATATTCATCTGCCACAGTAAATTGGGTTCAGCCTTGGCTCCGCGCACTGTGTTTCAGGGAAGGATTACGGCTTAGCAATAACTTTTGTACAGGAAAGACAAATGCAAACTCCTGGCAGAAATATTGGAGCTGTTTAGTTGTGCAACCCCCTATCTGGAGGAATACAGATTGCGCTGAGAATTTCTTTGGACGTGCTAGGAGCAAATAAAACAAATTCTCAGGCTGGAATCTCCATTCCTTTCTTTTTCAGCTTCCTAATGCAATCTAATTATGGTTTAACCTCCTGAAATAAATACCTAATAAAAGATGAACCTATTAGAAGAGTAAATTTACTGCCCACTAGTTAGCAGAAATTCTTGCCGTGCTCCCTTTAAGTGATAATGTTATTGGGATAGAACATTGTTTGACTGGTTAATGGTCCCTCCACTGCAAGACAGATTATGTGGAAAATAAAAGTCACAGCTCAGCCAGTCACAGTGTCAAAGCCCATGGTTAAAAATACTTTTAACATAAAAGGTGTGTTGAAAAGAAGGGAGAGGGTAACAGCCCCTCCAACAGGGGTTTAGCAAGAATTTAGGCTGTGGTCTAAAAGGGAGACAGTGTTCCCCAGATTTACCAGTCAGTGCCACAATTAATTTTCTACAGCCTGTGTTACGATTTTGTTACATATTTAAGAAAGTGAAGGTTTATTTGCCTCTGATCCCAGAGGCAATGTGCTAGTTTCAACCTCTTCCAATTCATCCTAGCAAATGTGATATGTCCATAAAATTTGGGGCTGTATTCTTCCTTCCCCCTCCAAGAAGGGTGGACATCCAGGTAGAGGGGATGAGATGGTGTCAAAAGCTCTGCATGCTGGCAGGAGGGATCTGAAGGTGAAGTTGGGGTGAGGACAAGGTGAAGGCTTGGGAGAGAAGAAAAGCAGCAATTCCTCTGGCATTCTTCCCTTCTGCATCTCTAGTTTCCATCGTGGTGCTGGCCCATCAGTGGATTAATGAGGCCATTGACTTTGCCAGGGGTGGAGAATATAAATAAAAGCAATTTCCTGGCCTAGCTCCCACTGAAACCTAATCCAGTGGGAAGAGAAAGGCTCTCCTCTTAAGACGAAGGCTTTTTTAGATCAAGTGGTAGCAGAGCTGCTGATAACTATTGTGAAAGCAAGGTGATTTTTCACACTATATACTGAGCTTTCTAAATTCACACAGGCTTGCACACCAGCTAATTCTGGAGTGCAAATGGAGTGACACGTGTGTTGTTAGCAGGAATGAATAACAAAAATATATTTCTTGTGTGAGTATCTAAATGTTTTCCAGGATGGCACTTGCCCAGATCTTTTTATGCTGTACCTGTCTTCCACTTGGATGATCTTAACTCTCCTTTATTTATTGCATATACCAAGATCACATCCCCTGCTTTTAAGGCTACAGAATACAGCAAGAATTTTACCTGCCTGTCACTGCTTCTGAATGAATCAGTCCCTTTACATTAGCGCTGTAAGCAGTAGTTACACTTAAACAAGAAGTAGAGCAAGCATGGAAAGCTGTGCTTTGTTCATCCCCCATGAGCTGTGATGGACCAAATTCTGAAGCAAAAACTCCCATGTTCACGTTTTCAACAAGAATTCTGCCCTGAGATAAGGAGGCAGTACCTTCCACAGTCAAGAGATATCAGTTTAGTTGAAGTGGGACAGCAGGAGCATTACCTGTGCTCTGTTCTGAGAACAAAATTGTCAGAATTAGCCCACTTCATTTATTAATTTATTTTGCTAGTCACAGTTTGCTCTCTCATGCAACAGTTTTGCCAAGTGGGTAAAATATTTGGTACTGGCCTCTGCCAGAAAACAGAAGTCACTAGCTGAAAGTGGATAGGAAGTCACACATAATAAGAAAATCATATATTTCCATAGTACTATGAGGAAGTTTTGCTGCTTGAAAAAAATGCTTGTTTCACAAAAACACAATTAATCTTTTTTTTTCCTGTCTCCAGCTGTTTCTCCCAGAAAGAAAAAAAAAAAAATCTCACTAGATGTCTTCAGTATGGTCCCCCCCATTTATCAGGCCTCTCACACTGAATACAGCAGTATTTTTATGGACAAAACTGAGTGAGCTGGCTGGATTTTGCTGTAGCAGACTCTGATGTGCTAAAGGCTCTTTGTCATATATCACAGTCAGAAGTCATTTATTATCCTGCTTTCCTTTGGGAAGAGACTGGGGCAAAAGATCCAAATTCTACCTTTCCTTTTCCTCAAGTGTGTGTTTTATAATCATCACTTATTAGCAGGATTATGGTAGCATCTAGGTAATCTTGCCAGGATCGGGGCATTATGATGATGAACAATGACAGAAGTCTATTCATTAGAGTCCAGAGAAATTGTTTTGCTTGGCTGTAAAAGCACTTGGGCCAAGGAGGTCAGACAGCTTTATTCAAAGTCCTCTGCCCGTGTTGCCAACTCTCGTGATATTATCAAAGTCTCCCACCATCCTGGGCTTTTCAGTGAGCAGCACCTCCTGCTGTCATGTGAGTCCACAAGAAGCTCAGCCTTCATTAAACCAGAGATATGATTCAAGCCCTGTTGATTTCAAGTGAAAAGTCTGAAAAAAATGGGAAGCAGAAGGCAAATAATTACCCACTTGAGATATATAGAGATAATACATATATATATTAATTTTTAAATTTTTTTTGGGGAGGACAACTTGGAGCTCACTGGAGACAGGGCAGGTGACCTTGGAACTCCTTAGCCCTGTGTTTTTCCATTCCTGAGCCTGCACCCTCTGATGCTAGTGCAGAGCAGGAAGGAGGGTGTGAAACACCTTTTTGTGTGACTCAGGGCCCTGCCAAGGCAGGAAGGATTCCTCATAATCTGAAGAAGGCAAAAAGGGTGTGGGCTAAATACTCCTAAAATAATTACTTCATAAAGTGAGGCTCTGTTTCAGTCTAGCCTATCCATCTCAAAAGGATGGCTATTCCCTTTGCATTTAGAGGGTGAAAAGTTGGGAGCCAAGAATAAGTAGAGGGAAAGGGGTTATGATAAAAATACATCTTTCCTCTTTCTCAAGATTGTCTTCCCCACAGCCAAACACACACGAATGCCACTGACTGTATCTCATTTATCCTTGGTTTCTCCTTTCCCTGTCTAGTCCCTTTGTCTCCTGTCTCTACGCCTTGTCAGATTATTTACCCATCCAGGCTCCCAGGCTCTTGCCCAACTCTAGCAGCACTTAAAATTCTGGTTTTCAGGAAAACACTACTTACAGCAGACTGAAGAAGGATCTGAATTAGGATTAACCCAAAGAAGGTAATTCGCTTTACTGGAGTTTTTCTGATACCCCCAATTTCTGTTTTGTTCCCCTTTGAGTACAGAGGAGTGAGTTCAAATGGAATCTTTTCTGCCAATAGAATCCTGAAAATCCTGAAAATAGAGGAAACCCTGAATTCTCTCTCTTTTTTTTTTTTTTTTTTTTTTTTTTTTTTCCCTTTGAGCCACAAATGCTGGGAGCCCCGTGGCCCTAACTGATGGGCAGAACTTGCTGAAACACAGATTGCCCCACTCACAGGAAACCAAAATTGTTGAAACAAATGCTGGAATGAAACTCAGGAATGAGAAGGCTTTCCATGGATTGGAAATGCCAGTTTTCAGTTTGTTTAGTTCTCAGAAGACTTTGAAGCATTTGGGTTGATGTTTTTTGTTTTAGAAACAAAATAGCTGCCTGGTCTCCTGAGCCTGTGCCAGGAGTCCACACTCCCAGGAACCCTTTTGTGCTGTGTCCACATTATTTTCCAACAGAAAAGTAATTCAGAGGAGTTTCTATCCAGTTTCACTGGGAACTTCTACTCATTCCTAACAAGCCTGGTGCTACCAGGGGAATCCTGGACCTCATTTTGGGGTCTGCTTAATTCTTGCTCCTTCTTGCTTTGCCTTGCCATCCCAAACTCTGTGTGAAGAGGGGCCTTGCTGCTTGAGTAAAGGCTGCCAGAATTCAAGGAATTCTGGAATTACTTCCTATTCTGAGAGCCTACATGGAGAACTTTCAGTCCTGTCCTTTCAGTCAAAGATTTTTTCCTGTCCTCTTTCTTTCCCTTCCCTCTACAATTAATTAGCTAATAATTTTGCTACTGATCCATTCTTCATTAAATAGCTGAATCCCTTTTGTTAGATCTGGTTGGAACAAAGGTAGGAGAATTTATGTCTTAATTTTAGTTCATTATGGCAGAGAGCATCCCACCCCATCACTCTCCCTCTCCCTCTCCCCCTCTCCAAGCCCTCCCTCTTCCTTTAGAGGATCAGTTATCACTTTGCCCCTAAACTCCTCACATTCTGCAGAGGCATTGGAGGAGCCTTCACTGCCCTTTATCTTCTGCTGCCTCATTAAGAGAAATGAACCTGAGTCTGAGAGAAATGACACAAGGGAAATAAAAATATAATCCCTTGGTGCCACCTATAATGAATTGTTATGAAAACCATGAAAATATCTGTCTGCAGATATTGTTCTTTGATTTGAAGTCAGTGTTGTAAGCGGTAATTTTTGTCATTAAAGCTGTTAATCTGCGCAGTGTTCCTCATAAGTTTTTATGAAGAAAAACAGCCCTGCTGCCTACATGCTCATGCAGGGAGCTTCAGAGCACTGCTACATGAACAGGGTGCCTTTGAATAATTATCTTTAATTATAGCTGAGGTGGTTGTCTGTCTCAGAGATGGGGCTGTTTCATGGCAGCCTGCTGGCCACTGCCGAGAGGGTTTGGAATGAACTGGTTCATCTGAACCTTGCTGACACCAAAGTCCTCAATTGGCTGCTGGTGGGGGACATGTGGGAATGTCCTGGAGCACGGAGCTCTCTGTGTGTGTGCAATTAGCTGCACTGATTGCCCCAACCCTGTGCTTTTGTGTTTGGGATGGGGTTGTGAGGGATCAAAGACGAGCTGTGGGGAGCAGAGGTGTGTTAGAGCTCCTTCCCCAGCAGTCACAGAGCTGATCTCCTTCCTGCAATCCTCTTCAGCTGTTCTGGAGTGGGGTCCTCTTCTACCACATCTGAGATGCCACACAGCTGCTTTTCATGCAGCGCATGCCAGGTCAGGGCAGAGGGTTCCCTACAGCCCCTTCACCAGCATGGCTGCACTCCATTACCCCAGATGACACCCCAGACAGAAATCTGGGGATTTCTGATGCTGGGGAGGGCAGAAAGCATGGCAGCCTTTTGGTGTTTAGATTCCCTGGACTGAAAGGAGCTGTGGGCATAACTGGCCAGGAGGAAATGGCCTCAGGTTGCACCAGGGAAGGTTTAGATTGGACATTAGGAAAAATTTCTTCACTAAAAGGGTAATCATGCACCGGACAAAGCTGTCCAGCAGTGTGGTGAAGTCACCATCCCTGGGGATATTTAAAAGACACATAGCTGTGGCACTCTGGGACATGGTTTAGTGGTGGGTTTGGCAGTTCTGGATTAGTGGTTGGACTCAATGATCTTAAAGACCTTTTGCAACCTAAGTTATTCTGTGATTCTAAGGAAAATCAGACTTAGAAAGGTTTTTGCACCTCCCTCACAGAATTAGCTCCCTGCTGAAAATGGCTATATTAACCTGCAGTCTGATCTTGTAAGGATTTCCTTATTCCCATCAGAAATTAGGTAAAGTCTCAGTGCTGGTTTACACTAGGCAAACATTTGGCTTAATTGCTTGACTTCCTGGATCTTAGCACAACCACAGACACCCCCAGCTCTGCAAATATTTAGGTTCCCATTTGTGGAAAAGATGAAGGCTGAGATTGATCTCCACTGACTTTGCAGAAAGGGCATTGTGAAGTGCATGAGAATAGAGGCAACATCAGAGACTTAAAAATAGAAATAAAAGACCAAGAAAGAGAATGAGTTAATAAATCTTTCAAGACACCAAGTTGATGGAATAATGAAAACAACTACCAGGACTTGCCATGGCCCCTGCCCCTTAAAGGAAGCCTCTTCCCCATTTGGTCTCTGCTTTAAAAACAGAAGAGTTGTAAATAGCTTATGGTTGAAGGCATAAGACATTCATTGTCTTTTCTATTCTTATGCAACTGTCCACTCTGAAGTCCTGGTATTTTACTCTTAAACATCTGGAACTAGGATTCCTGTTTATAATACCCATAATCTCTGTAGAGAAAGTCATTTATGTTTCCTGAAATTCTCAAAAGTATCCCTGGCATCAGGTCCTTTATTTAGGCAGCTTGAACTTGTGAGAATTCCTGAGAAAAAGCTCTTTATTGGCTCTGCTTCAAGGTAGAGAACTCCAAAATGTGGCAAATTACCCTTTATGCTCCAGGCAGAGTAGCAGTACAGGACAGGCAATTCTTGCCTTGCTTCTGACATCCTACAGCTCAGCAAGTATTTTCCAGCATTTTTGGGGATGTAAGAACAAGCTGATCAGGGCAGAGGGCTCTGCAGATGCCATTAACATGGTAGGCTGAATCTGCTGACAATAAGTCAATGATTCTTTCTGACATGACTCTAAGAGTAGCAGAAGGACGTCTGTAGGATGAGTCATGTTAATGGAAGAGTGGGATGTATGACTTGAGATTTAGGACAGATGTCAGGTTCAGGGAAGTGTGGTGTAAGGAAGGTAATTTTTATTGGCATAGTAGCGGGAGACAACTTGTCAGAGTGATGTTGACTCCTTTTTTTGCATTGTTTGGGCACGTCCTCTGGGAAGATGGCAAAGGGAAAGGGCAGAGGAAGATCTGGCAACATCCCCTGCCAGATGGAAAAAGTTGTCTTCCAGCAGACAAATAAACCATGGGGTGGTGGTGATTCCATCACCTCCAGTTTGAAAAGTCTTGGAAGAGTTGGGAAGAGATTTTTTATTACCTCCAGTGCTGTCAGGGTGGTTGCTCCCTCTCAGACCTGCTTGTGTGTTGAATTTGCACCATTTCCATGTATTGATTTAGGGAAGGGACCCATTTTGAGCATGACAAACCCCTACAGAGACACCACTTCAAGAGTTATGCAGCTCTTTTTCTGCCTTGCACACTCATGCTCACCAACAGAAGCTAAATATTTGTAAATCCAGGTTTAGAATATCAGAGAGCAATCCACCAAGTTAATTCAGGGTTCTCATAACATCAGGAGACACATATCTTCTGCTGGCACTGATTTCAAGCTCCTGGTCTTACTTTTCCTGCTTTTGAAGAAGTCTAAGTATTCCAGAACAGATTCATGGGCTAAGAGAGGCCCAGCAAAGACATTAAGCAAAATTGTGATACTTCCTTTTCTTTGTTCAAGAAGGGTACGTGGGTTGAACTCTGAATTTCATTCTGGTAACTATAACAGTAAGATCTACAGTAATGACTAAAAAAGCCTTTGAATGATTTCCAGTCTCTCCTCCCACCTCCTAAAAGCTGAGGTAGAGTTCTATCCAGCTGTCATTGGGAATAAGAAATTCAACCAGACACCTTTAGCAATATTAATCTTATTTATGTAAAGTCAATCCTTAATTGATATTGATGTACATTCTGTAAGGTGAAGATCAGGGCTGTCTAGTTCCACGTCCATGTGTGACCTACACCCTATCCTAGACCTTGTTCTTTACTGGTTGTCTCTTGGAGCACATGACATTTATCTGCCACAATCTCTGCTGCATTTTGTCCCTCCTGTTCACAGAAATGATTGCAGCTGGAATTTGAGTGGAATTTCCTGCTCTCCCTGGTTTCCATGTTCCTTCTTGCCACAGGGTCAGGACAGGAAGTGGGATTTTGCAGAATATTTTGAATGTGGTGTGGGAGACTTAAGAAAAAAGGGAGGTTCAAATGGGGTCCACTGCTGCATCTGCAGATGTGCCAGTGTTTGTTCCATTGTGCTGCCATTTATGGGGTCTTATTTTTTCTGAACACAATGGGATCCTGATGCATGATAAGAGCTCAGACAGTGCTGCCTTATACAGATAACAGTAGGAATGCCCAGAATAATTTGCAAGATATTAGCTAGATGATAAATTTCGCAAGGCTCCACTGAATAGGCAGAATCATATCTTGCAAGCAGAGAAGTGAAGATCTAATGTTAAAGATGAGATGCTGGCTTAAAAAGAGAGGGAGAATGAAGGGCAGGGATTACATCCCCTGCATTCCTGGCTGGTTGGCACCCAAGCAACTCCCTGTGCCCCAAAAAGACATTTCTTCCACCAGGTTATAACAGATTCCAGAGCCAGTGTGAGCTGAATAAGCAGATAACCCAGCACATTGTGTGCTACCTCTGGTTGCCATAGCAGAAAGACTCCTACAGACAAAGCCTTTGAGTTGCCTTGTCATTTTTTGTGGATGGAGAAGGAGGAGCAAATTGATGTTCAAAAGAGGGAGTTTGGTACAGCCTGGGATTGAAAGCCACAGGGCTTCTCTTTCTGCCTTCCCCACCGGAGCCTTGTGTTCATTCCTCACCTGGACTGTGAGGTTTCTCCTCTCCCCACGCAGGGATGTGTTACAGGTTGTCAAGTGGCCACAGTGCCAGGGGATTGGAGACCTTACAGGCCTGTCAGGGAGGGCTGTTCTGAGCCAGTCTCTGTCTTCTGATTTCCAGTGCAGCCCTTGCAGCTCGGACACCCAGGGTCAGTCAGCTGCAAGGATGAAACAGCTTCCCGTACTCTCACAGCAAGAGTCAGGCTCTGAGCCCTGGCCAGCAGAGTCTGGCCGGGAAGCGTGGGAAACTTAACAGTCAGAGAGAAAATCTGCTCTATCAAGGGCTGCTTTCCTGGTGCTGCAATTTCTAATGCATCCAGCACTTTTTTTTTTTTTTTTTTTTTTTTTTTTGAGTAATCTCTACTCCTGGAGCAACATTTGGAAGAGTGGAAAGAGAAGTGTTTTATCTTCCAAAAAAACAATTCGTACAACAAATTGAGAGGGACATTGTCCGTCACTAACAAAGTAAACAGAGCTCCACAGGTCTCAGGCTCTAGAACCTTTTGCTGAACCCATTAACTGTTTCCTTAACGACAGAAGAGTGAAGTGGGTTTTCCTCTTCATTACTTTTAGTGTAGGATATAGGTTTTTAAAGTGGATCCTTTCAGAAGGAAGGAATAAATTAATACATTGGAGTTTTCTTTTTCCAAGTCTAATCTTTATGTCAATGCAGTAGATTCTCTTCCCCTTATTTTCACTTCAACCCTCCATTTATTTAATTACAAGTAGATAGTTTTCCTTCAATATCTCATTGTAACTGCCTCCTTTGCTAGGACAGTTAAGGGCTATTGATGTGATTATTGTAGACATGCTTTGCTCAGCTGTTTGTCCACTGTGAATTGTTGCAACTGTCCTGCAATCAAAATATTAAAATGTTGTCAACTCTATGTCAGTCAGGACTGAACTTATGTGAGCAGCATTCATTTAGGGTTGGTATTGGGCAAGATCTGGGAGCAAATGTCTCTGACTCAGTGGAAGCTCTTGAGACCTGCCTCTTGCAATCACTTATTCCAAAATTATGATATTTGCTTATTTAGCCAATCAACACAGCTTCAGTCCTACATTAACAGTCAGGGACCACTGCAAAATTACCCTGAAATTATTGGTTACTCTTTTTAGGCAGATTCATGGGAATTATATTAAACTTTTGCCCCATGCTGCTTCCATTTCACCTCTGTCAAGGTCCTCTTGGTCTGGGACATGTCCAAGTGTGCTGAGTGATAGCAGAAATCCCATCAAGACGTACCTAGAAGTAGCTCACAGGCCTGTATCCAAAGCAGCTCTGATCTGTAAACAAGAAACATCATGAGAAAGTGAGGATTTTGGCAAAGGCTATGAACTAGTCCATAGATGAGGACTATGATGAAAGTGCACAAGGCTGGTGCAAGATGACCTTAAAGTTCCCTACAAGTATCGATGTAAACAAAACTTGAATGTCTGGAAAGCAGCGAATCTATCATGAATGAACACATATACATAATTTTTGTGTTTTGGGTGCTTAAAAGGGTTTTTTTAATACTCTTTTCAGGAAGAAAAGTTGAACTATTTAATTTCTAACCAGATCTTACTTGGGGTAAATGTCATCCTTTGCTCCTTTTCTTGCTACAGCTGGTACAATGTCATGGAAAAACCGAATGCTGAGAATTGTACAGCACTTTTTATCTGCTGGGTTCAACTGGAATTGAATTATCCTGCCATATGCCTATGTGTTATTCCTGCTTCCTTCTCTTATGGTCCTGAACTGGGGCTTCTTCCAACACTGCTGCAACAGAAACTATTATCTATTTCCACACTACTATATGTGCTTCAAAATTACTTTAAAATTCTTGTTTTGACTCCACTCCAGTCAGAAAAACTCCGGTATTATTACTTACGACATAGGGAATTAAGGCCACAGATATAGTGAGGGCTACACACACAAAGGTATCCAGAACTCTAATTTCTATTTGGTTCCTAGGGAAAATTTACATGTTGATGTCTTTTTACGGACTGGAGTTTGAAAAAACGGTTTACACAGCCTAATTTTCAGATGGAGATAAATATTGCCTTACAAAACGCCCTATGAAATCTATGTCCTGTATGAGTTTTTCAAAGTTCTTCAGGAAGTCAGCAAGTAAGAAAGGCACCAGATTCACATCTCCTGACACTGAGCCGCGCTACCTAATTGATACATTTCATACTTGTAGGAACATAGCCAATTTTTAATCTTTGATCTTGGGGTGAACTTGCTCGGCGTTATAAATGTTGAATTTTTAGTGCATTTTTATACCGTTACAATTATAAAATCGACCTCTCATATTTATCTCCCTTCAGGAAACCGAGTAACACGATTATTAGAATCGGGTCTTTGAAGCCTGAGATTCCTCAGGAGTTGGTTTGGGTTTTTTTTCCCCTCCGGGCTGTCTCCAAGCAGTGACACCATGTCTAGGTCTCCTCGTAACAGCCCTAATGAAAAAAGCGAAGGGAACAACCCATCACGAGGTTCACGTGTCCTCCAGGAGCGGGGGTCTATGGCAGCGAGTCGGGCTGGGCGCTGCGGTGTTTTATGGGCTCCCTGACCCGGTGAAGTCACCGGGCCGCCGGGGCCGGGCTCCGCGGAGAGCGGCGTGTGGTCACCTTGGAAACAGCCAAATTGTGCGGGCAGGAGTGTGTGAGTGTGTGTGTGTGTGTGTGTGTTTGTGTGTGTGTCTGTGTGTGTGTGTGTCTGTGTGTGTGTGAGAGTGTGTGTGTGTGT